>NC_056746.1:47638477-47668477 GCF_019279795.1 Protopterus annectens
TCGTCTTGACCAATTATTACATTGTTAATATACCACATGAACACACAGTACATCAAAAAAAAGGAAACAAATTTCCTTTTCTGATGTACTACCCAAAACCAGACCACATTCAGCTCAAAACTGTTTGAAAAGTGATAGTGTTATGGGAAGGTTTTTTTTTGGTACAGGGTAGGGTTAAGGTTAGCACACATTACTAAGATGGGCATGGGGGCTTCTTCCTTCTGTTGCACCTTAGTAATGCAGGCTAACCCTAAACTTGCCCCTGCTCTTAACCCTGCCCTGCACCTAAATTATAAAAAAAAAAACTTCCTGTAACATTACCACTTCACAAGGTAACACAGACACTCACCATGCACACACATACAAATACACTAAATCTATCCCCTAACCTGGGCGGCACAGTGATGCAGCGGTTAATGCTGTCACCTCACAGCAAGAGGTTCTCCGGTTCGATTCTCGGCTGGGGTGCCTTCTGTGTGGAGTTTGCATGTTCTCCCTGCGCTCGCGTGGGTTTCCTCCGGGTACTCCGGTTTCCTCCCACATTCTAAAGACATGCTTCTGGAGCATTGCTCCCCGGGCCTCCGCTGAAAACAGGATCTGTGGAACCTAGTCAGACATTCCCGGTCAACAAATGTTAAATAAATAAAATAAATAAATAACCTAACCCAAACCATAACCCTAAACACTCATGATCGTACACACTTAAACTATCAGCTTATTTAACCATTACTCTAATACTAACCCACACACATTTGCAAACAAACACACATGCCCCTACTACACATCCCACTTTTACCTGTTTCGATGAAACACACACACACACACACACACACACATACACATACATATGTTAAATGAGTATCTGAGGAGGGGGCATTTGTTTTTTGAAGAAGCAGGAAGTCAAGGAGGGTCAAGTCTTTCCTAGATTGAAAAGTTTGGTATAAATCATTACGAGAAGTCATTAAGAAGCAGAGTACAGGGAGAAGACTCTCAGTCTCCCCAGATAACAAAGGGTCTTGAGTTCACTCATCCTTTTGTTAGGATTATCTGAAGTCTCTCAAGATGAGGGATATTTTTCAACAATTTCATGCCAAAAGGAGATCTATATTTGGGCCTGATAAGAGATAATCAAGAAGAATAAAGAATTCTTTGACTCTACAGGAGATGCTTTTGAGTGAGCCAAATAAAATGATTTTTGAAATATTATGGAGATATGATGGTCAAACGATAATATAAAATTATCAACACTAGCTCCTACGCCTCTTACAACACTGTCTACTTTAAGGGGTGTATCACTTGTATGGTATGACGTGGAAATGTCTTGTTTAGCAAAATGAATTGGACTTGTTTCACATTTAGACTAGAACTTTGTCCTTACATCAATTGGTAACATAGTCTAACCCATGTTACAATTGCTAGTCAATAGAGGAATGCATATCAACACCTATTTTGCAGTAGTTTGTAAACATAGAAAGTTCAGGAACACTGGTTTGGGGGGCCTGAGAAATAGATGCCTAAAAGGAGGGGGCCCAACACAGAGCTCTGTCTTACACTACTATTTTTTTCTTTAAGAACTTGACACCTGCAACTCTAACCACATGGGTTCAGTCAGACAACCAGTTAGCTAGACACCACACAAAATAAGGGTTAAAATTCAGATTTACAAGTATGCTAATAATGTCTGCAAAGGAAATAGTGTCAAAGGTCTTGGCCAAGTCCAGGTTATTCTGTATGCAGTGTGTAACCACAATCTACTGCTTTAATTTTTGTCATAAAAAGGAACAAGGTTAAAAAGGCAGGGCCAGCCTTTGATAAAGCTGAATTGATGAGGGTTCAAGTTTAAGACCTTTTCAATGCCAAGATTAATGTAGTCTGACATAATACATTCCATACTTTTACATATCAGGTTATTGAGGCTTATAAATCTGTAGTTGCAATGATCCATGCCTGAACTACCCTTATATAATGGCCTTTCAATGGCTGATTTCTAGACTTCAGGAATATGATTTTTGTAGAGGCTTAGATTAAAAGAGGCCAATCATGTACACAATATTTAGTACATATAATCAATCAACTTAATATGTTATCAATGTCCAGGGCTTAGGTGCCTTTAGCTTTTGAGAGTTTATAGAAGAGTTATTCCACAGTAATTTTATAAGGAGTGTCTGGTATTGTGGAATCTGTGGAAAAGTGATAAGTGTCTGTGGTATGCAATTTGAACTATATATGCCAAGCTAGGATATTTACGATTACCATAGACTCAGGGATGTCAGCATTGTTGTATACAAGCTCTGAACCTTGCTACATGTTAGTTTTTAAATTTCTGCCATAATAACAGAAGGATTTGTTGATATTTGTGGTTTCATTAACTATTTTAAGTTCATATTCAGCTTTCATCTTCCATGATAGCTTTAGCAATAGGTTCAGTTTATTTATTTTTTAAATTTCTTAACTCAGTAAGTGAATGAACTGGTCTTTAGACCCTTTATCAGCTATGACCCAAATCAAGAAGGCAGAGACAACAAAAAATCATAACAACAAATGCAAGTAAATTTTGTAACAAAACACAAAACAATCCTAACAAAAATACAAGTTAAATGTGCAGCAAAACATAAATATTTCAGTCATTTATACGTTGCATACATTTTAGTTGTGTACATACTTTGAAATAATACAATTATATGAAAGCAGCATGGAAATCATTTATAAAACTATACATGCAAAGTACATTTTTGCCAACAATTTGTGAATGAGTAGAGACAGTGACAGCTGAAGTATGAAACAAAGGATACCTTTAGAAGGAGTAGCTATCATTCATGGTTGTAGGTGCACAAAACCTGAAGCAAAACCACACGTGTTATTTAGCCAAGATCTATAAAATAAGGACCTGTGTTCTCCCTGAACATTTGATTAGTTTCTGCTAGTTGAAAAACATTAACAAATTATCTGATATTATCTGTGATATTATCCTAGCAGGATTATGTACATTTACTAAAAGATCTTTAGTGACAGAAAGTTTGAAAGGGGCCTTGATTAATGAAATTCCTTCTGATCCTCAGAGAGTGTAGGAGCATTCCCTGAGAGACAGCTTACATTACAGAGAGAGGCAGTATCCGTCATGTCATAACTGTAATTTAAGTGCATTTAGGAACAGTAATGCTCTTCTTGTGATCGAAAATTCTTTGTATTTATTTTGTATTTTAATCTTCTGGCATTTGGGATAAAATAATTAGAAATTCTCTATGCAATTTTAAGCTCAGTTGGTTCACTACTAGAAGCTAATTCTGTGTGTGTGTGTGTGTGTGTGTGTGTGTGTGTGTGTGTGTGTGTGTGTGTGTGTGTGTGTGTGTACACGCGTGTCTATATACTTTGCTAAATTATAAAGAATGGTCTAAAGTAACCCCTAGATATTTATGGATAGCTGTAACTGGCAGTGTTATACTTTGTGGGGTCAGTGATAAAAACATCAGAAGCATTTTAATCCATTTTGACATTCCAAGATCCATCACTTGTGTTTTTTATGTATTTTTATCTCTCCTGTTATTGATTAACCAGTTCCAGAGATAGGCGAGGTCCTTTAGTAAGCCACTGGTGATAGTATTTTCATAAGAGGCAGAAAGTATGACAATATTACCTGCATAAACTGAGCCAGATGATGGTCAAATGAGACCCTAAGCAGGATAATGGACTGCCACCCTCTCCCTGCAGTCATGCCAAAATTCCATCACTTGGCTCTCTCTCCTCAGTTACCATAAAATACTGTTCAATCCTGTCAGTGCATATATTATTTCTTTTTATGCTTGTACGACGAAGAGAGAGATTTGGATTTAAAATTGATATTTAAAATTTTACAGTAAAAACACTGGCAGCCATTTTGCATTGAAAAAGAACTTAGCATTTGCAACAGTAAACAACTCTTGCCTTGAAACTCACATTTATTAAAATGTATATGTCAAATCCACTGGGCGGCCACGGTGGTGCAGTGGTTAGCATTGCCGCCTCACAGCAAGAGGTTCTCCGGTTCGATCCTCGGCTGGGGTGCCTTCTGTGCGGAGTCTGCATGTCCTCCCTGTGGTCGCGTGGGTTTCCTCCGGGTGCTCCGGTTTCCTCCCACATCCCAAAGACATGCTGCAGGTGGATTGGACACTCTAAAATTGGCCATAGGTGTGCGTGTGAGTGTGCCTTCTGTGGAAGGTTGGGCGTTGGGCTGGCAACTCGACACCGTAAAAACTCCACTGCCATTCAATGTGCGGACAAGGTGATCCGCTGTGGCGACCCCTAACCGGGAAAAAGCCGAAAGAAGAAGAAGATATGTCAAATCCACTAAACTACAATATGTGCTAGAACTCACATTCAAATGACATATAGTGAAGCACTAATTAACATGTATGCGAAGGGAGTAGAAATTCCAAAAGACAACTGTGCAATGCATTTACTAACAGCTTGGAACAGGCCACTGAATCAAGTGTCCTTTTTCAGGGACAGCCTAGAAGTATTATCTACTGAAGTGACTAGGTCAGAGTCACACAGTAGGTAAACGAAGGCTGAGGTTATCAAACATGTACGAAAAAAGCAGCTCATAGCCTTACTCATCTAGACAGACTCTTGCAGCCCAACACAATGCATTTCACTCCTGTGTAACTTAAAAAAAAAAAAAAAAAACAAGGTTAATTAAAACGTATTCACAGTTAAAATATCCACATTAAGCTTGTAGTTTATACACAGCTAAATAATAAACACATTGTCAGCAGTCAATAAAACAAGGAAACCAAAGATCATATCCAGAGAACATGGCTCATATGATGTTGTTCCTGTTTATTACAATTAGTTCCTCCCTTTACACCATAATTACCATTGTTTGTAAAAACCAAGTATTTATACAAACACACACATAACCATCAATTACAACCATAAATAATGGGCCAGACATATATCGCAGCTCATTGCTGTCAAAATCATGCAGTGGAACTTATTGCAAACCCTCTCTAACCTATCAAATTCTTACTGAAATCAAAGACAAAGACCCAACAAATGAGGAACAGATGTTATATCTTTCTCTTATATCCTAAAGAAAACACAGTGCACACAATATGGAGAAGACCACAAAACATAGTAACAAATAATTCAAATAATTTTATAAGTAAACACACTAGTAAAAAGTTTAGCACACTACAAAGTAGACAGTGCTCTTGGGATTGGGTGGGTGAAAACATGTATGATCCAAGTAAGAATGATCGATATTACTGACTAATTGTACTGGCTAGTGATTTGCCTTGCCTGAATCTTCTGTAAACCCCCTGGAAAGCAGTTTGGAGTCATCTAGAGCGCATACAGTTTACTGTCGAGGGATAACTGTGTCTCACCTTTGCAACATGAATTCTTTGTGAAGTTTTCTGTTAATCAACAATAAAATCTCTGCCAAAAAGAAGATTTAATAATAAATAGCTGGACTGCTGATGCTTGAATAAAGGCACTGACCTGTGCAGAAGAAATTTCACTCTCAGTTTCATCTCAGGAGTTTAGGTGTACTGCTAAACTATTCAAAATCTCTCACTCAAGTGCTGACGCTGCATGCACTGCAACATGCTGAAATCTTGTATGTGTGCTGGCACTTAAAAAAGTGTGTGTGTGTGTTTGTGTGTGTGTGTGTGTGTGTGTGTGTGTGTGTGTGCGTGCGTGTGTGCGTGCGTGCGTGCGTGTGTGTGTGTGTGTGCGCGCGCGCGTCCGTGCGTGCATGTGTGTGTGTGTGTGTGTGTGTGTGCGTGCGTGCGTGCGTGTGTGTGTGTGTGTGTGTGTGTGTGTGTGTGTGTACAGTGTGCTGAAGATCTGTGAAGAGTAAATCTTACATTTTAATAGAATGAATGTTTATCTGTCTATCTTTCTATCTATCTATCTATCTATCTATCTATCTATCTATCTATCTATCTATCTATTTTCTCAGTCACATCTAACAACTGTATACTCATATCACCTGATGTAACAACCAAACTTCTAGGAGTTACAAGTGACAACAACCTCAACTTTGATACTCATATCAACAATACAGTAAAATCAAGCAACAAAAAAATTGGCTCCCTCTATAGGATCAAACCCTTCCTTACTCCATTAGCTAGATCTGCTATTGCCCACTACCATCTAATCTCAACACTTCTCTATGCCTCTCCTATCTATACTAATCTATCTAAAAACAGTCTTCAGAAACTAGCTAAATCCTATAATAATATTGCCAGATTTGCCACTGGAAAACCCTTCAAAACCCATCATTGTCAGAATTTAATTCAACTAGGTTGGCTGGAACTTCAGAACCAACTTAAATTTAACCAACTTATAATTGCTCATAAAACCCTTTATCAGCCTCATAATACTCCAATATTATCAAGCCTGATCACCCCCTACAAAAATCTTAACACCTTACTCTCATCAACTAAATTATTAGTTAGCACAAGTAAAACCAGTAACACAGCAGGTGACTCTCTCTTCTCAAATACAGTTGGGAAAAACTGTAACCATTCACCTAGTGAACTTATATCACTATCCTCCCTAACACTTTTCAAACAAAAACTTATGAATTACTTTCGAACAAACTGGTTATGCCCTTGCTGTAACCCTGACTAACCTTTGACTGTATTTTTAACACTTTTTTTTCTTTTCTTTTTCTACCTTTCTTTACTAAGTCCATGCTGCTCTTTACTAGATAAACCAGCAATTGTAAATTAAGTATTTCATTTACAAGATTATTCTTTTGAGAATTACTTTACCTTATGTTATCTCCTAAATTGTATTGTCATATTAAATGAACTGCAACTATGTGTAAAATTATCTACTTTGCCTATCTTAATGTAATCCTGTAGTACTATTTTTCATTTGGAGCTTATCTCCATGGGCCTCTACTGAAAATGGACATGTATCCAGTTAGACTAGCCCGGTCAACAAATGTAAAATAAAATAAAAATAAAAATAAATAAATGTATCAATTTATTTTGTGGCTAGTTCTAATGGAAAGATTTTTTTTTACTGCCAGGCCAGGCCCCAAGGACAGCAATGGGCCCTAGATAGCTGCCTAGTTCACCTTGTGCTGGATCCAGCCCTGTTCATAAAGGATGTAGCTGAGCTGTAGAATATTCCATAGTAGGTCATTCAGAAATAATGACAACAAAAGAGAGTCTTGCATGGAACTCTGAGCACCCCTTTAGGTAAGCGTAGCAGTTTCCGTTTGGCACCTTTTTGATTCTTTTACTCTGCACATTCTGCCAGTAAGACGTTTGTTAAACCAAGTGTTAACCTCACTGAAAAATCCAGTGTGTTAGCTGAGTGTGGTCCGCTGTCTCAAATGCATAACCTCACTAGAAAAGCCACAGTCTGCTAGCTTCTGCAGTGTACCTCCAATGTACATTTTGTGTCAAAGAAGGTAGCACAAGGTAGTAATGCTTTCTCCTTATTCTCACTGATATGATTAATGAGGCTTTATTAAGCAGAGGTTGAACGTACTTAGAGTGGAACTCATGCTACCTATCAGCCAAAATATCTTAGTTACTGACACTGTCCAAAATTTGGTTGTAGATTTTTTTTTACAGCTTTTGTAATGGACAAAGGCTGGTAATTGGTCTAACCTCCAAAGCAGATTATTCTGATGAAACTTTGGGCAAAGGAAAATGACAGCATGCTTGAGGTTATTAGGTATTGTACAAACAGTGAGAGCGAGTTTGTAAATAACAGTGAGAGGATGACATAGTATTTGACTAGTCTTAGTTACCTTGGATGTGTAGTCTGAATGTCATGTTTGAAATTGTAGCTTGTCTGACAGTATGCAGGAACCGAAACATTTGTATAGTATAAACAGATACGGAATTGGTGTTAACTATATGTTTAGCAAGTATGCAACAAAGTTTTCAGTACAGCAACTTAGTTTTTAATAATTAATCAAAAGAAAGACAGTACAATCCTTGTAGCAACAATGGGGGACTTTTGGGATACCTGCCTACTACCTAAAGAGCTGTGCCATTTCCCCAAGGCCAGATTGTTTGTAGATGGTTTCTGTGTATCTATTATTACCTCAGACAGTGTTGAAGAGGGTTGCTTTGTTGTCATAAGTGAAATGCTACAGAGAAGGTGAGATGGACAGTGTTAGTTTCCCTTGTACTCCTACAGCACAAGCAGGATTGCAGCAAAATGTATTTAGGTCATCAAATAACTGAAGATGGTCTGCTTATGAGAAGTATCTAAATACAGACTTGTTTGCAGGGAAACAAAAAACAGTTTTAAAGAAAAATAAATTCACTGATTTATGGTCTGATTTAATGAGGGAAGATGTTAAGACATAGAGATGTGCAAGAGCAGGCCACATTTGTGAGGACAAGCTCAAAGGGGGTTTAGCCATATGCTTTCCGTTGGTAGTGCAAGACAGCCAGTTTACTGATTGACAACTGACATCCTCCAATATAAAGATATTTGGACTGCTAGGTATTTGAGCTAAGGTGCTAAGATAGTTATTGTAGTTAATTTTGAAAATAGAAGGCATATTGTAGCTACCTATGAAATGGCAACTAATCTTCTTTAGGGAGAATTGGAAGTCCCTCTGCCCATATTCCTAATATCTACTAACCTTAACCCTAACTCCCTCCCTAACTCTAACCACCACCTTACATTTCAAAAAGAAGCTTTTATGTAATGCTAACAATAACACTATTCATACAAATTTCATTTGAGTGTGTGGTGTGAGTGTGGAGTTCCCATCACAAAAGGAAACTATATTTCCATTTCTAATCCAGTTTATTTTAAATGTTTTGGGTTTTCCAGTGTGTTGACTTTCAGAATGCTAGAACTGATCACTTCAGTTACAATGCCTTTGCATTTTTATAATTCAACATGTGTGTGTGTGTGTGTGTGTGTGTGTGTGTGTGTGTGTGTGTGTGTGTGTGTGTGTGTGTGTGTGTGTGTGTGTGTGTATGTGAGTGTGTGTGTGTGTGTGTGTGTGTGTGTGTGTGTGTGTGTGTGTGTGTGTGTGTGTGTGTGTGTGTGTGTGTGTGTATGCGTGTGTGCATGCGTGCGTGTGTGCGCGCGCGCGTGTGTGTGTATGTGTGTGTGGAATTACTTAAATTGGTCAACACAGCAAACTGTTGGTGGCTAGAACATGTACCACAAAAGATCAACAGTACAAGCATCGACAGTCAGCTGTGCATCTATAAGGAAAATCTTAACACCATACAAACAAAAACACAATAACATTATTTTTTGCAGGGACCACACCCCCCCCCTGCACCTGTACTCCCTGCTATTATATATACTAACTCTGAGATTGCACAATCCCCATGGAAAGGTTATGTTCTTCCACCCAGGAATTGCCGATCCAGCACAGCTGTATTCTGTCTGCATATGTGGACTAACTGTGGTTGAAAAAGCAGCTGTCAGCATTTCGCTGTGTCGACCAAATTCAGCCAACCCATGTTATATGTATGTGTGTGTGTGCGTGTGTGTGTGTGTGTGTGTGTGTGTGTGTGTGTGTGTGTGTGTGTGTGTGTGTGTGTGTGTGTGTGTGTGTGTGTGTGTGTGTGTGTGTGTGTGTGTGTGTGTGTGTGTGTGTGTGTGTGTGTTTGTGTGTGTGTGTAGCAAACCTTGAAACACATTACAAATATGGGTTTATTATCTAGCAAAAAAAAAAAAAAAAACAGAAGACAATAAATAAAAACTGCCCACTTAGCTTTCCACAGGATTCACACTGTGAGTAGCATCTTTTTCTGATATGTAATAATGGTTATCGGCAATAAAAAAGCTTATCCATCGACATGCTGTTTCTCTTGCAATCATAAGTATAGACCCCACCTACCAGGCCTGGATTTCAGCTTTAGCAACCAGAAAAAAGCTTCACCTTAGTTGCACTCTCAGGCCACATCCATTATAAGTCCCAAATGCCCTGTCAAACAACACAACTCTTGAACTTTCTTGTACCCACTATTGAACCTCCAGCTGAGCAACTTCATTCCTGTTTTGTCTGTTACAGGCAACAGACTTTTATATAAGCAGCAACTGCCAATTAACTAATTAATATAATTAATTGTCTGACTGAAGAGCTATGAATGTCCTTACTCTAGCCATAGCTCTATCACTACCCCTAACCCCACCCTATACATTAGTTTACCACATGCAATTTCCCTAACAATGCTACTAAAAAGATACACATAAACACATACACATACATTAACTGGGAAAACTACTCATGTACTAATATACTTGCCCAACGTTTCCTGGAAGTCATTAATTCCAGTGCACTGGACCAGAACGTTCTTACCCCCACAAGAGGTAGCAACATCCTTGATCTGGTTATTACTAACATGGGTGACCGTTGCTCTACACCAATAGTCAACTCCTCCCTGGTTAGATCCAACCACAAACTAATCACCTTGGAAATCCACATCCCTCACACTTCCCCCGCAAAGGTAACCACCATGAAAAACTTCTCCAAAGCTAACTTTGGGCTCCTAAGAACAGAGGTGGCTAACTTCACGGCACCCATGCAAATGGAGAATAGTTGCGTGACTGCCAAATCATACACCAATGCACTGTACGGAGACATACACAAATGCATGGATCTCACCATATCCAAAAGAGCCAAGATGCTCTCTTCCAAAAAAAGGAAGCCAATATGGTGGTCCCCTGCCATAAACAAACTCTACAACGGAAGGAGGAAACTGATGCAGAATAAAGTGAAGTCCCAAGACTGGAAAAACTCCATTATCAGCCTCAACAAAAAGTTGAGATCACTCATCAAATCCTCTAAAGCTAGCTATGAAAACAGAATTGCAGTAGATAGTAAAGACAACCACAAGGCCTTCCATAGTTATGTAAAGAACCTCCACGGCAATACCCAGATTTGTTCTGAGCTACTGCACAATGGTACCTATTATACTGAGCCAAAAGATATTGCCAATATGGCCGACAGATTCAGTGCCAACTTTATCCCTCTCTCCCCCCTCAAAGGACCAATCACAATACCAGTAAATTGCCAGGCTCCAAGTATTACTGCTGCACAGGTTAAAACAGCACTGTTCAAGGCCAAGAATACAGCTTCTATAGGACCTGACAATATCCCTGGCTGTATTCTACATGAACTACAGAGTGAACTGGCACCTCACCTGTGTCCCCTGCTCAGTCACAGCCTCACCTCAGGCTTTGTCCCTACCAAATGGTGCACTGCTACAGTCATCCCGCTCCACAAAGGAGGAGTGACTACAGACCCTGGGAACTATTGCCCCATTAGCCTGAAAAGTCTGATATGCAAAGCTATGGAACGCATCATCATGGACCTAATAAACAAGGATATAGAGAATCTCCAAACTCTGGATCCCACACAGTTTGGTTTTGTGAAGGGTAGATCATGCCTGCTCAATTTGGATGACTTCTTTGAGTCAGTCACCAGAGCTGTGAATGAAGGCAAGGTGGTTCATAAAGCCAACCTTGATCTGGCCAAGGCCTTTGATACCATTCCCCACTCAGGAATCATACAAAAACTCACTAAGCTAGGCATCAACACCTATATCACTAGGTGGGTTGCAAATTGCCTCACAGATAGACCCCACAGTGTGATAGCAGCTGACTCCAAGTCAGACTGCTGACCAGTCATGAGTGGAGTCCCACAGGGATCGGTCCTGGGTCCTCTTCTGTACGGTATCTACTTCTCAGAAGTTCAGTCCAACACAAAGGGACTCTGGCTGACAAAGTTCACAGACGATTGCAAGTTGGGAGCCATTATTAACTCCCCAAGTGATGTTGACATCCTACAGAAAGGCCTCACAGAGACGAACGACTGGTGTCAGAACCATGGCCTTAATCTCAATGCCAAAAACTGTGTCATCATCCCCTTTGGGAAAAAAACAGTTCCCATGAACTACCACATCGATGGTAGTCCACTGAACACAGAAGGGGTTATAAGAGATCTGGGAACACAGGTTGACACAACTCTTTTGACCACCACACTGCCACTGTGGTCAGAAAGTCCTTCTATGTAGCACATCTCATCACTAAGGGTTTTGCATCCAGGAAGAAAGAGTTCATTGTCTATCTCTACTCTTCCCTCATTAGGCCAGTCATCAAGTACAATGCCCCATTTGGCATGTACCTCACTAAACACCTGCAACAACTGGTGAGGCCATAAAAGTACCTCACAAAGAGGATCCTAGGCCTTAAACACTTGTTCTATATGGACAGTCTCAAAAACCACCAACTATTCTCTGTCTCATATCGCCTACTTAGAGGCGATCTCTGCTTGACTTACAAAGCCATGTCTGACCCAACTCAGATAGAAATGCTACATCTAAAGAAATCCCAATTCCTCCACACCACATGGTCCAGAGACCTCAATGTCATTACCACAATCAACAGAACGTGCTGGAGGGACAGGTTCATAACCCAGAGACTGCCCATGCTATGGAATAGACTTCCCCATACATGTCAAACAGGGCATCTCACTGGCCCTCTTCAAGACAAATCTTGATGAGTGAATGGGAAATGGAAAATTCACCCCGGGGATCACTCCAGTGTCTCTACTTGACAGAGGCACTGGAAACTATGGTCAGGTGGCACGATGTCAGGGTAATCCTATGGGCTAGGCTTGTAAAGGCTCCAGGGCCGTTAGCCTAATACACACCTATGAACTTATGAACGCACACACACATACACACACAAACACACACACACACACACAGACACACACAGACACATGCACGCACATGAACACACACTTCACACATACAAGTACCCATTCCAAAACATCATTCCCTTCACTAGCACTTACTCAGTCTAAACTTAGTCTACAAATAAATGTGCACGCGCACACACACACACACACACACACACACACACACACTCACACACACACACACACACACACACACACACACACACACACACACACACACATGCACACACGCACACACGCACACACTCACACAAACAAGCATACTCAGCCCCAGTACCACATTTTCAGTATAAAAGAAAGTTTTGGAATTACTATCCACTTTTACATACCTCACATTTAATGTTGCATATATATATATATATATATATATATATATATATATATATATATATATATAAAAATAAGGGTCTACCTGATAACGCCGACATGCCAAAACACCGACAACGAAATAACTGACACCACAAAACTGAAAGTTCAAAAACACGAAACTTCACATGCCCGACAAACCACAATCCCGACAATCAACAAAACAAATACCTTTTCCGAAAAACACACACACACAACCCAAGCACACCAAACACCTTACAAACCTACACTAAACCTTACATACACAACTATCTATGCACTAACCTTAATCCAAACCCTAACCCTAAGGTCCATCACTATCGCACAATTAGCTTACCCGCACCCTAACCCTAACTCACTTAATCCGCCCCTAACCCTTAAGTCTGTCACTATCGCACACTTACCTTACCCACACCTAACCCTAACTCACTTAATCCTCCCCTAACCCTAAAGTCCTTCACTATCGCACACTTACCTTACTCGCACCCTAACTCTAACTCACTTAACCCGCCCCAAAAACTAAACCTAAAGTCCGTCATTATCGCACACTTACCTGACCCGCACCATAACCCTGACGTCCGTCATTATCACACACTTACCTTACCCACACCCTGACCCTAATGTCCGTCCCTACCACACAATTACCTTAACATGTCAGTGTTCTCAGTGTCGGGATTTTCAACTTTCAGTCTTCTCTGTTGTCGATCTTCCGGTGTCGGTGATCTCGTTGTCGGTGTTTGAAGCTTTTAGTTAAATCAGGTAGACCCATAAATAAATATATATATATATATATATATATATATATATATATATATATATATATATATGTTCATAGGTACATAGGTGTGTACTAGGTCAATGGCCCTGGAGCCTTTACAAGCCTAGCCCATAGAAGTGCCCTGGCATCGTGCCGCCATTAATTCTCAGTGCCTCTATCAAGTAGAGCCACTGGAGTGATCCCTGGGGTGAACTTTCTATTTACCATTCACTCATCAAGATTTCTCTTGAAAAGGGCCAGTGAGGTGATCTGCCTGACATGTATGGGAAGTCTATTCCAGAGCATGAGCAGTCTATCTGTGAGCCAATTTGCAACTCACCTAGGGATATAGGGGTTGACGCCCAGTTCGGTGAGTCTATCAATAATTCCTACATGGGGAATGGTGTCAAAGGCCTTGGCCAGACCACAGTAGTGTATGAACTGCCTTACCTTCATCCACCGCTCTGGTGACTGACTCAAAGAAGTCAACCAGGTTGAGCAGGCATGATCTACTCTTCATAAAACCAAATTGCGTGGCATCCAGAGTTTGGAGATTCCCTATATCCTTGTTAATTAGGTCCATGATGATGTGCTCCATAGCCTTACATATCATGTGTAGAGAGAGATGTATATATATATATATATATATATATATATATATATATATATATATATATATATATATATATATATATATATAAGACCATAACATGAAACTAACATTAACACATTACAAGTGACGTCTCCAGGTGCAGCTGCAGTTAACTCCTACTGACGCCTTTAGGTGTCAAATATTGTTTGTTCATATTTGCTCATATAATTCCAAAACCATGCTATATACAAAGTTTTAAAATATTTCATCTTAAAGCTTGCACAATGGCAAACTCAACTGCATTAATAGTTGACCTCTGTCTAGTGCATGTAAATAGATATTAACTGTTGTTTTTATTATATTAATTTATATAGATATAATTTTCAGATTTTTTCTAAGTGTCTGAACAACCAAGTAACACAGACAGAACTCCTCAGCCTCATATGAAAGCTCTCAGCTAGATGAATAAAATGCTGCTGACAGTATGTGTGCAACTTGAGTGGTTGTGAGAAATTGTAAGTTCTTCACAAAATATGACAAATGTAATAGTTACTGTGTTTAGTGTGACTTATAAAATTTGGTTTTAAGACCTAAAACAGAAGGAATACTACCACTACAAAAATAGTTTGTGCTGAAGAGTTCCCCATTTATACTTTTTTCATAACCCCTATGGTTATAGAGATATAAACATTTGTTTGAAATGTGAGGACATAATTTGATTCTGTGAAAAGGCTTAGGCTCCACCCATTCGAAGTTGCATTGCAAACTTCCTGAGCTCCGTTGGAGTAAATGAGTTAAGTTAATAGGAAAGGAAAGCTCTGACCCTTATCTAGGGATTGAATGCAGGGCCTCCCATATTCTATGCCACCAAGAGCAAAGCTATTAGGAATGGACCACACAGTGTCACTAAATAAATATGCAAGTGCTCTCAAAACTTAAATATCTCTACACGGATCAGTCACAATGAAAGGTTTAAATATATTTAATGATAAATAATAAAAGAAGAAGACAATACTAAATAAATATTCGCAGTGACATCAGAGCTCAAAACCACATGAAATATTTAAAATAACATTGCAGTACATGCTCACACAAACAAATAAAAACATCTAAACTAAGCTTTACTATATTCCTATCTGTATCCAAGAAAGTTATACTGTTTTCTAGAAACTTACTTCATTAGAGCCAGGCAGATGATGTGGTGAATGTTTCTTGTCAGGCCCAAGATGAAATACAGAATGCTCTCTCTCACTAATAGATTTCTCAGATAAATTTCTAAAATATTATTGCTAAGATAGCTTGCAGAATAGCATCATTTCTGGTCATCTGACTTTTAGTTCCCAGGCCAAAACCCCCATTGCTAGAAGCTGGCAGCATTGAGCATCTACCTGTAAAAATATGCAGAAAAGGGCTTCTCCTCATATCTTTGGCAGATGCTGAAAGTCATAAAACAATTGTATTCCTTATACTTCTAAAGTAGCAATTAGTTCACTCCAAGAACAGTACAGAAATTGTCCTAGTACAAACTTTTTGTATCTAGCTGCACTTAAAACATGATAGATAGCCTCTTTATTGCATAGCATATAAAGTAATTTAATTTCAAATATTTTTCTAAAGTTTGCTGGACTGAGGTTAAACCTTCAGTATTCCAGTTTCCACTATTAAAATATATACATTTAAACAATTACAATAGTGTATGTACATTTCTGTTCTCTTCCAGTAGGGTCCACTGTGGTTACATTTCAAACAGCACTTTCAAATACCTTTTCAACACACACATCTGTACAAGTAGTTTGATATAGACATGACATACAGTTCTAACACATTTGTAACACAAGCATCTTGTATAAATCATTTCAATATTCACCAATGACATATAATTATTTACAAAATTCCAGCTAGCTGTGGTGGCAGTATCTCCTTTTATCACACTTCTTCCCCTCTTCGAAGACTCAAGCTAGTTTTTCAAGTGACCCTTGAAAAACATTGCTTGAGAGGAATGAGCCTATCTGGGAATACATTACCCCATTCCCTGTCTTGACAGCCCATCTGCATTGGCATTGTTAACCCCACTGTAGTGCTGTACTGTCATATCATATGCTGCAGCCTTAGGCTCCACCTTAGTAACTTGGCATTTTGCTGACTGGCTCACTGTAGCCATGTTAAGAGATTGTGGTCTGTAACTACAGTTAATTTCATTCCATACAGATAAGGCTGAAGTTTCTGCTATGCCCACACTATGGCTAGGCATTCCTTTTCTACAGCTGCATAGTATTCCTCCCTGAGTTGGAGCCTATGGCTGAGATATACCACCGGGTGCTCTTTTCCCTCTGAGGAAACCTGACTGAGTACAGCATTCACCCCATGGTTTGAAGCACCCACCTGCAGAACAAATTATTTGCTGTATTCTGGACTGGCTAACACAGGCAGTCCTCCCAAAGCTCCTTTACGCTTCTGGAATGCCTGTTCACATGCAGATTTTGAGGGGAGAAGCTATGGTACTACAATTGGGGACAAACTTTCTGTATTACCCTGCTGTCCCTCAGAATGCCCTCACCTGCTTTTTGGTAACAGGGACAGATCATGCCTGAATGGCTTCCACTTTGGCACTTTGGTCTGATCTTACCACTCCCCCCCCTCTATGTCCAAGGTAGGAGACCTCTGCCATACCCACCTGACACTTACTGGGCGTAATGATCAACCCCGCCCTCTGTAGTCTGCCCAGCACCTCCCTGACATGCTGAAGGTGCTCTTGCCAGGAATGGCTGTAGATGGCAATATCATCCAGGTAAGCAAAGGCAAAATCTCCTGATCCTGCTAGGATGCAATCTACTAGCCTCTGGAAAGTCACTGGGGCATTTTTCATGCCAAAGGGCATCTTCAGGAACTCATACAAGCCAAAAGGATTCACAAAGGCTGACCTCTCTTTAGCATTGGGAGTCAAAGGCATGGAGTAAGCATCTGAATCTGCGTGACTATTTAATTTCCTGTAGTCCATACAGAACCTGGTGCTGCCATCCTTTGTTGGTACCAGCACCAGTGGGGAGGTCCATGGACTGCTGAACTCCTGGATTACCCCCAGTTCCAACATTTCCTGTATCTCCTCCTTCAGAGTCAGTTTGACTCTCTCGGTCACCTTATAAGGGGCCTGCTTGATAGGCCTTTAGTGTGCTGTATCCACATGGTGCTGCACCAGGTGGGTACACCTTGCTTTCCCACTGAACATGCCCCCAAACTCCTGCAACACTGCTCGGATTTCTCAAACCTGGGTAGGGGATAGCTGCTGGAACATTGCTACTCCTTCCACTGTGATGTCAGATTGAGCCTCACTGAGGAGATCAGTTAACAGATCCCTCTCGGACTCCTCCTGCCACCTCCTGCATCTACTGCAAATACTCAGTACAAGGGCCTCTCTATCATTGTAAGGTTTCATCATGTTAACATGGTACAGTTTGTGCCCCTGCCTCCTGCCTAGCAGTTCTACCATGTAGTTAACATCACTGACCTTCCTTACCACTTTGAAGGGTCCCTCCCAAGCTGCCTGCAACCTATTGTGTCTGACAGGAATGAGAACCATAACCTCAAGCATTCCTGTCATACCAGACCTTTTTCTGCTGTTGGACTTCTGCCAGGTTCTCCTGGGCCAAGCCCATGAGTTCCCTGTGCCTTGTCCTGGGGTTTAGGAAATATGCCACAATAGACTCCTTGTGGGATTCATATTCACTCTCCCACTCATCCCGAATCAAATCTAGAGGTCCCCTCACTCTATGCTCATACAGCAACTTGAAGGGTGAAAAACCTGTGGATTCCTGGGGCGCCTCTCTGTAAGCAAACAACATATAGGGCAAATATTTGTCCCACTCCCTCTTGAACTGGTCTGAAAATGTCCATAGCATGGTCTTTAGTGTAGAGTTTAACCTCTCCACCAGACAATTAGTTTGGGGATTGTAGGAGGTGGTTTGTAGGTGCTGTACCCCAAAGTGCTTCCACAGACAATCCAGCAGGTCTGACATGAAACCGGCACCTCTGTCAGTCAGTATTTCTTTTGGGAAACCTAACTTGCTGACAATCTCAAACAAAGCATTTGTCACCTTTTCTGCCTCAGTGGAGGACATAGCCACTGCCTCAGGCTATCTGGTAGCATAATCTACTACCACTAGGATATATATCTTCCTTTTGGAACTTTGGGTACTGAGAGGCCCAGCAATATCCATAGCTACCCTGTGAAATGGCTCCTCAATCATAGGCAAAGGCATCAAAAGAGCTTTGACCTTGTCTCCTGTCTTGCCTACTTTTTGGCACTGCTCACAGGTCCTGCAGTACCCTGTTATATCCACTGGAAATCCCAGGCCAATAAAAGTTCTGCATAATACGTCTCTTGGTACGCTTTATGCCAATATGACCTGCAAAGGAAATGTCATGGACTATGGCTAGAAGTGACAGATGGTAGGCTCTTGGCACTACTAACTGCTGTATTACCTCACCCTCTAGTCCTCCCTCAGGGGTCCACTTTCTACACAGTAATCCCTTGTCCCAGTATACAGATTCCTCCTTTCCTTGAGAATCACGTGCCTTCCAGGCTACCTCCTTCAGGCCTTGTAACATAGGGTCTGAGAACTGAGCCTGTCTCATCTCTCTTTGTAACCCTTCCCAGCTCTCCTTCCACAGGAAGTCTGACATCCTCTGACAGCAGTGCCTCACTGTCAGGCTGGGTACTACTTCTCACCTCTACCTTTTCAGTCACTCTGTCCAAAGGAACATCAGTACCCACCAGCAGCTGTAGTTCACCTTCAATCTCATTGCTACAGGTTAGCTCCCTCTCTGAAATAACCACCTCACCAGTCCTGTCTTCAAGTGTGCAGTCTGTCTGTGTCCCCCCTGGCTACCAGACCCACATGCTTGTCTCCAAGCCTGACTGAGTGTAACTCCATGCACACAAGGTACTACATTATCAAAATCATTCCCTATCAGGACATCTGCAGGGATATCCTCAAATACACCTACTTGTTTGCTTCCTTTTTCACCCTCCCAGTCAAGGTGAACCATAGCCAAAGGTGTTTGGAATGGGGTCCCTCCTAAAGCTCTGACTGGAGTAGACTGCCCAAGCAAGTAGTGTTCCTCTTTAACCATTGCAGGCTTCACAATGGTTAGGTTAGTGGCTGTGTCTTTATTAGTAGTGGCATCTTTCCCATCCATTAAGATAGGATATAACCTCTTGTGGTAGTTTGCTACCTCTGTTGTCTCGAGACAACTTACTGCTGGCATTCTGTCATTCCCATTTCCTGGCTCCCCTACATTTTGTTCCCCACCTGGCCTCCATGGAAATCTATATGCTATATGGCTCCATGGGTTAGATTTAAACATTTAACCTTTGATCTGGCTGTGTACCTGAACTAGTGGCTTCCCCTGTTACTGGCAGACTCTGTTGGGGTGATTTAGGCTGCCCACCATGGGTTTCCATAGACCCATATGCAGCACTGGGTATCCCTTTCCTGTGCAGTGATACCCTGCTTGCTAGGCCTAGGTCTCCCTTTTCCCCAACTCACCTGTGGTGGTACATTCTCTATCTGCCAACCAGATTCTCATGTCCCCAGGCTAAGGGCTTGTTCCCTCACCAAAAGGTCTACCACCCCTTCAAAAGTGGTGACCTTACACCCACTCATCCACCTATGAAAATAATTGCCCACTAAGGTTTAGCAATATATTCACACACACTTTCATCTGCCTTGTGTCTATGCTCATGAAACTTTTTTCTATAAGCTTCAGGTGATAACTTAAAACACTCTAATAAACAATTTTAACTGTATTATATTTTAAGCAATCAGTATCACACAATTTAGAAACGGTAGTTACAGATTTACCATGGTGTAAGGAGGTCAGGAACCATACCCAGAGCCCATGGTCAACATTTTACTGTTTACAAAACCATTCAAACATATGAATGAAACTACCAAAATTATCTCCAGCTGTAATTTGTGGAAGAAATTTACTGACTTTTATTGCTTCTGTGGTTCAGTTACTCCATTCCCCTTTACCTCCATGACCCTGGCGAAGAGTCAGCATCTCCTTTCATGTTGCCTCTACTTTTCTTCAGCCTCCAAACATCTCAGCCTCTCATTTTCTTTGGCCTCCAAATATCTCAGTCTCTCTGCTGATTTTAATGCCATCTGTTTCTCCTTTTCTTCGGCCTCCAAATGCTGCAGTCTCTCTGCTGATCTCTCTGCTGATTCTAGTTCCATCTGTTTCGCCTCCAGTTCAAGTTTCTTTAACTCCAGATGGATTTTTAAGTCCTCGGAGACAAAGTTGAACTGTCCATTTTCTGAAACTTGTACATACCTAAGGCCAGTCTGGTTGTCCTCTAGGTTGCTGGTCTGTCATACAGCTGTGGTTAAGGCTGCAATCATTTCTTCTTTAGTGAGGTTGGCATGCAGCAGTGCTTTGGCTTGACACATCTCAGCCAACTGTTTCCTTGTCAGCTTGCAATAATCCTCTGCTGACATCCTTGCTTGCTCTCTCTGACTAACTAAGCTAACAAAAAAATAAATAAAACTATTGTGATATGAAACTCTGAATGTCTACTGTCTTGCTGCTTAAGAGTACAAACACCTTCTTTAGTGACCACTGTTTACAGGCTACAGGAGTTCAATATCCACACCACTAAATTCCAATATGTGAAGTGATAACCCTCCACTGAACCAGTAATCAAGGAGCTTCAATACCCACAACTGGCAACAGTGGGGAACATTCACTGAGAAGATGACAAGTACACATACACAATATTTCCAGATACAGCTCTCTGCATCAAGTGCAATTTCCCTTAAGAGCACACAGAGACCACAGTCAGTCCGGGGCTGGTTTCTGCCTCTTCCTCTAGATCCCCAATAAGACTCCCCACTGGCGCAGCTATGGATCTGAGATCTCTGCTGAGTGAACAAGCCAAGCACCTTCTCCATCCAACCAGTGCTACGTGTCTCTGCCAAGAAGCTGACACACACACTGTCTGAGGTTTGATGCACACACACACACACACACACACACACACACACACACACACACACACACACACACACACACACACACACCTGGGGAAGGCTGGCACAGGTTTATTAGCTCTGCCCACTTCTACCCAGACTTTAAGGTAGTTATGACTGCCAGAAGACACTCCTTATCAGCTATTTTAGGGTCCTTAACAAAGGGTGTTCAGTCTTACTGTGTAATATTAATATTAATACAAATGGTAGTTTGACCAAGAGCAAGGCTATTAGGAATGTCCCACACAGTGTCACTAAATAAATATGCAAGTGCTCTCAAAACTTAAATATCTCTACACGGATCAGCCACAATGAAAGCTTAAATATATTTGATAAATATATCAAATTTTTATATTTGATATATTTATCAAAATTGATATAAAATAATAAATAAATAAATAAATTTAATAATAAATAATAAAAAGAACAAAAGAATAAGAAGATAATACTAAATATATATTTACAGTGACATCCGTGTTCAAAACCACAGGAAATATTTAAAATAACATTGCAGTACAGGCTCACACAAATAAAGAAAAACATCTAAACTAAGCTTTACTATATTCCCGACTGTACCCAAGAGTTATACTGTTCCCTAGAAACTTACTTCATTACAGCCAGGCAGATATTGTGGTGAATGGTTCTTGTCAGGTCCAAGACAGAATACAGAATGCTCTGTCTCACTAAGAGACTTCTAAAATTAATATCAGTATACCCACCACACCCCCCCACACATAGTCCACACACCTGTGTCTCACAGCTACTAACGCCTAAACATAAACCCAACATATTAGTCATAGGAGACTCTATTGTGAGACACACAGATGTGCCCCTCACCAGGCTGGATAAGGAGAAAATCACAGTTAGTTGTTTGTTGGGTGCTAGAAACCACCATATCACCAATGCACTCAAGTCTCTCAACAAGTACTGTTATGACTCTGTCATAGTCCTTGTTGGAGTGAATGACTTGAGAAGTACCTCCCTGGACTATATGAAGAGAGACATGATTGAGCTCGCTGAATATGTGTCCCAGGCAAGTTTGTTCCTAGCCTTAAGCAACATTCTACTGTCACCCAGAATGATGCCTCAATACAAACAGAAAATGATTGACTTTAACAATTGGCTTAGTTTTTGGTGTCATTCCAAGGGGATCCAGTACATGACAGCCTGGGATGACATGACTGACAAACCACAATACTTTGCCAGAGATGACCTGCATCTGTCTCCCTTTGGCTTCAGTCTCCTGGAAAAGGCTCTCCCCTCCGCTGTAGTATCTTTTTTAGGCAATGCCATGAGGTCTAAACTACAAACATGAAAATTTCATCAAAACGTAAATTAAAGGTCATGCTGCTAAACACTAGGAGTCTAAACATAAAACTGCACTAATTACAAGCATTCTTAACCCTGGAAGAAGCTGACATTTGTACAGTCACAGAAACCTGGTTCAAAGCTACGGAGACCACCCCAGCCATACCAGGTTACTCATCCTATCATTCATTCAGACCCCAAACCGTGGGCAGCAAAACAAAAGGAGGTGGAGTTGCAATATATATATATATATATATATATATATATATATATATATATATATATATATATATATATATATATAAAAGTCATACACACCTCTAGGCTGGTCAAACAGTATGATGCTACAGGAAACTCTCCAGGTGCAGTTAACAATTTGACAAGACCCCTAGTCAAATCATAGCTAGCTATAGGCCTCCAACTCTGACTCAAGATGCCCACTCCACCTATCTGGACCTCTTCGACTCTATCAAGATTCAACCCTTTACCCTGATCCTGGGTGACTTTAACTATCCAACCATAGAGTGGAAGAAATACTCATTCAAAAACACAAATGCCCAGAGATTCCTTGATTTCATCAATGCAAATGCCTTGGACCAGTTGGTTGACACCTCCACAAGAGGTGAAAATAACCTGGACTTGATATTAACCAACATGAGTAACCACTGCAGCATCCCTACAGTGTCATCATCCCTGGTATGATCTGACCACAAAGCAGTCACTTTCAAAGTCACCATCACCACATGACCCCCAGCTAGGGTCAAACAAAAAAACCTCCAAAGTTGATTACAACCTCCTGAGGGAAGGTATACACAGCTTCACAGCCCCCTCCCCTTCCAGAAGAACTGGCACATATGTCCACACCTACACCAAAGTACTACATGAGCATTTATATAGCTGTATGGAATCAGGAATACCAGATAGGCCAAAATCCTCCTCCTCAAGGAAGAGTAAGCCTGTCTGGTGGACATCTGCAATAAATAAACTGTATAATAAAAGGAAAACATTGCTGTCCAGGGCCAAGAAGGAACAGGTGTCTAATTGCTAGCAATCTTTCCTTAGCCTGAACAAGCCAATAAGAGCACTAGTGAAATCCTCCAAAGCTAACTTCGAGTCCAAACTGGCCACATCTACTACAGACAGTCATAAATCCTTCTTCACATATGTCCGCAATTTCAAGGGAAGCACCCAGATCTGCTCAGAACTGCTGGTCAAGGACATCACATACACAAATGCTGTAGATATAGCCAACCTGATGACAGACAGATTCAGTGAAAACTTCACTCCTCTGTCCCCCCCATCAGATAAACAGGACATCCACAGTACCTGCCCCCCTCCCCTTATCTCTAGGGAGCAAGTCATCACTGTCCCCTCAAAGGCAAAAAATACAGCCTCCATGGGACCCAATAACATTCCAAGCTGCATCCTACATGAACTCAGGCAGGAACTTGCAGCACCATTAGGCACCCTATTCAACCAAAGCCCTAGTACTGGCTTCATCCCAGCTGAGTGGATGACAGCTAATGTTATCTCATTGCACAAAGGTGGAGCATCCACCGATCCAGGAAATTATAGACCCATCAGCCTAACTAGTCTGATCTGCAAGGCCATGGAGCAGATTATCATGGACCTCATTAACAAGGACATTGGCAACCTCCAGACATTTGATCCCACACAGTTTGGTTTTGTCATTGGGAGGTCATGCCTGTTAAATTTGGTCGACTTCTTTGAGACAGTGACCAAGGCCATAGACGAGGGGAAGATGGTACACATCACCTACCTTAACCTGGCCAAAGCCTTTGATACTATTCCCCACTCAGGTATAATAGACAAACTCTCTCAACTAGGCATCAATCCATATGTTACCAGATAGGTAACAAACTGGCTCACTGATAGAACTCACCTAGTCAAAACAGAAGAAGCCACCTTAAGTAGTAGACCCGCAACAAGTGGTGTACCACAGGGATTAGTCTTGGGGCCTCTGCTCTTTGGGATATACTTCTCGGAAGTGCAGGCCAAATCTAGTGGGCTATGGCTGACAAAGTTTGCAGATGACTGCAAGCTGGGTGCTGTCATCAATTCCCCTTGTGATGTGGACATCCTCCAAGAGGGTCTCACCCAAACAAATGACTGGTGCCAGAAACATGGACTCAAACTGAATGCCAAAAAATTCATCATCATCTTTTTTTGGTGAGAGTGATGTCTCCACAAATTATCACATTGATAACAAGGTACTAAGCATGCAATCAGTCTTGAGGGACTTGGGCACCCAGGTTGATAGCAAACTGACTTTTGACCACCATATTGCCTCCATTGTACGGAAATCCTTCCACATGGCCCACCTCATTAGTAAAGGTACTCATCCGGGGACAATGTGGTCATAACATCCCTGTAATCTTCCCTTATAAGACCCATTATCGAGTACAATGTCCCTTTTGGCATGTACCTCACAAAGCACATGCAGCAGCTGGAGAGACCACAGAGGTCCTTACCCAGACAATCCAGGGCCTCAAATATCTACCCTACATGATAGGCTAAAAGCCCTGTCCCTCTACTCAGTCTCCTACAGACTTCTCAGAGGTGACCTCTGTCTGGCATACAAAGCAATCTCAGACCCCGCCCTGATGGGACTGATGCATATCCACAAGTCAAGCTCCACTCAAGTAAACCACACATGTGACTTCAACCTGGTCTGTGACATCAATAGGACTTGTTGGCGGGACATATTTGTGTCCCAGAGATTCCTCCTTTTGTGGAATAGACTCCCTCTCCACGTAGATCAGAGTACCTCATTAAACCTTTTTAAGTGCAACCTGGATAACAGGATGGGGACAGAAAATACACCCCTGGAATTCCACCTGTGTCCCTGCTGGACAGTGGCATAAGATGCTGACTTGTTGGAACATGGACTACATTCTTGGGTAGGCTTGTAAGGATCTCAGGGTCAATAGCCTAGTAACTTCCTATGATCCTATTATCCTATAATGGTTTACCTCCATTAGGTCACAAATAAAAGATGCGACTGGTCAAATATTCCAGCTCAAAACATCAGAAACTGCACTTTCAACTGCTGAAAACAGGGAATGTGATACACAACGAATCCCACAATCTGGAAATGTCGAATGTGTTTGAAACACCTATTTCTGTATGTTTCCAAACACCGTTATACAGGGAAGCAAGCCCCCCCACAACCCCTGCTAATTTAATATACTAAATCTGAGATCCCACTACAGTGAATGAAAGGGTATATGTCCCGATCTGCACTATAGTGCGATCTGCACTCGGAATGCCGAATTCACATGAGCGAATCCACACTGGCATTCACTTATTTAAAATCACACTTATGTGTTTCAAAATTTACAAATCTTGCTATTGTACTTTCACACTTTAAACCGGAGTACAACGAACTAGTGACCTTATGGAGGTAAACCTCCTATAATATTTATAATATTACTGCTGGGATAGCTTGCAGAATGACGTCATTTCTGGTCATCTGACTTTTAGTTCCCAGGCCAAAACCCCATTGTTAATATACAGACAAAGGCTTTTCTTCAGATTTTTGGTAGATGCTGGAAGTCATAAAACAATTGCATTCCTTCATGCTTCAAAAGCAGCAATTAGTTCACTCCAAGGACAATACAGAAAGGTTCCTAGTAGAAACTTTGTGTCTCTAGCTGCATTGAAAACTTGAGATATAGCCTATTTACTGCATAGCCTATAAAGTAATTTAATTTCAGATATTTTTCTAAAGTTTGTTGAACTGAGGTTAACCCTCCAGTATTACAGTTTCCGCTGTTAAAACATATACATGTAAATAGTTACAATAGTTCATGTACATTTCTGTTCTCTTCCAGTAGGACACACTGTGTTTACATTTCAAACAGCACTTTGCAAATACCTTTTCAATATACATGTCTGTACAAGCAGTTTAATAGACACATGACACAAGCGTCTTGTATAAATCATTTCAATATTCACCAATGACATATAATTATTTACAAAATTCCACATAGCTATGCTGGCAGTATCTCCTTTCGGCACACCACCATAAAGGTGATTTCTAATTACACAACCATCCATTGCAGTACAAATGATGAACTTAATATTATATTAGCAATTAATAACAAAGAAAAACTCTGGCTCTTGGCTGAATATTGAACTTAGGGCCGTCCACATTCCATACAGCTGTCAAAGTGTGTGTGTGTGTGTGTGTGTGTGTGTGTGTGTGTGTGTGTGTGTGTGTGTGTGTGTGTGTGTGTGTACGTGCATGTGTGTGTATGCATGTTTATATGTGTGTGTGATATAATTTGACCAAAAAGCCATCAATGTTTTTTCACACAGAAATTCAGTGGCTAAATGAATTATTAATTAAACCAGTGGTACCCACACACACACACACACACACACACACACACACACACACACACACACACACACACACACACACACACACACACACATACATGCATGTATTGATTTATGTATGAAGCATATATCATTGTGTGTGATTTTATATATATATATATATATATATATATATATATATATATATATATATATAAATATATATAAAGGATCATAGCATCATAGGAAGCTACTAGGCTAATGGCCCTAGGGTCCTTACAAGCCTAGCCTAGTTCTACCCTTATTTCCACAATCAGCACCTATTGCTCCTGTCCAAGAGGGACACAAGAGGAATTCCCTGTGTGAATTTACAGTTACCCATCCAATTGTCCATACTGTGTTTTAAGAGGGCCAATGAGGTGTTCTGTTTGACTTGAAGTTGGAGTCTGTTCCAAAGGTGTGGTAACCTCTGGGAGGCAAATCTGTCCCTCCAGCAGGTTCTATTAATGTCACATACCAGGTCAAGGTCTTTAGAGAGAGTAACCCCTGTACCATTTCACTTGCAGATATGCAGCATTTCCAATAAAGCAGGTTCAGAGATTGCATTATATGCAAGGCACAGATCGCCTCTGAGTAGTCTGTGGGAAACAGAATAGAGTGATTTCAGATGATGCACATAGGACAGATGCCGAAGACCTTTCATTTTCCTTGTGAGGAACCTTTGTAGTCTCTCTAGTTGCTGCAGGTGCTTGGATAGGTACATACCAAAAGGGACATTGTACTCAATTATTGGCCTGATGATGGAAGAGTACAGGGAGGTTATAACTTCTGTTTTAATGGAGGTAATGCCCTTACTTAGAAGATGAGCAATATAGAATGCCCTTCTTACCACTGTGGAGAAATGGTGGTCAAATGTAGGGTTGCTGTCAACCCGTGTGCCCAGGTCTCTCACTACTGAGTGAGTACTTAGGGTGTTGCTACTGATGTGGTAACTAGTAGGAACATTACTCTTACTGAAAGGGATGATAATACATTTTTTTGCATTGAGTTTAAGGCCATGACTTTGACACCAATCATTTGTTTGTGTAAAACCCTCTTGCAGGATGTTGACATCATTTGGAGGCTCAGTGACGGCTCACAGTTTGTAGTCATCAGCAAACTTCATCAGCCACATACTTTTATTTTTTTCTTGTACTTCGGAGAAATAGATTCCAAACAGTACAGGTCAAAGGACTGATCCCTGTGGAACACCACTGGTACAGGTCTGCTGTTGGAGGTGGATTCCCCTATTTTGACTATATGAATTCTAGCAGTGAGACAGTTAGTGACCTATCTAATGATATAAGGATTGATACCTAGCTGGGTGAGTTTGCCAATGATGCCTGAGTAGGTGATAGTGTCAAACACCTTGGCTAAGTCTAAGTAGGCTGTATGCACAGATTTCCCCTTGTCCAGGGCCTTGTTGACTGTCTCAAAAAAGTCCACCAGGCTTAACAGGCGTGATCTCTCTTTGACAAATAAAAACTGAGTAGGGTCAAGTGTTTGGAGATTACTTATATCTTTGTTGATAAGGTGCATGATGATTCGCTCCATGGCCTTGCAGATAAGGCTAGTCAGTCTAATAGGTCTGCAGTTCCTGGATTTAGTGGAAGCACCAACTTTGTGCAAGGGAATAACGGTAGCCATTTTCCATTCAGCTGGGACGAAGGTGGTGCTTAGACTATGGTTGAAAAGAGTACCTAATGGTGTTGCTGATTCTTGTTGGAACCCATGCCCCCCCCCCCCTCCTTAAATATACCAACTCCGAGATCACACTACAGTGCCGAAAAGGCAAAGTAGTGAAAGCACCCAAACAAATTCTTTCCCGGGGAAAGAATCTGTTGGAAAGCCACTTCGCTATTTTGCCTTTTCACGCTTTTCAGTTCAACAAAGATGCATTCAACAACCTGCGTCTGCGACAGCGTAATAGGGAGCCCTTAAAATTGCCCAAAACCATGGTGTTTGGATGTATTTTGATAGACTCAAGTAGATCCAAATAGGCAGATTGTGTGTCCTGATTCATGGAGGGGGGGGTCCTGTAGCTGGCAATGACTTGAATAGGTGTCCTACCAACAGTTAATTGCATCTGAATCATCTCCAGGGAATCATACTGTTTAACCAGTCTAGAGCTGTATTTATCTTTCATGAATAGTGATACACTGTCTCCTTTATTTTTCATGCCATCAGTTTGTGATCTGAATGTGTGGAAGGAGGTGTAATCCAGTATGGATGGGGTGCCCTCCACAGCCTTGAACCAGGTCTCTGTGATTGCACAAATGTCTGTGTCTTTCAAGGTGAGGACAGCTTCCAATGAGTACAGTTTCATGTTAAGACTCCTAGCGTTTAGCAGCGTAACCTTGAGGTTGTTTTTAGATGGAGTTTTTACGTTAGGAATTTTGTCCTTGAGTCAGTGCCTAAAAAAGGCACTATGGGAGTGGCAATAACCTTAGCCAGTAGCCAAAATCCCAGGGGTGAGAGATGAAGACCATCTCTGGCAAAGCATCGCGGTCTGACAGTCATGTTATCCCAGGCTGACAGATACTGGATCGCCATAGAAACTAAGCTCTATATATATATATATATATATATATATATATATATATGATATAGATATAGATACATATAACTATATCTATCTATCTATATATCAATTGGTTGTGCACCTGTACTAAACCTGACTAGGCAACTATCTATCTAATTGAACTAAACTCTGCCTAGCCCTCACTACTCAGAAATGAGTACATATTTTATCCCTATAAATTCTACTTTCCTCCCAAACGTCACTGTGCAGAATCTCCCTTTACATGTCCTACTGAGAAGTATACTTGTGTTACATTCTGTATGTACTTATCCTGCCCCCCCTCCAGACCTCAGTCTTTCTATTTATAAATGG
>NC_056746.1:47670977-47678477 GCF_019279795.1 Protopterus annectens
CATTGCTGCAGTTTACAGTACCATTCAAATACTAAATGATAACAAAGTGTCATCCAGTTAAAGCAAAATACAAACAAGAGTAATGTCTAATGAGATAACACCCTGACAAAAATGGTACTGAAACAAATAGGGGTCAAAGAAATGGCATATCGCCCTCCCTCAGCTGTCTCATTTGGGGAGTTAATAGTGCAGTCTGAATGGTATTCCACAAGGCCTGGTTTCAAGTTAAGAATTTCCTATCTTATCACCTTTGTTTGTATTTGTTTCATAACATAGAATAACCAAAGTCACAGTTATTCTGTACTGAATTGCTGCATATGTCTTGGAGCATATTATTGTGTTTTGTGAGATATTTTGCTGACATAATTAAAGACTGGCCTGTAAGAAGGCAAGAAACTGAGAGATAAAATACTGAGTGTCAAGACTAAAATGAACAAAGTAAGAGATGGCACTAAACACAACACCAGATTAAATATCAAATCCAACACAAGACTAAAACGAACAATGTAAGAGACGGCACTAAACACAACACTGAATTAAATACCGAATCCAGCTCAAGAGTAAAACGAACAATGTAAGAGACGGCACTAAACACAACACTGGATTAAATACCGAATCCAACACAAGACTAAAACAAACAATGTAAGAGAAGCCACTAAACACAACACCGGATTAAATATCGAATCCAAAGCAAGACTTAAACAAACAATATAAGAGACAGCACTAAACACAACACTAGATTAAATACCGAATCCAACACAAGACTAAAACAAACAATGTAGGAGAAGGCACTAAACATATCATTGTCTTAAATACCAAATCCAATGCAAGACTAAAACAACCAATGTAAGAGAAGGCACTAAACACAACATCATCTTAAATACCAGATCCAACACAAGACTAAAACGAACAATGTAAGAGAAGGCACTAAACGCAACACTAGATTAAATACTGAATCCAAACTAGATTAAATACTGAATCCAATGCAAGACTAAAACAAACAATGTAAGAGATGGCACTAAACATATCACCGTCTTAAATACGAGATCCAACACAAGACTAAAATGACCAATGTAAGAGAAGGCATTAAATGCAACACTAGCTTAAATCTCGGATCACTAAATGCAATACTGGATTAAATCGTGGAGCACTAAATGCCAAGTGGCAGTTTCAGCTTGATTTTAGATGATATATCACCTTGACAAGTTCAATGCTAATGCTATAAGAAAAATTGGGAATGATGGCTGTTATGGAGAATAGTGGGTTTCCAGCACTGTACACATGTATGACACCACTGTAAAGAAGTCAGTCTGTCTTACTGGGCATACACCACTGGCCTGATCCACTGATAGGCTAGTGTGATTCTACAACGCATGTATTTATTTTTATTTATTTAATTTATTCTTTGTTAACAGGAGTAGAACACTGAACTAGACACCAAACGGGCCATTTTCAGGCTCATACCAGGTAAAAACAAATGGTACAATTAACATAATGCACTTAAAAAGCATATGCAATTAAATTTAAAAGGCACATCAATTGACATACACCATTAATAGTGACATAAGAAATACAAATGTTCTAAAACTGTCAAAGCTCAATTGACTATTTTAGTTTGCATGTTTGATTAGGAAAGGAAAGATGACAACAAACAGACCTTCTGTATTCTGGCAAGCCTACTGGTTTTATTGAAGGAGATGGTGAAATCACAGAAGTAGCTTAGATGAGCTGTTTTTTCCATTCTAGGATGATAAGAGATCAGTTGAGGGTCTTCATAAGTAGTTTATCAGGGTCATTTCCTTCTAATGACTTGGGATATGGCCACCTTCATCAGGAGTAGAAAAACATTTGCTCCTTTGAAGAGAATGGAGCATAACAACTTCCAGAATCACTGGACTTTCAGGGCTACAGTGCATGTACTGGACCACTTGGTGAGGAATGCCTGTAATCCTGTAGGTCATAGATTGCTCTGTAAGGATGTTAAGAATCCTAGCCATACATTATCATGGTAGTTTTTAGCCCTTATATTTTCATACAAATAAACCAGAGGTAGACTGAACAAGGATATGCTGGGACATTTGCATATTTCTTCCACCCAAGAGAGACAGGAATATTAAACCAGAGGTGCATTTGTTGTTACCTATCCATTAACCCAAATTACATTTGAAAACAGTAAGAAAAAGTACTTTGTTTTATGTGGAGTGGATGACATTTCAACATAAATGGCATACGCTGTGATAAAAACCTATCCTCCCAAGCATGTTCTATTTATTTTGTAAAAGAGATTGAGACTGAGTGAGTGTTTATGATACCTCTGTATTTACAAACATATAATAAGTCTGACAGAATAGGATCTGCTGAAGCTGTTTATACAAGGTAGAGGTCATCTTTTAGTAGCTTGTATGATACTGAGAAGAGAGAAAAAGCTGTGATGGCACCACATATACTGAATCCACAGAAATAGTTAACCTGCTAGCTGCCAGGTTCACTGAACCCCCCCTCCCCACCACATATCCCCCAAAGGATCCCTACCACATGCCCTCCACCTAGTATCTCCAAGGATCAGGTTGTAAATGCTCTCTCCAAAGCCAAAAACTCAGCCTTTATGGGACCTGTTAATATCCCAGGCTGTGTTCTAAATAGACTAAAACAAGAACTAGTTGCATTGCTGGGTACTCTTTTTAACCACAGCCTAAGCACTGGTTTTGTACCTGCTGAATGGAAAACAGCAACCGTCATCCTATTACATAAAGGAGGTGCCTCCATAGACCCTGGGAGCTACAGACCCATAAGTCTGACCAGCCTAATCTGCAAGACTATGGAAAGAATAATCATAAGCCTTATCCACAAAGATATAGGAGACCTCCAAATGCTTGACCCAACCCAGTTTGGCTTCATTAAAGGGAGATCCTGCCTCTTGAACTTGGTAGACTTCTTCAAGAGAGTCACCAAAGCCCTGGACAAAGGCAAATCCATGCATATGGCCTACCTGGACCTGGTCAAGGCCTTTGACACTATTCCCCATGCAGGCATCATTGATAAACTTACCCAGCTAGAGATCAAACCTATATATTGTCAGGTGGATTGCAAACTGGCTCACTGATAGAATGCACACAATCAAAATAGTTGACTCCGTTCCGCTGATGATTGGCAGTAGATTTATTATGGGTGTCGAGGTGCCAGCTCGATGCCCAACCATCAACGAAGGCACACCCATTCTACACATGTCTTTCGGACACCACTCAACCACGGGGAAGACATGCAGACTCCACAGAGAAGGCGCTTCCACTGAGAATCGAACGGGAGAACCTCTTGCTGTGAGGCAACAATGCTACCGCTGCACTACGAGAGCTGCTAAATTAAAGAGGGTATAAAAAACAATACAATATCGGTACCACTGATTGCCAAAATTAGCTGCTAAAAGTGGTCACAGAAGGATCTGAGGTCAACAGAGACCAGGCTAAAGACCAGGAATTGGACTGGAGGGAAAGTACAACAGTTCAAGAAAATACTTAGGGTTCTATCACCTCAAAAAGAGGATGAAATAGATGGAGTTGAAGAAGCATGGAAGCACCTCAAAACGGCATGTGTGAGGACTACAGAACAGATATGTGCCCAAGCCAGGTATGGAAATAAGGTACATAAGGAAAGCTGGTGCTGGAATGCAGAAGTCCAGGAAGTCATTAAAAGAAAGAAGGAGTGCACTAAAAATTGTGAGATAGAAAAGACAGACCAGGCTAGAAAGGAATATTGGTTGTCTAACAAGGAGGCTGAGAAAGGAGTTGCAATAACAAAGAACAGGGCAGCACAGGTACTCCACCACCTTCTAGAAATGGACTCAGTAGGTGGCACAAAGAAAGTCAATCTGGTTGCAAGGCAAAGACAGAAAAATAAAGAAGACAGTCAGACACCCTTCATAAGGGATGCCAGCAACAACCTGCTCACCAGACCCCAGGACATCAAAGGCAGATGGAAGGAGTACTTCCAGCAGCTTCTGAATAAAGAAAACCCCACAGAAACTGTACTGCCCCTACAAAAAGACAAGAAGAGGAGCCCACCCTAGAAGAAGTAAGAACAGCACTAAGGAAGATGAAGTCAGGGAAAGCAGCAGGCTTAGATGAGGTCACAGCAGATATGATGAAGATGCTGGGCGAGATGGGGAAGACATGGTATATCCCAGACCTCTCAACTGAACAGATTTTCACAGAATGTCCAGATTTTTTCCTTATATTGTTGGTCTGTTTTTTAATAAAATTGTGATTTTCTGGCAAAATAGTGGCAAATCATTCAAGATTGAAATAAGACAAATAATGACAGATGTTTGAGTTTCAGACTTCATATCCTTTGCAAAATTCATGTTAATGCAAAACGTGTTATTCTATCAACTTTCTCTAAGTTTGTAAGAGAGATATTTAAAAAGTGTCCCTGTTTTTGGGCCTTTGTCACAGTTCTATTTATGGCTTTGTCCAGATTTCTTGCTCTAAGTGGTTGAGAGGTATGATCCTACTGTGGAGAGAAAGCTATATCCCAGATGACTGGAGAATTAGCATACTCATGCCAGTGTAGAAGAATAAAAGGGACACTCACAACTATAGACAGTACATAGGTATCAAACTCCTGTCACACTGCATGAAAGTTCTGGAGAGGGTGATTGATAAACGGATATGCAGAGTAGTACAAAGTAAGACAGGAGATGAGTAGTTCGAATTCAGATCAGGATGCAGCACAACTGACCTGATGTTTGCAGTGAGACAGATAGTTGAGAAGAAGCTAGAGATGAGGAAAGAGTTTGATTGGCGTTCCTAGACTTGGAGAAAGCATATGACAAGGTCCCAAGAAAGCTGATTTAGGCAGTCCTGCAGTGGTTCGAAGTCCCAGAAATATTGGTAGAATTAGTGCAGGCTATGTACAGGGACCCAATGACTCAAGAATGAACAGTGTTTGGTCTCACATAAGGGTTCACAGTGGGAGTAGGTGTGCACCAGGGTTCAGTTCTGAGCCCACTGCTGTTCATACTGGTGATGGACTACATTACCAAACAGGTTGGAGGGGACAGATCAACAAAGTTGCTGTATGCAGATGATGTGGCATTACAGGCAGACTCTGAACAAGAACTTCAGCAAAGGATAGGGAATGGAATGCAAAACTGAAGGCACATGGGATGCAACTATGTACAGATAAGATGGTGGTAATGGCAGCAAATTGGGAAAATCAGAAGACGTTGAGAACTGAGGTAGAAGGGAAGATAGTGGAATATGTTAACAGCTTCAAGTACCTGGGAGGGGTGGATTAGGAGAAGGGAAATCTGAATTAAGAGGTCAAAGCTAGAATCAGAGGGGCTGCAGCCAACTGGCATAGAGGTGTGATGATGATGACTTTACTTTACTAAACCCTTTATTTAAAACATTCATTGATACTTTATAATTTGTGATCCCTATGGATTTCCATTTTTTTCAAATCTTCGCTCTCTTTTCCATATATGAATGTAAGGAATGTAATGGCTTGTTCATATATTTCTTTTACTGTATACATTCATAGAACCATTTATTCATTATCTTTAAGAACATCCCCTTGTCTTCTACACTCATCCCCTCATCTTATAAAACAAATAACACAACCCATCTGGTCCTGGAGCACCTTCTAGCTCTTCCGTGTTTACATCCATTTCTGATCACCACATCGATTCTTCCTTCAGTTGCTCTGCATTCGATACCCACTCCCCTCCTTTTTCTCCATTTGAATGGATGTTTCTAAGATAATAAATGCTGTTTTCATTAGGTCTTCATATCTTCTTACCTGCAGCATACTGTACCTCCACTATCTGTTAAACTAGTCATCTTCCCCTGCTCGTATTTCACATTTTTTCAAAACAAAAGGTGTAACCTCTTCTTTTTCCTATTCAAAAAAAGACTAAAACATAATCTCACTAATATTTTGACTTTTTTTCCAAATAAATTACTCTTTCCTTTTAATAAATGTCATAGTTATCTATTCCTGTCTTATCTTTATATCCATTTGGAACTCTTCTATATTTTGTTTTTTCTCATCTCATTATATCAGATTCTTCCCGCTGCATTGGGAACACCTTCTTTTACTACAGCACTGAATTAAATGTGATGAGTCCACCAAAAAAGGACAATACACACAACTTTGGTTGCTCCCAATACTTCAGTGTTCTCATTTTTCCATTTCCCATAACAGTTCTAGGTAAATACACCAGTTTTCCCTGCTTTAACTTGCAATAAAGGCCACAATTCCCAAGCTCCATTCTACAATTTACATTCGTTTATTTCTATTTTTATCTCAATTTGACAATAGGCAGAAAAAAAGAAGTCTAGTTCATTTTCTAGACTACTTGTTGTTTTGGATTACGATATCAGCTTTTTTAGTGGGGTCACATTTATATTTATAAACACATGGTCCTTCCATGGTGCACTGAAACGTCTCATGTTATAATAATTTATAAAGAAGTTAACCTCAAAGGTTAGTACACAAATGACTCTGTGCACAAGTGTATCTTCTTTCACAGTGTAACCCAAACATGTTGTGTCCCTTTTTATTGGCTGCCTATTTTAGTTCTTATCTGCACAATAGGTCACTTTCTTTCCTTGATATTAAGCAGATGCCTTTACACTGACTCTTCTGTCCACGCGCAGTAACAGTTACGTACGACCTGTATACATTCTCAGCATCCAGCGCCTCACAATCATCACCTCTTACTACTCTTTTTTTCTGCTGCCACCGTCCTTCTTTCTTCTTCACTAAATTCCTTTTGCATTTCCTCATTTGTCAAAATAGTCTGCACAGCATGTAGAAATGTTTAAATCCTCATTACCAGCATCTCCCTGGGAAACCTCTGCACACAACTGAACCACTTTTCCCCAGGAAATTGCAAAAGGGCCATCCATCTCTGTCTCACACATTATCTGCACCAGCGTGTCATTGACCATGCCTCCTTCCAATGCTATTATTCTGTTTAGTTAGTTTTGATAATTGATAATTTTATTCCCTATTTCCATTACACTCCAGTTCCAAGTTTATTTGTAGAAACAATGGCCTGTTCATTCTCCACGTTTCCTCTTCTCCCTCTGGCAACAGCCCTCTGGCACCATCTCCAGAAAAATAATTGCTTTTTCTGTGCTGTCCTGGCCAAGTTTCCCGAAGTCAGTATGGATACCACCTTGGGTCTCCACTAAAAATAGTTCATGGGACTAATCTGTTTAATATAAATAAAATAAAAATAATAAACCTTACACATCACAGTTCTAAAATAGTGAAACATCCTGCAGTAAGACAATGGATTTTGTAAAGTCTGACTAAGTACAACTACAAGTATAACTCTTTACAGCTAACAGTAGATTGAAGCCCCAGAAGGAAATGTTGAAGCCTAATGCTAAACAAAGTATTTTATGATGTATCTTTTTCACTGCTTGTAAAAATCTAGTCATTAAGTCAGTTTCCCTTATTTGCACACTTTAATATAAGTAATGCATTAATAAA
>NC_056746.1:47683477-47693477 GCF_019279795.1 Protopterus annectens
AAGTCCATATTAGGATTATAGAAGGAAGTAAGGATGAAGTGAAAAGCAGATTATAAGAGGAATGCAGAGTAGGGTGTCTTCAGGTAGCTTATGTGAGTAGGGAGGAAACAGAAAGAGGTAGATAAAAGGTCTGCAGAGATGAAGTGGATATGGTAAAGTACTGGGAAAAACAAAAGAAAGGAGTGGGTTAGGAGATTCGAGAAGGTTGTGAGATGTGACTTAGGTTGAAGGGGGTGAGTGAAGTTCAGTGAGTGAGTTCAGAATTGGCACAGGGGCAGGTCCAGGATTTTATAAGGTATTCCTTGGGAGCATTTAAAGGTGAGTGCATTAGAAATAGTTCTGGTGATTAGAGGTAAGGGGTTCCATTTTTTTGCTACTGATTATTAGTATAGGCTGTGTCCAGGGGATTTATTCTTTTTATTTATGCTGAGAAGTTGTTTGTCTTCTGATCTAAGAGTTCTTTTAGGGAAATATATGTTTATTAAAGGGGTAAGAGCTGTGCAGGCTAATGGTTTACGTATGATTTTATGTGTTGTTATAAGATGAATGTAGGAGAGGTGGAGGGGGAGTTTCAGCCATCTAAGGGTATGCAGAGCTTTACAGCAATGGGTAAAGGAAGAAGAATTAGTAGCAAACTTGGCAATTTTGTTGTAGCAGCTTTCAAGCTTGTTTTTATGGAGGATTGTAAATTGGTTAAAATTGGGGCTCCATAGAGTAGGGAGGGCAGAAGGTAGGTTTTGGATAGAGTATTTTTTGTGGGTGTGCTCAGAAAATGTTTGTTCCTGTATAGCATGCCTAGTTTTTGATGGGTTTTCTTTATATTGCTTTGAACATGAAGGTCAAAAAGATTATCATCTATTATGACCTAATAGTTTGGTATGGTCAACTAATTTGATTTCAGTACCACTTGCCAAAAAGAGTTTGAAAGATGATTCATTAGGGGGGTGAGATTTTGGGGTAAAGAGGAGGACTATGTTTTTTGCGGGAATGAGTAAGGTTGGGCTTTTGTACGACGGGTTTGAATGAAAATGACAGCAAAGACGTCAGCATTTGTTTAGAATTTGGCAGATTAAGGCAGAGAAAATGGTATTAAATGTATATCCTCGGTGGTGGTGCTGCAGTAGCGTTGTTGCCTCACAGTAAGACGCTGTCTGGTTCGACTCTCAGCTAGAGCGTCTTCTGCATGGAGACATGCGTGAATGGGTGTTCCTTCGTTGAAGGTTGTGCATCAGGGCTGGCAACTCGATACGTAAAAATCAACTGCCAATCATTAGCGGACCGGAGTTCCGCTGTGGCGACCCCTAACCGGAATGGTATTCATGGTATGGGATGATAAGTTACCTAGCCATTGCCATGGTAGCAGTTACAGGTAGATTCAAACTAGGCTGAATATGTGGAAGTTGACGAAAGTAAAAGCGTAGAAGTTCATTGAAATACTTAAAGCTGTAGCTCCTTAGGAAGAGGAGGTAAAAAAGCAGAGTTGAAGAAGAAAGCTGTCACCTCAAAATAATATGTATGAGGACAATAGAAACCATTTGTAGCCATACCAGTTAGGGGAAGAAGGTATGTAAGGAAAGCTTTTCATGTAAAACAAAAGCCCAGGAATTTATGCAAAGAAAAAAAAAGGAATATAGGAAGAAGGGGGAGATTAAAAAATGGCTAAGAAGAAATACTGGCTGGCTAACAAACAGGATAAGAAATCAGCCACAATGACGAAAGACAATGTATTTGAGAAACTATCCACTTCTGTGAAGTGACTCAGCAGATGGCACAAAAAAGCTTTGCCATTCTGCAAGGGAAAAGCAAAAAGATAAAAGAAGACAGCTGGCCACTGACAGAGTAAATACGTAAAGGTCAGTCCTGCCCCTGGATAACAAAGAACATCTTAACTGTTATGAATCAAAAAGAGCACATTGGACGATAGAAATAAAACCTGTATAATGGAATCTTACACTTAACTTTCCCTGAATTTAGGAAAAAATCCAGAATTGCAAATAATTCCACTATAGCAGCCTACATAAGAAAAAGGCATGATATCCTCTCATCCCCTCCTAAATACTTCTGGAAAACAATAAAATACCTGACTGGACAAATCACAAACACAAAGAAGCCAGCTCCTGGGAATAAAAAGTCTATGTTTACTTCTTTCTACACAAATGTCCTACTAGAAACTACTTCATACTCTGGAAAACTAAGTTCCTTCTCAAATCCCTCTGCTGGAAACATTTAATGATAGCTCAGCACACACATACACACAGCACTATACCCTGGCTGATGCCTGCCCCTCATTCTACTTTAAACAGTTTACTGTCCTAGAAACTCGAGTTCAGCTTTTCAAGTTAAACACCATATCAGCATCTACATTTAACAAACTGGGTCCTGCCTTACTAAAAATTTGGCCATTAGAAATGTTGCAACAGGTAGCATACAAGCCTGTGGTGTGGAAGGCTGCGAGTTCTATTACCACATCAGGTAGATTGATTGCAGACACTGCAGTGCAGCATAAGGTGGTGCTGACACCTGAGTGTGTCATCCTTCAGGTGAGATTCTGAGACCTCATCTCCTGGAGCTGGTAGTAACACAGGTGGATGTAAAGGATCCCATAGCACCAAGTAAAAAGAGGAAGGGTCCTTTATTTATATGCAAAAATAACTCATCTGCAAATATTTACAAATACTTTCAAGTGTACAAACATATATACATATACATTACACACACACACACACATATATATATGTATATATATATATATATATATATATATATATATATATATATATATATATATATATATATATATATATACACACACACACACACACACACACATACCTGTAAATCTGTTTACATAATCTTAATTCTATGGCTCCTTTTACATTTTTTTATTTCTCTCATTACACTACCATGTCCCTTTAATAAGTAACTCAATACGTTTTCTCTTTTCCCTGTAAAAATATCCTTGCTTATATAACAGTTCTTGTGTTTTTCTTGATTTCCTTCATATAATTATTTTTCTTTGTCAAAGTACTTTCTGTCATTATGTCTAAATCTTCCACTGTATCATTATATGCTCTTTTATATTTTTCTTTCTCTGTTTTTCTCACATCATATTGTCACTGTAAAATCAGTTTTTATATTTTTCCTTAAATATCATCCACCATTCAGATCAGTTTTTATAAAATGTTCTCACGGCAATTTCCTTCATTAAGACTCAAACACTGTACCTTGTGTCTGTGAGTCAAACACCTTAACCATTATACCAAGCCCCAGACTTTAGCTGTATATATTCTTTTTCATCCATTTCCTTTCTTTTTTCTTTTGTACCTGTCCCTTTACATTTTCTGCTTCATCTTTTACTCTTTTACAAATAGAATTCACCCCCCTTTTACTACCTCCCCAGCTTATGTCTTCATCACTTATTTCAACCTCCTTCTGTCCTCTTTATTATTTTTTCTCATCTACTTTTCCTCTATTTCTGCTACTTCTAAGAGGTCTTCTCTTTGTTTTTTCTTTTTCCTGACTCGTACTTTCATGTTTGCAATCCATCCATAAATGTCCATTTTTTTTATTTATAACATTTCAAATCACATTTTTTTGCATCGTGTCCCATTTCCCCATAAATATAACATTTTCTTTTCATAGCTTCATAGGTAAGTACTAGGCTATCTGCCCTAGGGCCCATACAAGCCTAGCCAAAAAATGTACCCTGGCTTTCGCCACCCAAGAAAATTATTTTCCTATGCCCCTGTCGAGCAGAGCCACAGAAGTGATCCCCGGGGTGAATTTCCCACTTCCCATCCAATATAGGTTCATAGATAAAATGTTACCACCATGCATTTCACTGCCAAGTATTGAACCCAGAACCCTGTGCACTACAGTCAGAACAACATACCACTAAGCTAAACCAGCAGTTTTTTGTCACAGTTACTTATCAAATGTCCTTATTTTTCACAAAAAAACATGTTCTGGGTTGTCCGCACTATTTTACAACACCCCTTTTCCCCTCCACGTTTATCATGTTTGGTATATGTATAATCTTCTCTTTTTATTTTAACACAATATTACAGTCCCAGCCACCAGTCCATAAACCCCTTCTGTCATAAATTCTGTCATAAATCTTTGTGATGTCCATAAAGCTTTCAAATGTCCTTTCAAAGTCTTTCTGTCAACCTCAGTTCAAAATTGTACATGGAATTTCTTTTTAGTTTCTATGTTAAATGCTTTTATCACATAAACATTCCATGGGTTACCGTCTTTCTTTTTATATTCTCCAAGAAAAATTTCCATTGAGAAAACAGTCTCACATATAATGTCACAAAATGTCTCTGTTAATAAGAATAGATGCTGTTACCTCATGTCCTTTTACACCCAGAGGAACTATTAAATTGTCTCACACTTCATAGCTGCCCATTTTTTTATCTTCTTTACTTTGAATCCTTACTAAATACTTCCATGTTTTATTTTCTACTTACTAAATACTTCCATGTTTTATTTTCTACTTACTAAATACTTCCATGTTTTATTTTCTTCCGCCTTCTTTTCTGCTACTCCCCTTTTGCCTTCTTTTCTTTTCTCTGTATATGTTTTTTCTGTCTCACCACTATTTTTCAGGATTGTCTCTGCATCCTACTTTTGTTTCTGGCTCACTCTCCTCCACCATTTCTTTAAGTAAAATCATCCCACAACCTTCCCAATCAGAGGGTGGTAATTCTACATCCATCATTTTCTGATTCATCTCCATCAAACAGGTTTCTTTGAAACATTTTGTCAGAATGCTGCACACATTCTCTAGTCTCAATATTTGCTTTCTATGTCATTTCTTTAACCACTCCATCATCTCCTCTCTCCATCTGCCTGCCTGTTTCTACGGGCTACCTCTATACCTGGAATGGAAACAGGAAGTGCTCCTCCAAAATGGGTCCCACACATAACAATGATGAAGAGGGGAAGCATTCAAGTGCTCTGACAAAATGTTCCCTAGTAGTATCAGTACCACCTCTGATCTCCCCTGAAAAGAGATTACTAACCAAGTGGGACTAACTGGGTAACAGGAAGTGCTCCTCCAAAATGGGTCCCACTCATAACAATGATGAAGAGGGGAAGCATTCAAATGCTCTGACAAAATGTTCCCTAGTAGTATCAGTGCCACCTCTGATCTCCCCTGAGAAGAGATTACTAGCCAAGTGGGACTAACTGGGTTAACAAAGGATACATAAAATAAAATACACTTCTGCATCTTCTACCGCCAAACCTCTTAGTCATATCTACACTACATTCCTTACTGCATCCTCTGTCCCATAATTCTTCAAGCACTCAGTCATAATCCCACTACCTAAAAAAGGTACACCAAAAAATTGCAAAGGCTAAAGGCCAGTTTCTAACCTGTGCCCACTCACCAGAGGGGTATCTAGCTGTTCTTATGCTCAGTGCTGCCCACTCTACTGTAAGCTGAGAGAAAAAAAATTATTCTGTCCTTTTAAACTGTAACAAAATGAAGCAAGCAGCTGTAACAATGTAGCAAGCAGTTGCTAGAGTTAATGCCACTGTGTTCAGTTCTGATAACAAATGTAATGCCAGCATTCTTTTCTAAATGTTGGCATGCATGACCAATCAGAATCAGATAATCATGCCCTCTAATACTTTACACCCAGGGCAGCTGTTCCCTTTACCCCACCCTAGCTACATTTCTGCCACTAATTAAAATATTTGAAAAACTTTTATGCAAGCAGTTATTTGACTATATAAATAGTTATATCCTCTTTTGTGACAAACAACATGCTTGGTAAGGCCTTCATGACTATGCACGAACTGCACTGGATACTGCCACCAGCTCAATTTGCTTACTGCTGGGCTCTCTGCAGATTTGACATGAGCATTTAAAAATGTAAGTTATACCCTTCTGCTCATCAGACTACACAAACTCATTTTCAGACTAAGTACCATCCAATGTTTTAAAAGTTATCTAGAAAACAAAACTTTCCAGGTATACAGCAACAACAATATGTTGCCTGATGTAGGTATACTCAATACTGGTATACTCCAGGGATCAGTTATCGGCCCTTTACTGTTTTCATTATTTAGAAATGACGTAACGTATGACCTACCACATATGATTATATATACAGATGATCTACACATTTTATCGACAAATAAAACCCTTTCTGGGCTTCAGTACATATTACATGTCAAATTTCACTAATGTCTGTAATTGGCTAACTTGCAATAGATTAATAATTAATCCCAAAAAATCTAGCATTATGCTATTTGCAAATCCTCAAATACTGCCCAATTCAGTAATTAATATCACACAAAACAACTACATAGGAGTCCTGTCTTGACGCTGCCTTAACATTCTCAAGTCATACAGACAATACAGTCAACAAATGATGCCACAATACAAAGACAAGATGATCAGCTTTAATAATTCGCTCAAGTACTGGTGTCATTCTAAGGGGATCCAATGTCTGTCTGCTTGGGATGACATGTTGGGCAAGCCACGCTGCTTCGCAAGGGATGGCTTGCACCTGTCACCACTGGGCTTCCGGATATTGGCTAAGGATCTTGCCACCCCCATAGTGCCTTTTGTAGGCAAAGCTCAAAAGACAAACCCACCTCCTTAGAAAACAAAAATGGAAAAAAACTAAGGGTAATGCTGCTCAACGCCAGAAGTCTAAATCTCAAGATGCAGGCTCTCGAAGCACTCCTCAGTATGGAGAACATCTATGTCTGTGCAGTAACTGAAACCTGGTTCAAGGCTCCTGAGAGCACCCCAGCACTACCAGGCTATACCTCGTATCATGCTTTTCGGCCCCAAAACCCAGGCCGCACCACAAAGGGAGGGGGAGTGTCCATGTTCATCAAGGACACCCACACCTCCAGGTTAGTAGCAACACATGAAGCATCGGAGACCATACAGGTGCAACTAACCATAAGCAAAACTGCTATACAACTGGTAGCATGTTACAGACCACCCTCTCAATCTCAGGAACCCCACTCAGCCTTCCTGAAGACATTGGAGGATATGAATGTATCACAAAATACCATCATACTGGGAGACTTCAACTACCCTAACATAGATTGGGTACATTATTCTAGCCCTAACACCCTAGCCCAAAGGTTCCTGGAATTCATAAATTCAAATGCACTGGAACAAATAGTCACCTCTCCCACTAGGGGAGATAATATACTAGACCTGATCATCACAAACATGGGGACAAAATGCTCCACACAGGAAGTATACCCCTCACTAGTGAGATCTGACCACAAACTAATCACCCTGGATATACATATCCCACCTCCACCCCCAGTACAAAAGACCACAGTGAAAAACTTCTCAAAAGCCGACTTCACTCTTCTTAAGACTGAGATGGTATCCTTTAAGCCCACTGGGCCAGTGGAAACCACATCACACAATGCTGAATCCTTCACAAATGCTTTCTATGGAAATTTCAAAGAATGCATGGATCATGCAATCCCAAATAAATCCAAGACCCTCTCCACCAAAGGCAAGCGTCCTGTCTGGTGGACCTCAGCCATTAACAAATTGCATAACAAAAGAAGGAAGCTACCTTCCTTCAAAAATCAAACAGATTTTAAACAGAAAAAAAAGAAAAATCAAAAAGATCAAACAGACAGAGCAAAATCCCATAAAGAGAAGACATCTCTGATCAACACTAGCAGAAAACTATGTTCTCTCATAAAAACATCCAAGGCCAACTTTGAGAGAAAAATCGCTAAGGACACTAAATATAACCACAAAGCCTTCTTCAGCTATGTTAGAAACCTGGTGAAACCCTCAGATATGCTCAGAGTTAGTTCTAGCGACAAAAAATACACTGAACCCACAGACATTGCCAACATTCTGGCAGACAGGTTCAGTGCAAATTTCTCCCCTCCCTCACCCCCAAAAGAAAAAAATACTTATCCCAGCTGAATGTAATCTCCCTGTCATCTCAGATGTCCAGGTGAGAGCTGCCCTCAGCAAAGCTAAAAACACAGCCTCAATGGGACCTGACGGTATCCCGGGTTGCGTGCTACGTGAACTCCAAGAGGGGCTAAACCCGTACATAAAAATGCTATTTAACCTTAGCCTTACTACAGGATATGTACCTGAACACTGGCGTACAGCAACAGTGGTCCCACTCCACAAAGGGGGTACCTCTACAGACCCTGGGAACTATCGCCCCATAAGCTTAACCAGCCTGGTCTGCAAAGCTATGGAAAGAATCATTATGGAACTCATAAACAGAGATATTGGGGACCTACAGACACTTGATCCCACCCAGTTTGGCTTTGTAAAGGGCAGATCCTGCCTTTTGAACCTGGTTGACTTTTTCAAAACAGTCACTAGAGCCATTGATGAGGGCAAAGCAGTCCATACAGCCTACCTGGACTTGGTTAAGACCTTCGACACAATACCCCACTCAGGCATCATAGATAAGCTCAACAGTTTAAATGTAAACCCTTATGTCACTAGATGGGTTGCAAACTGGCTAAAGGACAGAACCCATAATGTCAAAATCGCTGGAGCCATGTCAGACTCAAAGCCAGTCACAAGTGGTGTCCCACAGGGATCTGTCCTGGGACCCCTCTTGTTCGGCATTTATTTCTCAGATGTTAAAGCAAACATGGGAGGGTTGTGGCTGACAAAGTTTGCAGATGACTGCAAACTAGGCGCCATAGTCGATACACCAGCTGACACATACATCCTACAAAAAGGCCTCACAGAATGGACAACTGGTGCTGCAGTCATGGCCTTAAACTAAATGCCAAAAAATGTATAGTCATCCCCTTTGGGAAAAACAAAGTACCCACAAATTATCACATAGACAGTAACCCACTGAGTACAGAAAAAGTAATCAGAGACCTAGGGACCCAAGTCGACAGCGACCTCTCATTTGACACCCACGTTGCCAAAGTGGTTAGAAAGACATTCTACCTTGCACACCTTATCATGAAGGGATTCACATCCAGATCCAAGGATGTCATTGTACCCCTATACTCCTCCCTCATCAGACCCATGATTGAGTACAATGCCCCATTTGGTATGTACCTCACCCGGCACTTGCAGCAGCTGGAGAGACCACAAAAGTACCTCACCAAGAGGATCAAGGGTCTCCAACATATGTCTTATTCTGCCAGACTAAAGAAACTCCAGCTCTATTCAGTAGCATACCGCCTGCTCAGAGGTGATCTGTGCCTGACGTACAAGGCCATGTCCAATCAGGAACTGATGGACATGCTCCACCTAAAAAAATCCAAATCCATCAGAACCATGAGAGCTAAAGACTTAAACCTTGGCACAAGTATGAATAGGACATGCTGGAGGGATAGATTCATAACCCAGAGACTTCCCATGCTCTGGAACAGAATCCCAGTTCATGTTAGGCAGAGCCCCTCACTGACTCTCTTCAAGAGAAATCTTGATGAGTGGATGGGAGATCGTAAGTTTACCCCAGGGGTCACATCTGTGTCACTACTAGACAGGGGCACAGTAAACTAATTCTATTATATAAGGGGACCTTCACTGTGTCACTACTAGACAGAGGCACAGTATTCTAAATCTATTCTGTACATTTTTGTACCATTTCATGGGGTGGCAAAAGCCACATCACTATGGCTAGGCTTACAAATGCCCCAGGGCAGATAGCCTAGTACTAAACTGTGAAACTATGAAACTATGAAACTTTCACAGCTGAAACTTTGCTACATAATTTCCCACCTATTATCCTGACCTGCAGGACAGTCTATAGTTAAAAATGTCCTTGTTTCCAGAATTGAATATGCCTTTCCTTTATTACCAGTTCACTGTAGTACCAATGCAAGAAAGTGCAGGTATTGGAAAACAAAATCTGTTGTTTTGTAGTTCTAGTTGACAAGCATACTCACCTCTGCGGACCCTTAAAGAGAGTTCATTGGGTACCAGTGACTAGTTGAGATACTATGTTACTCACCACTCAGTCATTCCAAATTATCATGCTGGGCCACAGCCATCTCATTA
>NC_056746.1:47698477-47700977 GCF_019279795.1 Protopterus annectens
AGTTGCTAGTGTCCTCTCCTGCTCAGCTGGTGAACCTGGGAATACTGAGGCAATGTTACAATTGCCTCATGTACACAGACAACCCTCTCCTCCTCCCACAAAACACAAATACATGCGAGATGCAACTATACGGCCAAACTGGAGGCTGAGCTCTCTCAACACAGGACTGGCAAGACCAGTCAGGAGGAGAAGGTTACCACACACACTATAGACCCAGTCTCACATAGCACCATTACAACCTCAAATCATACACATAAACACACAAAGACATACTCGGAGGCTCTGATCAAAAATCTACCAAAACAGCAGAGGCCACCAAAGCAGACACCCAAACAACCACCACCTCAGAACACAACACCTGCAACACATAGACCTCACAGTCAGAGTGTCAAACAGTCACAGCCCTTAAGGCCAAACACAATGCCAGACACACTAGTCATTGGTGACTCCATAGTCAGACACACTGGCGTCCCGCTCACCAGACTGAGTAAGGAGAAGGTCACAGTAAGCTGCCTGTCGGGCGCTAGAATCCGCCACATAACGCAAGCACTCAGGTCTCTCAACAGCAAGTACAAATATGACTCAGTCATTGTCCACGCTGGTGTAAGCGACCTGAGGCGTACCTCAACGGACTACATGAAAGAGACATTGAGGAGCTCTCTGATTATGTAGCCCAGGCAGGTATGACCCTGACCTTGAGCAGTATCCTACCTTCACCAAGAGTGATGCCACAATACAGAGATAAGATGATCAGCTTTAACAATTGGCTTAAACACTGGTGTCATTCAAAGGGGATCCAGTATCTGTCTGCCTGGGATGACATGCTGGACAAGCCACACTGCTTCGCAAGGGACGGCTTGCACCTGTCACCCCTGGGATTCCGGATAGTGGCAAAGGCTCTTGCCACCCCCATAGTGCCTTTTTTAGGCAAGGCTCAAATTCTAAACCTACCACCCTAGAACACAAAAAAAGGAAAAAAACTAAGGGTAATGCTGCTCAATGCCAGAAGTCTCAATCTCAAAATGCACGCACTCGAGGCCCTTCTCAGTATGGAGAACATCGATGTCTGTGCTGTGACAGAAACCTGGTTCAAGGCTCCTGAGAGCACCCCAGCGCTATCAGGTTTTACCTCATATCATGCGTTCCGGCCCCAAAATCCGGACAATACCAAGAAAGGAGGGGGGGTATCCATATTCATCAAGGACACCCACACCTCAAGACTGGTGGCAACGTACGATGCATCGGAGACCATCCAGGTGCAATTAACCATAGGCAAGACTGCTCTGCAAATTGTAGCATGCTACAGGCCACCTCACAAACTCAGGAACCTCACATGGCCTTCCTGAAAACACTGGAGAGGATAAATGTATCACCAAACACCATCATACTAGGTGACTTCAATTACCCTAATATAGACTGGAAACACTACTCAAGCCCAAACACCCTAGCCCAAAAGTTCCTGGAATTCATAAACTCAAATGCCATGGAACAACTAGTCACCATCCCCACAAGAGGAGATAACATACTTGATCTCATCATCACGAACATGGGAGCACAATGTTCAACACCAAGTATACCCTTACTGGTGAGATCAGATCACAAACTAATCTCGCTGGAGGTCCTCATCCCACCCCACCTGAAATAAAAAGACCACAGTAAAGAACTTCTCAAAGCCGACTTCACACTTCTAAAGACTAGTGTGGTCTCCTTTAAGGCCCGAGGCGGAAAACAGTACTCAAGCCGCTGAATCACTTACAAACACCTTCTACCAGCACCTGCAGGACTGCATGGATAAGGCAATCCCAAACAAAACAAAGACTTTTAGTACCAAAGGCAAGCGTCCAGTCTGGTGGACCCCAGCCATAAACAAACTCTACAATAAAAGGAGGAAGCTACTACAAGATAGAGCAAAATCCTTAAAAGGTAAGACACCCTTGATCACTATAAGTAAAAACTAAGAGCTCTCATAAAATCATCCAAAGCAAATTTCGAGAGAAAAATAGCTAAAGACTCAAAAGACAATCATAAGGCCTTCTTTAACTATGTTAGAAACCTAGGAGGAAACTCCCAGATATGCTCAGAACTAGTTCAAAATGATGTGAAGATTACTGATCCTACAGACATTGCCAACATACTGGCTGACAGGTTCAGTGCAAACTTCTCCGCTCCCCCCAAAGGAGAGATATCTATACCAAGCGATTGCAGCCCCCAAACATCTCCAGCGCCCAAGTGAGAACTGCTCTCTCCAAAGCAAAACACAGCATCCATGGGACCTGATGGTGTCCCGGCTGTGTGCTCCACGAACTCAATGAGGAATTAAACCCACAGCTAGGACAGCTGTTTAATCAAAGTCTTACCTCTGGATACGTGCCAGGGGTGGCGCACTGCAACTGTGGTCCCACTTCACAAAGGCAGTGCCTCCACCGACCCTGGAAATTACCGCCCATTAGCTTGACAAGCCTTATCTGCAAAGCCATGGAGAGGATCATAATGGACCTCA
>NC_056746.1:47705977-47713477 GCF_019279795.1 Protopterus annectens
TGTGTGTGTGTGTGTGTGTGTGTGTGTGTGTGTGTGTACGTGTGTGCGTGCTCTGCTTGTTGTATATATATCTGTGTGTGTTCTTAGGTGTCTATGGGCTTGCAAGCTTGTTTGCATATGTGTGTGTGTGTGTGTGTGTGTGTGTGTGTGTGTGTGTGTGTGTGTGTGTGTGTGTGTGTGTGTGTGTGTGTGTGTGTGTGTGTGTTTGTGTCTCTGCAGGTATTTGTGTCTATTTGAGTGGGGCTTGTACGTGTCTGTCTGTGTCTATGTGTGTGGGCATATATTCTTGTGTGTGTGTGTGTGTGTGTGTGTGTGTGTGTGTGTGTGTGTGTGTGTGTGTGTGTGTGTGTGTGTGTGTGTGTGTGTGTGTGTGTGTGTGTGTATGCCTTTGTGTGTGTGTGTGTGTGTGTGTGTGTGTGTGTGTGTGTGTGTGTGTGTGTGTGTGTGTGTGTGTGTATTATAATGTAGAATACACAATGAAATGAGAATTTTTCAATGGAATGAGCAGTACTTATGATGAATAGAAGGATGCTGATTGTCTGTCGCATCATTGTTCATTTATTTAATAAAACACATTACGATAATAACATGACCCCTGTAATGAGTGAATGAACCACTGTGTCTGGAGAATATTAATGGACTTCATTTGCTCAGTAAAATTATTACCTTTGAAGTTGTTAAATATATTGTAATGAAGTTTCTGAAAGGCCCTTTTTCCTTACAAACCGGACACCCAAAATATCCTTTATCATTTTTTATTTTGCTTTCTGCCATACAGCCGACAATTTTCCCATCATAATTTAGTGATGCAGCTGTCTTTGGAAGCTCCATATCTCTTAATTCTTGGATCTGTTTCCTCATAACAATCGGCATGTTTTCTGCTGTAGCCAGCATGCCGTTCCACAAGAATTTCCACACTAACCAGACAAGACGTTAGATAATTTAATACAGTTTCAAGTTTGGCAACATGTGAGTGTGTGTGTGTGTGTGTGTGTGTGTGTGTGTGTGTGTGTGTGTGTGTGTGTGTGTGTGTGTGTGAGTGCGTGTGTGTGGGTCCACTTTGTAATGTCGAGATTTCTCAATCTTCAAGATTGTGGAATCTTGAAATGAAAACAAAATAATTAAAACAGCAAAACATCATATAAAATCTGTGTGTGAGATGTAATCATTATTAGAAACCAGTCATTGGATGCCTCTACTGAACATGAATGCTCTAGCAGGGATGCTATTTCCCTATAGTTCTTTCTGCAACACTCAGTACAATAATGTGAGAAAAGCAGAAAAAAAAAATAATGTAGGTGCCATTTTGTACCACAGATAAGTCTTAATTCAAAAGCAAAGAAGAAGAAAAAATAAGTTCTCTAAGCAACAGTCAGCAAAACAAAGAAATCATTAGGAATACAACACTCTGGGACAAGTAAAAAATTAGAGAGTTCACATCCAAAGTTCTTCAATTCCAAGTCATGCAGTCAATAAAAGTTTGCAATTTTGCATACTAAGCAACTGCCTAACTTAGAAAACAGATCTTACTTAATTCTAGCGTATAACAGTAAAAATAAAATGAAGAAAAGCAAGCTGCACAACAACTTACAAGGCTAGAAACTTTAATGTAAGAAAAAACAATAAAACGAAATACAAATATATAAAGTGTTAGCGCTTTCACGACTCACAGGTCACTTCATCAGACAGTTTTAAATAAGAAAAACTAGAATATCTTACATGACATTCCAGATATTATGAATAAAGTTGGCACTATTCCCTCTTTCTCTTTCAGAAATAACAAGTCTTTGAAGCAACACCTTTGTAATAAACCTGTTTCTCTTGCCAAACCTATCTCTATGAGAATAGGTACCTTTCCATGTAGAAAATGTTCAATGTGTAAATGCATTTATAGGAATGCTACTTATATACACCCTTTTTGTAATTTTAATATTGCATTGCATCCTTATGCAGACTGTAAAACTGAAAATATTGTTTATTTTTCGCTCTGTGAGAGATGTCATGTGTATTACGTGGGAAAAACAAATAGGTGTTTTAAAGACAGAATTTTAGAACATATTCGAGATATTAAAAATAAAAAGGAAACAAATGCCTTAGCAACCCATGTTACACAGACAGATTCTTCACACACTTTTAAATTTTTTATATTGTAGATCATTGATAACACCATTAGAGGTGGCGACCTGGAAAATCGGACTCAGGCTGCTGAGCAGAGGTGGATTTTCTTGCTAAATGCAGAGAAACCTCCTGGCCTCAATAATATGTCTTCATTAAAACTCTTCTTAAAAGCACGTCCTTTAAAACATAAATACACATAAATATACATATACATATATATTTTTTAATTAATATATATTTATGTGGTTTCATTATTTAATTTATTACTATTGATATAAATGTTTCAGACATCGAGTTATCGGCACATATTTGTATTTTAATATATTTTATAAACAAATTTATTTGCTTGAGTGTTTTTCTTTACAAGATAATTACACCAGCTGCTGTTATATATAGATGCATTTAGCCTATTTAAAACTGTCTGATGAAGCGACCTGTGAGTCGTGAAAGTGCTAACCCTTTATATTTTTGTATTTTGCTTTATTGTTTTTTCCTACATTAAAGTTTCTAGCCTTGTAAGTTATTGTGCAGTTTGCTTTTCTTCGTTTTTATACTTTCTACTGCACTATACTGTACTATGCATCCATTTTTTGGTTTTTACTTTTCATAATAGTAAAAGTAGCTGTCATGAGGACGGGGGTGACGGTACAAAAATACCCCCCCCCTTTTCACCTGATCATTTAATCCTTCATGCTGTTATCCTCTGCATCAAACTCAGCCACCATAACTCTCACCCAGATGGTATTACTGCTGTATGGCTCCAAGGTAGAAACACCTGACCCACAATTCTGAGTTCCAGAGCTTTGAGCACTTAAATACAGTCATCTATAAAAATTAGGGACATTGACATTCACTGTAATGGTGTTTAAAGAATTTTTACAGGATAACGCTGTCCCCCACATCTGCACACAACTGCAACTTCACCTTATAAATACTTCATGATCTGTGTAATGTGGAGTAAGGTAAACACTTGGAGGGGCAGTAATCTTGGCCTTATTATGCACAGAATATCTTACTGCACTTGTGTGGATGACCAGGTATGATGTACCTCTTCCAAATGATGAGCTTGCTGTATAATTACAAATATAGCACGATATGAAAGGAAAATGTTTTGTCCTTCTGCATGTTTCACTTTAGCTCAATATTCTCTCGGCAGAACTGGTCTTTGTTCATTATGTACACCTTGATTCTTATAAGATGTTTCCGTAAACCTGTGAAGGAGCATAGAAGTATTCAATGCATTTGTGTCTTTATGTGAATCACGTTTCCCATTATAAATTTATATTAGCTTCTGAAACGAAACCACAGAGATAATCACATAAGGATAAGGTGTCTATCTACATCATCTGCACTGCTGGTGGTCTGATATGAGCAGCATCCTAAATCCCAGAAAAACAACTGAGGTGGACACAGCAAGAGTACAATAGAGGTATGTCTTTCCTCAGGAGGAGGAGTATGTAGGGATTCTCATAACAGGACCATCACCTTTCAAAGAGTATAATATGATGACAGCTGCAAAGAAGTCATAGATTGCACATGAACTCTTCAAAGATTGGCTTAGATAGAGAAACATAAACAGAACCAGTTACAAAGTCAAGAATGTAATGTTGCTTGGGTCATATGATATACAGCAATATATGTGAAGCATAATGTTTGTTAATTTTAACTTGTTAATATGAACAAAATAACTCTTCCCAGGACAAGTGGTATATACCAGCAAACAAGTAATCCAAGATAAAAGAAAATACACCACTCCACAGCCAGAGGCATAAAACGGAACAAATTTAATGAAGTAGCTAAGCGCTTTCACACGGAAATACGTGCTTCATCAGATGAAAAACTAAACCAGTGCACCATACACTATTTAATTAAAAAAGCCAGTACAATAACCAACATACAACCAATGAGCAGCAGAAAACAATTATACAATTACATTCAAACTTAAAACAAAGAGGGTAAAACTTCATTCATTGTTTTATTTAAAAAGACTCGTCCTTTTATAACAGGTTTGATGGAAGTTCTTCCATTAATACCTGGAAACTTTTCAGCTTGCAATCAAATAATCCCCCAAAGCTCACGTGTTTCAGTGTAATTCTTACGATCACCCCTTCTTACACTGGGTCTCACCAATTCTACCACCCTAAATCCAAAGTCATGTTTCACACCATGTTCAAAACAATGTTTTGCTAGTGCATTGTGTAAGTCTTGTCTGTTAATACTATATAGATGTTCCCTAATACGCTTCATAAGGGATCTATTTGTCTTTCCTATATAGAAACAGCTGCACTTCCTGCAACTAGCCAAATAAATCAAATCCTTATTTGTACCATTAGCTTGTACTCTAAAGTGATATCTGATCTTAGTATCTGGATGGACAAAACCACATGAAACATCTATACTACTGCAAAAACCACAACCCATACACATCATCGTTACAACCTACCTATCCCCATTGCCTCCAACAACTGTAGATCTATTCTTATAACATAACTGTCGTTTGAGGCTTTTCCTGTTCTTAAAGACAAAATGGGGTCTATCTCCCACCACCTCTTTCAAACCATCATCTAGGTGCAGAATAGATCAATTGTCTCTTACTATATGCAGAACACTGTTAGCATCACTGGAATAGTATAAAGACAGAAACACATCTCTGTTAGTGCATACAGGTCCTTCTATATCAGAGCTGGCATCCCTCGAAGATGATAGTTGTTAGAATAAAAAGAGCGGGCTCTGTTCCTTCTCTCTAAAAAAACCCTCATTCAGTCCTATATCAATCTCACGTCTATTATACCCCCTAGAAAACAATTCTTCCTTCAATTTTTCTGTGTCTCTATGGAACAAATCATGCTTATTATTAAGACAGGAAATGCGCATACCCTGTCCCTTAACCACATTCCTAAATATGTGTCCAGGATGCATGCTACTATGATGGAGCACGGTATTCCTTCTACAATCTTTTCTATATAATGTAGTAGTCAGTTTATTATGTTCATCTACAATCAATTTGATATCCAGAAAATCAATCTCACTACGAGAATATTTACATGTAAACCTCAAGAATGGAACTGGCCCATTAACATAATCAATAAACTCCAAGAGAGAAGCTTCAGTACCCATCCAAACAATAAAAAGGTCATCCACAAATCTTTTGTATACCTTAATGTATGATGTAAAGGATGAACTGAAAACAAACATATTCTCCCATTGAGCCATTACCAAGTTGGTGTAGCTATTGGCACATCATGTGCCCATAGCCACACCAACCTTCTGTAGGTAAATACTCTCCTCATATTTAAAGATGTTGTTCCCTAAGACAATCTCGAGAAATAAACAAACCAAATCAATTTGTTCACCATGAACACCTCTGAACAACATAAATTCTCTCACCATATCTATTCCCACATCATTAGGGATACTGGTAAATAAAGATGTAACATCCAAACATACCATAAAACATGAGCCATCTAGAGACAAGTTTTCAAGATCGACATATAAATGCTGCAAAAACTGTTTACTGTCCCTAAGGACCTGTGGTTCTGCATCCAACAGCAGTCTCAATGCTTTATCTATGTATATGGAAAAAGGTTCAGTGAGCCATCCCTTTCCAGAGACTATGGGATGAAACGGGGGATTGAGTGGGTCCTTATGTACCTTAGGCAATGCTTGAAATACAGGTAGAACAGGATACTCAACAGTTAAGGGCAGTGCTATTGTTTTGATGGATTATGTTTTCTATCATTCGAATATGGTTGATATGCTAAGTGATACCAATGTCTATCATGTTATTGATCAGGATTATGTTAGGTCTGTTCACGAAAGAGTGCTCTCTACTATATATGATTGCCTGCTTAGTAGAGTTATTACTAAGGAGCTTAGTGACTATTTAACTGTTGAGATTTGCAGCATTTATATGTCGATCTTGAAAACTTGGATCTAGATGGCTCATGTTTTATGGTATGTTTGGATGTTACATCTTTATTTACAGTATCCCTAATGATGTGGGAATAGATATGGTGAGAGAATTTATGTTGTTCAGAGGTGTTGATGGTGAACAAATTGATTTGATTTGTTTATTTCTCGAGATTGTCTTAGAGAACAACATCTTTAAATATGAGGAGAGTATTTACCTACAGAAGGCTGGCGTGGCTATGGGCAGGTGCTGTGCCAATAGCTACGCCAACTTGGTAATGGCTCAATGGGAGAATATGTTTGTTTTCAGTTCATCCTTTACATCATACATTAAGGTATACAAGAGATTTGTGGATGACCTTTTTATTGTTTGGATGAGTACTGAAGCTTCTCTCTTGGAGTTTACTGATTATGTTAATGGGAAAGTTCCATTCTTGAGGTTTACATGTGAGTATTCTCGTAGTGAGACTGATATTCTGGATATCAAATTGATTGTAGATGAACACAATAAATTGACTACTACATTATATAGAAAAGATTGTAGAAGGAATACTGTGCTCCATCGTAGTAGCATGCATCCTGGACACATATTTAGGAATGTGGTTAAGGGACAGGGTATGCGTATTTCCCATCTTAATAATAAGGATGATTTGTTCCACAGAGACATGGAAAAATTGAAGGAAGAATTCTTGTCTAAGGGGTATAATAGACATAAGGTTGATATAGGACTGAATGAGGGTTTTTTAGAGAGAAGGAACAGAGCCCACCCTTTTTATTCTAACAACTATCATCTTCGAGGGATGCCAGCTCTGATATAGAAGGACCTGTATGCACTAACAGAGATGTGTTTCTGTCTTTATACTATTCCAGTGATGTTAACAGTGTTCTGCATATAGTAAGAGACAACTGGTCTATTCTGCACCTAGATGATGGTTTGAAAAAGGTGGTGGGAGATAGACCCCATTTTGTCTTTAAGAACAGGAAAAGCCTCAAACGACAGTTATGTTATAAGAATAGATCTACAGTCGTTGGAGACAATGGGGATAGGTAGGTTGTGACGATGATGTGTGTGGGTTGTGGTTTTTGCAGTCGTATAGATGTTTCATGTGGTTTTGTCCATCCAGATAGTAAGATCAGATATCACTTTAGAGTACAAGCTAATTGTACAAGTAAGGATTTGATTTATTTGGCTAGTTGTAGGAAGTGCAGCTGTTTCTATATAGGGAAGACTAATAGATCCCTTATGGAGCGTATTAGGGAACATCTATATAGTATTAACAGACAAGACTTACACAATGCACTAGCGAAACATTGTTTTGAACATGGTGCGAAACATGTCTTTGGATTTAGGGTGGTAGAATTGGTGAGACCCAGTGTAAGAAGGGGTGATCTTAAGAATTACACTGAAACACATGCGCTTTGGTGGATTATTCGATTGCAAGCTGAAAAGTTTCCAGGTATTAATGGAAGAAC
>NC_056746.1:47715977-47728477 GCF_019279795.1 Protopterus annectens
AGCTCAATTTTACCATAGGATCATAGGAGGTTACTTACCTAACAGCCTTAAAATCCCTTTTAAGCCTAGCCATTTATTCCCCAAGTTTCCCAGTTTTCAATGCCCATGGACTAGAATGACTTTGGTATATGCCTGTTCCTTAGGGTGTCTACAAACTGCCCATCCATAACGGCCACAGGTGATAAGCCAGAGGTGAATTTGTGATTTCCCATACATTGGTCCAAACTGCATTTGAACATATTTGGGTAAGAGCTCTGTTTTGCCTGAATGGGAAGTCTGTTCCATAGAAGGGTTAATCTCTGAGACACCTACCTTCCACTCCAATATGTTGTTTTATGTCACAGACAAAGTTTAGATCCCTTGATCAAGTAATTCCAGTGTTGTTTGCCAGGTAGAAGGATTTTCTTACCTCCATGGACAAATGGTAATCAAGGTTCATATTACTGTCAACCTGAGTTCCCAAGTCCCTCACCAATGAGTGAACTGTACTCATAGAGGAGTGTTATCAATGTTGTAATTTGCAGAGGTGGTCATCGTCCCAAAGGATACAATTATACATTTTTCTATTGGTTATAGCCCATGGTTTGGGCAACAGTTATTTTTCTGTGTCAGACCTCCCTGAGGGATATCTACATATTAGGGGGATTTAATGATTGCACCCAGCTTGCACTCAGCAGCAAAGTTGGTCAGCCAAAGGCCCTCAACATTTGCCTTGATTTCAGAGAAGTATATTCCAAATAAGAGAGGTCCCAGTCCAAGTCCTGTGGGACACCACTAGTAGCAGGCCTCTTGGTGGAAGTGGATTTCCCCACCCTAACTTTATGTGTCGTATCTGTGAGCCATTTGTTTATCCAGGAATTAATGCCTAAATGTGTGTGTTTGTCTATAATACCTGAGCGGGGTATTGTTTCAAATACCTTTGCCAGATCAAGGTAATCAGTATGTATTGTTTTGCCCTTGTCCATGGCTCTAGTGACCTTCTCAAAGAAGTCCACCCAGTTTAGTAGCCATGACCTTCCATTGATGAAGCCGAACTGGGATGGGTCCAGTGTTTGAAGGTTTCCTATGTCTTTGTTTATTAGGTGCATGATAATTCTTTCAATGGTTTTACATATAAGACTAGTCAGACTTATGGGTCTATATTTCCTAGGTCTTTTGATGGTCTGCCTTTGAGTAAAGGGATGACCTTTGCAGTCTTCCATTCCCTAGAGATGAAGCCTGTGCAGAGGCTGTAATTAAACAGAGATTGTAGTGGGCCTGACAGATCATATTTCAAGCTATTTAGGAGGTATCCTGTGATATTGTCAAGCCCATTGATGCAATGTATTTAGCTCTGGAGAGTGCAATGAAGACCTGTTTTTTTGTGATAGTTGGTGGAGAAATGGTAGAAGGTATTTTCTGGGGGAGAACTGGGGGTGATGGGGGTGAAATTGGAGCTAAATTTACTGGCCAGTAAATTTGCTCTGTACTCCAGTCTAGTATAATAAGTTCCATTTACCATTTGTTCAGCACACTGGTGGGTCCACCCTTTAAAGTTACTTACATAACTGATGTTAGTTCAGCACACTGCTGGGTCCACCCTTTAAGGTTACTTACATAACTGATAAATGCCCATATAGTTATACTTAATCTGGGAGGCTACTTTTGCCTCAAAGTTGTCTTTGGTGGACTTGATTAATCCCCTGAGTTGCTTGTTGAGACTGATGAGGGAGCGTTTGAGCATAGCCCTCCATATTTTTGGGCAGGATTTTCTTTCTCTTGTTGTATAACTTATTTATACTGGGGTTCCACTAAGAAGACTTATTTTTGGAGTTTGTCCTAACTTTATTTTGGTTTAGTACTGCTGTTTCTATGCAGGTAATTACATCCTTGTACTATGAGTTTGGCGTGGAGCTTGGAAATTAAAGATGCCATTGCTTAACAGAAGGTGCAGTGGATTAGCAAGGAGGAAGTAAGGATAGCTATGAAGAGGATGAAGAATGGAAAGGCTGTTGGTCCAGATGACATACCTGTGGAAGCATGGAGGTGTTTAGGTGAAATGGCAGTGTAGTTTTTAACTAGATTGTTTAATGAAATCTTGGAAAATGAGAGAATGCCTGAGGAATGGAGAAAAAGTGTTTTGGTACCGATTTTTAAGAATAAGGGTGATGTTCAGAGCTGTAGTAACTACAGAGGGATTAAATTGATCAGTCATAGCATGAAGTTATGGGAAAGAGTAGTGGAAGCTAGGTTAAGAAGGGAGGTGATGATTAGTGATCAGCAGTATGGTTTCAAGCCAGGAACGAGCACTACAGATGCGATGTTTGCTCTGAGAGTGTTGATGGAGAAGTACAGAGAAGGTTAGAAGGAGTTGCATTGTGTCTTTCTGTACTTAGAGAAAGCATATGACAGGGTGAGAGGAGTTGTGGTATTGTATGAGGAAGTCAGGAGTGTCAGAGAAGTATGTAAGAGTGGTACAGGATATGTACGAGGGTAGTGTGACAACAGTGAGGTGTGCAGTGGGAATGACGGATGCATTTAAGATGGAGGTGGGATTACATCAAGGATCATCTCTGAGCCCTTTCTTATTTGCAATGGTGATGGACAGGTTGACAGACAAGATCAGACAGGAGTCCCCATGGACTATGATGTTTGCAGATGACATTGTGATCTGTAGAGAGAGTAGGGAACAGGTGGAGGAGACCCTGGAGAGATGGAGAGATGCTCTAGAGAGGAGAGGAATGAAGGTCAGCAGGACTAAGACAGAATATATGTGTGTAAATGAGAGGGAGGATAGAGGAATGGTGAGGATGCAGGGAGTAGAGGTGGTGAAGGTGGATGAGTTTAAATACTTGGGATCAACAGTTCAGAGTAATGGTGAGTGTGGAAGAGAGGTGAAGAAGAGAGTACAGGCAGGATGGAGTGGGTGGAGAAGAGTGTCAGGAGTGATTTTTGACAGACGAGTACCAGTAAGAGTGAAAGGGAAGGTCTACAAGAGTGTAGTGAGACCAGCTATGTTATATGGGTTGGAGACCATGACATTGACAAAAAGGCAGGAGTCAGAGCTGGATGTGGCAGAGTTAAAGATGTTAAGATTTGCACTGGGTGTGATGAGGGTGGACAGGATTAGGAATAAGTATATTAAAGGGTCAGCCCAGGTTGGAAGGTTTGGAGACAAAGCCAGAGAGGCAAGATTACGTTGGTTTGGACATGTGCTGAGGAGGGATGCAAAGTATATTGGGAAAAAGATGCTAAGGATGAAACTGCCTGGTAACAGGAAAAGAGGAAGGCCTAAGATAAGATTTATGGATGTGGAGAGAGAGAGAGGACATGCAGGTGGCCGGTGTGACAGAGCAAGATGCAGAGGACAGGAAGAAATGGAAACACATGATCCACTGTGATGACCCCTAATGGGAGCAAACGAAAGAAGAAGAAGATTGCTTAACAGAAGGTAGTTAGCCTTGGAAAAGTTCTTAAAGGTCCTGGGTTTTTCTGGGAGTTCAGCCATTATATTTATTTCAGGGTTGACCCCTTTGTGATCTGATCTGACCAGTGACGACATTACACAAGGGGGGGGGGTGAACATACCCTCATACTTGTGAGTAGCTAAGCCAGAATATTTGCACACTCTAGTAGGCGTACAGACAACATGATCCAGGGTGTTTGCATTGACAAAATCCAGGAAGCCTTCACCCTGCAAGTGAACCAGTAAATGAAGGAATACAACATCAAATGGGAAAAAAACTGAGTTTCTGAGCAACTTCGTTGTCTTTGTTTCTACAAAGAGAGGCTTCTGAATTGGGAAAGAAGGAGAGGAAAGAAATGAGACGTGTAGATACAGAGAGAATAAATCCAGGATAATGGAGCAAGACGTAGCCAAACAAATGTATTAAAGCTCAGGAGATTCAATGGATTACCCTCCAAGTCCTCAAAAACCTAGCAAAGCTCTGGCAGAGTCTCTGATGGCTTTGTTCATAAGGTCATTTGCCAGACAGTAATGGTGTCTCTTCATAAAGGACCCAGTACAGCTAACTAAAGAAACCATAGACCAATCAACCTGATTTCACTTTCTGTAACAATCACATTAAAGATTCTCTAGCAAAGGTTGCCTGTATTAATGGAATGCATGTAACTTCAGAACATGAAAAAGCCTGTGGCAGGAAGTGGTTACCAATCCAGCTTAATCCAGTTTTACAGATCTGTGCCAAAGGATAAAGGTATACTGGTTAATGGGATATATCCAGATTTAAGTAATACATTTGGCCCAGTTCCTCACAGAAGACAACTAAGTAGCCCCCAAGAGAGATGGGCAATGCATGGAACTAGCCATACCCAACACAACCAAGATGCTCTCCTCCAAAGAAAGGAAGCCAATCTGGTGGTCCCCTACCATTAATATACTCTACAACAGAAGGAAGAAACTGCTGCACTAAAAGGTGAAGTCCCAAGACTGAAAAATCTCCCTTATTAGCCTCAACAAAAAGTTGAGATCCCTCATCAAATACTCCAAAGCCAGCTATGAAGGCAGAATTGTGGCAGACACTAAAAACAATCACAAAGCCTTCTATAGTTATATCATGAACCTCCACACAATACCCAGATTTGCTCTGAGTTACTGCACGATGGTACCTCCTATAGTGAGCCAACAGATATTGCCAACATACTGGCCGACAGTTCAGTGCCATGTTTACCCCTCTTTCCCCCCTGAAGGACCAATCACAATACCGGAAGAATGCCAGGCACCCAGCATTACTGCAGTACAGGTTAAAGCTGCATTGTCCAAGGCCAAGAATACAGCTTCCATGGGACCCAATATACTTGGCTGTGTTCTACATGAACTACAAAGCAAACTGGCACCACATCTGTGTGCCCTGTTCAGTCACAGCCTCACCTCAGGCTTTGTCCCTACTGAATGGCGCACTGCTACAGTCATCCATCTCCATAAAGGAGGAGTGAATACAGACCCTAGGAATTATCACCCCATTAGCCTGCTGAGTATGATATGTAAAGCTATGGCATGCATCATCATGGACCCGATTAACAAAGATATAGGAAATCTCCAAACTCTAGACCCCATGCAATTTGGCTTTGTGAAAGGGAGATCATGCCTGCTCAACCTGGTTGACTTCTTTGAGTCAGTCACAAGGGCTGTGGATGAAGGTAAGGCAGTGCATACAGCCTATCTCGAGCTGGCCAAGGCCTTTGATGCCATTCCTCACTCGGGAATTATTGATAAACTTGTGAAAAAAATGAAAAAGTGCTTGACCCAAGACTTCACAATAAGCCCCAAACACAGTCCGTAATCAATCAAAAACAATTTAATAGAAATATATCCAAAAAAACTCAGAGTTAAGCACTTTCACCCCTCCACTAAAACTCAGGGACATCATCAGATTTCATCATGTTCTGTGTGTTTGGGGCTTATTGTGAAGTCTTGGGTCAAGCACTTTTACATTTTTTTCACTGTTTTTTTATTGGTGCTTGTTTCAAACTGTTTTTTGGATTTATTATTGATAAACTCGCCAAACTAGGCATCAACTCCTGTATCACTAGGTGGGTTGCAAATTGGCTCACAGATAGAACACACAGTGTGAAAGTAGTGAACTCCAAGTCAGAGTGCCAAGCATTCATGAGTGGAGTCCCACAGGCATCAGTCCTGGGTCCTCTACTGTTTGGCATCTACTTCTCAGAAGTCCACACCAAGACAAAGGGACTCTGGCTAACCAACTTCGCAGATGACTTCAAGTTGGGAGACATTATTAACTCCACAAGTTATGCAGACATCCTCCAGAAAGGCCTCACTGAGACCAATGACTGGTGTTGAAACCATGACCTTAAGCTTAAAGACAAAAAATGTGTCGTCATCCCCTTTGGTAAAAACTCAGTTCCCACTAATTACCGCATTGATGGGAGCCCACTGAAACTGAAGGCGTTATAAGAGATCTGGGGATACAGGTTGACAGCAACCTCTCTTTTGACCACCACATTGCCACTGTGGTCAGAAAATCCTTCTGTGTGGCAAATCTCATAACCAAGGGTTTTGCATCCAGGAAGAAAGAGGTCATCATCTCTCTCTAATCTTCCCTCATTAGACCAATCATCAAATATAATCCCCATTTGGCATGTACCTCACTAGACACTTGCAACAGCTGGAGAGGCCACAGAAGTACCTCACAAAGAGGATCCTAGGCATTAAACACATGTCCTACATGGACAGACTCAAAAGACTCCAGCTATTCTCTGTCTCTTATCGGCTACTTAGAGGTGATCTCTGCTTGACTTACAAAGCCATGTCTGACCCAGCATTGTTAGAAATGCTACATCTAAAGAAATCCCAATCCCTCCACACCACATGCTCCAGAGACCTCAATCACATTACCACAATCAACTGAACATGCTGGAGGGACAGGTTCATAACCCAGAGACTGCCCATGCTCTGGAATAGACTTCCCATACATGTCAAGCAGAGCACCTCACTGTACCTCTTCAAGAGAAATCTTGATGAGTGGATGGGAAATAGAAAGTTCACCCCGGGGGATCACTCCAGTGGCTCTACTTCATAGAGGCACTGGGAACTAATGCCAGGGCACTTCTATGGGCTAGGCTTGTAAAGGCTCCAGGGCCATTAGCCTAGTACACACCCATGAACCTAAGGCAACCCTGTGAGGGAGAGCAGAGGATTGAGCGATACGGCACAGGAACCAATTCTCCTCGCTACTGTACTTGTTTTAAATATATCAAAGGGCACTGAGGACAAATACAAGTTATTTGCAGATCGTGCAAAGATAGGAATCATAGAAAACATACTGAGAGGAAAGAGTAGTGAAGGATTTGGAAAAGTAAAAAAATGAGCAATGAGAGACGGCAGTTAAAATTCATTACAAGCGAACTCAGTATACTGTGTATGGATACCAGTTAACGTGGAATTAGGTCACCCTGTCAGAGGAAGGACATCTTAGAGTGGAGCTAAGAATAGCAGCGCATCATCAAACACATAGTGAGAGTGCTTCTGCCAAAGCAAGCTGGATCTTCAAATGCTGCCAGAGGAGAGGAGACATGGAACATGGTGGACATTATCCCAGTAAAATGAGTGCTGGACTGACCTCATCTGGATTACTCCCCGCAAGTCTGGAGATTGTACTGGGGGAAAGGGATAGCATTACTGGAGGGATTTAAAGGAAAACAATAAGGGTAGATGGTGGGATGGAGGAACCGCAGTACAAAGGGAAGCCCAGGAGGACTGTATTAGATTTAGTATTCATTACAATCTGACTACAAAATTACTGACAGTTTTTATATGTGTCAGTAGTGTTAAAACACTGATTACAAAGTACCACGGTTCAGCTTCTGCTTTCTGCACTTCAGAAAATGTATTACTGATCATCCTTTAGTCTAATTTGTCACAATTACTTCTCGGAAGACACAGCATTAGAGGATAAATATGAGTTAATGTAAGATTATCCAAGGTGAAGCTACAAAATTCCAAGGAGCTTCACACGTAGCACTGCTGCCTGTAACAGATTGAGTTGGCTGGAATTAAATATCAAGTAACTAAATAACTACAGTAGTTTGGTATCTTTTTTATGCCCTTTCCTTCAGCTTGAATGTTGAGATGGCCTTCTATTTCTCGTGATAGACATAAAAATCTCAAGGTGATGTAATGAACATGCCATCCTTGACAGATTAAGTCGCATCATAATTATTTTATTGTGACATTCTCTATCTTCTTCTTGTCTCATCTTGAACATGTAATGCCTGCAGGAAAGCGATTCCACTTTTGTGAAAAAGTGTTTCTTTGTTATCGTTCGTTGAAGTTCAGCATTCTTTTCATATAAAATGACAGTTACGATAAATAACGGAAGCTGGGAATCCATATTTACTTGTATAAATATCATGCAGCTCTGTGCATTTGAAGCAGGGGGAGTAGCAGATTAAAATATCTGGGTCTCAATATAAAGAGCGACGTTGAAGGGTAGAACTAAGGGAGAAGGACAGTGAGGGCTGGACAGGTCATCTGTTCCAAATAATGGAACAGCCCAGGCCTCAGAAATTTGTACTTTATGTCAAGAGTTTTTGAAGTATGGAATGGACTGCTGGAGAAAGTGGTGGGATGTCACTCAAACGACATATCCAAAAGGGCTTGAGGCAAGAACGGGAGAGGAGGCGATGTAAGGAGACACGAGGCATTTGCAAGGTTTAAGACTGAAATGAAAGGCAGATGAAGAAATCATCAACTTCTAAGAGCAATCATTTTCCTGTATTCTGGTACACCCCAACAAAGTTGCGGGATGAAAATATGAAATAAGACCAACAAAATTGCAGTGTAATGAATGTCATTTAAAGTAAATCTGCATGATCAGGTCTCTTATATGACTAAATAGCTTTCAGTGTTTTTAGGCAATAAAGGCCAAGGGTGGCCAGGGTGGTGCAGTGGTTAGCATTGTCGCCTCACAGCAAGAGGTTCTCTGGTTTCATTCTCATCTGGGGTGCCATCTGTGCAGAGTCTGCATGTCCTTGCTGCAGTCATGTGAGATTCCTCTGGGTGCTCTGGTTTCCTCTCACATTCCAAAGAGATGCAGTAGGTGGATTGGACACTGTAAACTGGCTGCAGGTGAGCGTGTGTATGTGAATGAGTGGTATGAATGAACTACTGTGGCAGGGCTACCCACCTGGTGGTGTAAACCTTGGCTTGAGGTGATTGTCACTACAAAAGTGACACCATGACCCCATGGGAAAAAGAGGTTGAGAATGGATGGACCAGGTGAGCCAAATGTAAAAGTATATTTTACAATTCAGATTTAAAAACTTGTACATTCAGGTAATCGATTAACCAAAACAAGCAACTCATTTCATTTGCATGGAAGTGAAGCTCCCATATTTTAACTGAGCTTTTCTATGTTTTGTTCAAGTAGTAAAGGGCTGTGTGCCCATCAAAAGTTACTCAGCGCTCTGTCTATGCCAAAAAATAATTTAATGTGGGGTTAATATCACAAAAAAGGAGCTAAGAGTGTCCATAACAGTCCATATCCAACTTTTTCTCTGTTGCTTTGTGGAGACAGTTTAACTGCTTGTGAAGTAAGCCATAATAAGAACAAAAATATATGCACAATAAATATGCCAGAGTTTCACTAAGGTTTACAGATAAATAACAAATTTCTCCACAGTTTCTAAGCATAATTGTTATTGTAATACACACCATCTACATATACCCTAATGTGTTTGTTAAACATGTAAGTAAACTGGTCTCTTCTCAGATACAACCCAAGCAATAAGGATAAAGCTAAAGAAAAGGTATATATATATATATATATATATATATATATATATATATATATATATATATATATATATATATATATATATATATATATATATATGGATTCATTTTTTATAACTCAAATGCTGAAATATATCTTTCAGTATATATAAAATCCACAAAAAAACACCAAACACCACAAAAAACCAACCAACCTAAAACACCGCACACACCACACTACCAACAACACAACAAAAACAACAAACATACAACACACAAACACAACAACACAACACAAACACACACACACTCACACACCTCAGACTCTGCCCCCTATTTATAAGCCACCCCTCCCCCCCCCATATAACACCCCAAATATACCACAACACACATTACTAAAACACAAACACAACACAACATACATACACCAAACACTCACACACATCACACACACTTACTCCTCTCACAAAACACTCCCACACACACACCTACACTCCCACCAAAACACACCACACACAACCCAAACCTGGACAACACATAAAACATGTTATGACAATATAAATAAAACATAACCCGACACGATAATACATAACCATAACCGCGTACGAAGTAATTTTTTTCGACGCTAACCTTTTATTTTGAATCACGTCAAAGTGATTTGATATTATAAATGATATTATAATAAATATATATATATATATATATATACTATATAAATATATATATATATATATATATATATATATATATATATATATACATACATACACACACACACACACACACACACACACACACACACACACACAACACACACACACAAATGCATGCAAACATTGAGACAATGACAGAAAGTCAGAATTAAATCCCACCCAAACCCTAGAGATGTAAGACCAAGATCTTACCCATAAACCACCATGCTTTTTTACCTTATTTAAAAAGGAATTAGCTCTTAGTCTCTAACTAACATTCATCTTATGATTCTCATTTGAACTGAATTACTAATGTACTTATTAAATTATAAAAAATCCACTGAAAAACTGAGAGGTCTCTAAAGGAATATATTTTGTTAAGAGAGCAGCACCCAGATTTCCCATATATAGGGAGAGCAATGTTTTTCTCTGCCTTTGTCCTGGATAGTGGTATATTTACTTTTCTTTATTGTAAACTATTTCATTTTTAGTTATGCATTTTCAGTCCTTTCTAGACCTTCATTTCAAAGCAATGCAACAGGAAAGGAAAACCCTGATCCTTGTCTGGGGATTAAACCCAGAACCCCCTGTATTACATTTGAGTCTCGCTGTCACTAAACCAGCAAGGAGACTCTGGGCACTTAGGGGCCTGGTTCCTCCCAGCAGCAGTTTTACTAGGAAACCACCATGAAGGTAATTTTAAACATACAGTATGCAATACAATACAAACCGTGAACCTAGTATTAAACACCCAACAGGAAAGGAAAACACTGACCATTAAAACCACACAAAATGTATGGATTCCTGGATTCAATCCCCAGACAAGGATCAGAGTCTTCCTTTCCTGTTGAGTTGTTAATACAATTCTAGGTTTATGATTTGTACTTCATTTCAAAGCGGAAAATGTCAGGGTAGGGTGAAGCATTCATGGTAAGCACCTGTTCATCAGTATACCTCACTACATTACATCTGTGCAGGTTAAAAATACTCTTCCTTGGAGTTCAAAATAAAATTCATTGTGTTTTGCATCAGAATTATTCTAAGTGCTTTTTATTATATTTTAATGTTTTTTTCACTAAATGGCCAACAAAGGGCCTGCCGTACTAACATGATCTCATTTTACATCTTCTCATCCCAACTCTCAGACTCCATTTAAAGTCTCTTTTATATCAATCATATTAAACATGCGGAAATTTGGTAGTTTTTGTTCCTATTATGATACAATATCAGTAATATGAGTCATGGGCATTTTACACAGTAAATGAGAACTGACAGCTTTCATTTTAATCATAAACTACCCATACTTCTGAGGGTAGTGCGCTTATTGAGAGACCTTTCACAATACTTTTAAAGCCTCATCGAAATAAAGTAGTTAAACTGAAGGGATTTCTAAGCCTGACAGTTTATTGTCCTGTCTTATGTCAGTACTGACAGACCCTTCTATCTGATGTACAGCATGGTTTTGAAATGGATTTAGTACACTGACCACTCTATACTTAATAATTAAAACACACAGAACAACATAAATGCCAAATTACTGAAAGAATAGTCTCAGATATGACCCAAGCGTTGGAAACAGTTGATTACAAACTCCTAGTACTTGAACTACAAATGATAAATTTTCAGACAGGACCACTAAAATGGCTATAAAGTTAACTTTCTAATAGAACATTCCAGCTGCTGGTAAATTAAGTGATTTCTGAGGAAGCCTAAACTGTAGTGTTCCACAGGGCTCAGTGCTTGGCCCCTGGTATTCTCTTGACTTATTAACGACATCTGTCAGTGACCCAACATAAACTTACTCTGTATGCAGATGATATGTTCCCAGTGAAATCAGACAAAAAAAAATCAGTAACCTGCAAAGAAAATTGCAAGCCGACTTCAACAGCACACTGTACTGGACAACAGTAAACAAATGTCTCATAAACTCAAGCAAGTCTGTGACTATGCCACTCCACAGTCTCTATGCAGATGACCTGAAATTGATTAAATTGATTACACGTTACAGATAAAGCATGTCCACAAAAGAATTTGACTAAATTGACCATTTGGGCACAGGAGAATAATATGCTGATAAATACATCAAAAACTAAGCATATGAGATTTGGGAGACATAAATTGAAAGGTGAATATTTAATACAGCACACAGTGATTGAAACCATAGATTCATTTAAGGACCTGGGTATATGGGTAGAACCAGCTTTGTGTTTTTCTAATCATATCAACCAACTGGTTAATGATAGTGACAGAACTATAGGTTGTATAAAAAGATTTATAAAGTCTAGGAAATCAGAAATGATTAAGTCATTGTTTGCTAATTACATCAGACCCAAACTTGAGTATGGAATAACAATATGGAAACCTGTTTAAGAAAACAAGCATGAGTAAACTGGAAAGAGTACCACGAAGATATACCAAGGGCATCCACGGATGTGAAAATTTAAGTTATTATGAAAGACTAAAATATCTGAATTTGTACAGTGTCTCTTATAGATATTTAATAGGAGATCTTATTCAGGTATATAGGGCATTTAGAGACAACTACCTATGGAAATGTTTGGGGTTATCAAAAA
>NC_056746.1:47733477-47843477 GCF_019279795.1 Protopterus annectens
AAACAGTTAAAATGGGAAAAGATGCTGAGTGTCATGGCTGATAAACAGTTACAATGGGAAAAGAAGCTGAGTGCCATGACTGATAAACAGTTAAAATGGGAAAAGAGGATGAGTGTCACATGACTGATAAACAGTTAAAATGGGAAAAGAGGCTGAGTGTCATGACTGATAAATCTAGACCTAATTTCTATCAATTAGAGTACTTTTCAGGTTCTAGAGTCAGGTCATTCTAGGTCTTTAATGTTGATAGTGTTGTTTGACCTTCATGCAGGTTTACTCATATATGCAACATTTGTGGTGGGAGGCATTTAAGGTTAATAATTTTCAAGTTGAGAGGGGTAATACCTTTTTTGGGTTTTAACAAATTTAGTACCTTTCATAGATTTAGGTAAGCCAGCATGGAATCATACGCAAATAAATTTGGGAGAATTAGCTGCATTATTACAAGACCAAATGAGGAAGCAGGATGTGACTGGCGTGCTGCTGGTTTCAGACTGAGATTCTCAGTCAAGTCTAACATTCTTGACTGTCCATCCCATTGTGAGAATACAAAAGCAGTAAAAGGTGAGGAGCGCATAGTTTATATCTTTTTGATTAAGGGTATTAGCAAAGGCAGAAAATTTGTTCCAGTTCCATCAGCACCCTTTGAACCATTCATTGCTTCTCCTCTTGGTTTGGTGTCCAATAAAAAAAGATGATTAATTTAGGTTAATACATCATGTATCCTTCCCTGAAGGTGCTTCATTTAAGGAATGAATTGACAAATGAGTCACCAAAGTCCAGTACACACCCCTGGAAGATACAATACCTGTCATTCACAAATTCAAAGATCCATGGTTAGCTGAAGTAGATACAGAAGCTGCATTATGGCTCCTTCCTGTCAGCCCCTAGACTAGTCTATGTTACGCATGCAGTTTGAAGATAACAACTTTTTTGATCTAGTAATGATTTTGGGTTGTTCCGTGGTTTGAGCCACTTTTAAGCGCTTCAATTAAGCATCATTATGGTGTTAGCAGCAAAGGTTCCCATCACAAGCTGTGCTCCACTAGTTGGATGATTTTCTTATTGTTGGTGAAGAAAGGTCAGTGGCTAGGGATGGTCTTTGTTAATTTTTGAATATTTACAAAGACCTGGGTATTCCTTTGACTCAGAACAAGATTGAAGGGCTTACAAAGTGATCACTTTTCTAGAGACTGAGATAGATGCATCCAGTTTATCCTTTCATTTCCTGAAGATCAAGTTAGATAAGGTCTTTGTTACCTTGCACATGTCCTTGCTTTCAAGAAAGTTTCAATTGGACAAAGCCGGGAGGTGGTAGGCTGGTTTAATTTTGCTTACAGAGACATTGTAATGGGCAGGATTTTGCAGTGGGGGGGTCACAAAAAGCACCATAACATTAAAATCAGCAGGAATGCAAAAGATGACATATATTAATAGGCCACTTTCCTTTTAGAATTAAATGGCTGCTCTTTTTGGAGGAGGATTCGCTGTCAAGTTGTGCTCTTCATATGTTTATGGATGAAGCTTGCTATTTTGGTATGATATTTCAATGGTTAGTGATTTTCAACTCCCTGTCCTCAACCTTGCACAAAGGTGAGGGAAAAGTGAAATCACATTTTTACAGATTATGCTAATTTGTTAAAAAAAAGAAAGCAATTTTCAGGCAGTAGTGAAGGTTTTAATGAAAAAAATCCTCCATTTTTTTCTGGGCTAATTCTGTACGAAGGTTGCTTGTTTTATCTAGTTTGCACATAAACCTTTCATTTACTGCAAAACATATTTCAGTCAAGCTTTTGCTGATTTTTTGCCTTATATACAGGTGTCAATATTCAGTCAAATGGCTCCCAACACAGCTGAGGTTCCTACTTTCATACCTGCAGAAGTAACAAGTATTACATTTTGGAACTAGTGCTCTAACAATACAAGAAAGGCATAGACCCTGTTGCCTTATCTTGCATTAATTACCATAGTGTTGTTTTCTGGGTTTCTCTCATTCTGTGCTTAAAATAATTTTAATAATTTTAAGTGCTTTAATTTTATTTTCTAAGATTTTCAGTTTGATAGACATAATGAAGCTCTGGGGGTTAGGCAGGATGTTTAAAGAATGGGAACGTTTAAGAGGGTACTATGCTTTTGGGAACTCTCATTGGCTGTTTATCATTGACGTCCATTTTATACAGTTTATCTGCCACATCCCTCTCGTACCACACTAACGTGATTTAGGCCTACTCTTTTTACCTTTCACTTGGGTGCATTTAGAGTCAGTGAACTTCTGAAGTCTTAAATGGAAAAACTTAGCTTTTGTTTGTAATGCAATATGAGCGAGGATCTAGAGGTCTAATCAGAAGGTTAGTGGGAATCAAGTTTTTTTAGATAAAGCAGAGGACCACATACTCTGTCTTCTTGCTTATTTTATCTTCCCCCTATTAACTTAGACAAGCCATATTTTGTTTAGTCTAACAGTGTTCAATAATGCCCATGGCTCTAGAGACTTCCTTATGTCCTGCACTTAGTCAACAGGACTTACTGACATGTGTATATTCCTTGAAGTCATTCAGAATAGGGCAGACCTCTGATTTAACGTTTAAGATCAGTCTGCAGATGTGTTAAAAAGGACCAGTACATAGTCCTTGAATTCCTATTTGAAATGCATTCGTTAATTTTAATGTCATCCTTGGTTCACTTATTTTTATTTCTTGTCTTTCAGAGAAAATAAGAGTTATTTTGGAACACTCTTTTATTTTGCAAGCCTCAAGGAGAGATAGAGAGAGAGAGAGAGAAAGAGTCTGCACAAGTGGGAAACATCTGGGCTTGGATTATCTCCATGAACTAATATGGAAAAGAGTTTCAAATGGCAATATTTATTAGCAGCATTATTTGAACCCAAGCAGGTGGTAGTTTTTTATCATGTTCTGATAATCCATGCTGATGGTAATGACTTTTATATTCTGAGAGATTTAATGAAACATATGATACCTAGCCTATGTTTGGCATGGTCAACCATAGTGCCTCATTTATTTTATCATGGTATCATCAGTCATTGCCATGGGTGGCCACGGTGGTGCAGTGGTTAGCACTGCTGCCAGCAAAGAGGTTCTCCTTCTTCGATCCGCGCTCGGGGGCTGCCTTCTGTCTGAGTCTAGTCCCTCTCCTTGTGGTTGGTTGTGGGTGCTCTCTCTCCCCTCTCCCCCAAATTGGCCCCTAGGTGTGCGTGGAGTGTGCCTGTGGAAGGTTGGGCGGCGGGGGCTGGCAACACTGTAAAAACTCCTCTGCCATTCAATGCGGACAGGTGATCCGCTGTGGCTACCCTACCCCCCTTAAAGATAAAGAGAAAGAAGAAGAAGAAGATCATCAGTCATTGCCATAGAAAAAACAAGATTTGTTAATCACAGAGTGGTCCCATTGGGGTGTGCATCAGTTATAGAACAATGGGACCTTTATGATACAGACCCCATATGGTTTATCAAGAATGGGGTACATATTTCTGTTTTTGGTTTAGATATTTTTATTCACAATTTGTCAATCTTTTTACAAATGTTCCAATTTTATATATAAATATACCCATGTCCAGGAGCAAAGCAGGGGTAATCCCTGGTAGAAATTTACAGTTTCTCAGTCAATTGTCCAGGTTGAGCTTAAACAGGGTCTTGGAGGTGTGTTGTTTGACATGGATTGGAAACCTATTCCAGAGGAATGACAACCTCTGAGAGATGGATCTGTCTCTCCAGCAGGTCCTATTTATGTTGCAAGCAGGATTGAGGTCCCTGGAATGGGTGACGCAAGTCCAATTTGACTTACAGATGGCTAGCATTTCCATTAGATTTGGGTCAGAGATAGTCCTGCAAATCAAACTTAAGTCACTTCTGAGTAGTCTATATGCTACTGAGTACAGTGACAGTGACTTCAGTCTGCTCTTGTAAGACATGTGCCGGAATTTTCTTAGTTAGTAATCTCTGGGGTCTCTCAAGTTGCTGCAGGTGTCTGGTACGGTACATAGCAAGGGGAGCATTATATTTAATAATAGGCCTGATGAGGGACAAGTACAGGGGAGTTATAACCTCTTTTTCTCTTGAGGCAATGCCTTTGCTAATCACGTGAGCAACATAAAATGCCTTCCTCACCACAGTAGACACATGGTGGTCAAAGTTGAGATCACAGCCAACTTGTTATCCCAGGTATCTCACTACTGAATTGGTACTTAGGGTATTATTATTTATTTTATAATCAGCAGACATTGTTTTTACCGAAGGGAATGATGATGCATTTTTTAGCATTTGGTTTAAGACCATGGCTTTGGCAACAATCATTTGGACTATGTAAGCCCCTTTTGGAGTATGCTGACATCGCTAAGGGATTCAATGACAGCACTGATTTGCAGTTATCCACAAACTTGGTTAGCCACAGCCATTCTGTTTTGGCCTGGACTTTTGAGAAGTATATGCCAAACAAGAGGGGGCCCAGCAATGACCTTTGTGCAACCCCATTGGTGACAGATCTGCTATATTGTGGTATCGTCCTAGGTGACGGTAGAATGCTGCTCAAGTTTAGGGACATACCTGCCTGGGACGGGTTCAGTACATATGACCGAAAATTCATATGACCGAAGCCCATTTGACTGAGACCAAATGACCGAAAGTTTATTTGACCGAAAACCCATATGACCGAAAACTCATTTGACCGAAAAACAGCACTGGCAGGTATATGCCCTGTTCTCCACTGTAGTGCAACCCTGGAGTTAGAATATATTGTTAGCTGGGTGTGGGGGGGTGCAGCCCCCCCACATTGGGGGCTGTAGGGGCGAAGCTCCCCTGACTAGTTTGATCAGATATTTTGTGGTTTGATTTGATATTGTTTAGTGAAACTGAACTTTGTGGGGGGCATCACCCCCCTAACAATATATTCCAACTCCAGAGTTGCACTACAGAGGGGAACAGGGAATATACCTTCCAGTGCTGTTTTTTGGTCAAATGATTGTCCGGTCATATGGGTTTTCAGTCAAATGAACTTTCGGTCATTTGGTCTCAGTCAAATGGGCTTCTGTCATATGAACTTTCGGTCATATGTAGTGAACCCCCTGGGACACATATTCAGACAGCTGTCTCTCTTCATATTGTCCAGAGAGATATGTCTCAAGTTGTTCACACCAACATGAACTATGACGGAGTCATAATGGTACTTGTTGAGAGACTTGAATGCATGTGTGATTTGACGAATCCTTGCTCTGGCAGACAGCTGACCATAAACTTGTCCTTGTTTAACCTGGTGAGTGGGGAGTCTGTGTGTCTCGCTATACAGTCAACTATAACTAAAACATTTGGAAAAGATGTGCATTGCCTTAAGGGCTTTTTTGGTGAGACACTGGTGATCGTGTTTTTATGTGTATTGGGTACACTGGGTGTTGTGTTGGGTGTAGCCTGTTTGTGTTTTGGAGGTCTCTGGTGTTTAGGTAGGTTTCTGGTTTACCTCCGCCTATGAATGTATATGTTTTGGGTGCGTATTAGGAGTAGGAGTCGTGGTGGGTGAGCTGACAACCTGTTTAGTGTCGCTGTTCTGGGTGTGAGAGAGCAGTGAGTCCAGATTTATAGTGTAGGATCATCTCTCACAAATTGTACTTGAGCAATTTAGGAGTAAGGGGTTGTCAGTGTACATGAGGCAATTGCTACACTGCCTCAAAAAATCCATGTCAACCAGGTTGGCAGGAAAAACAAAGGGGAACAGACAGTCCATAATGCTAGGTTTGAACCAGGTATCACTGCAGATAAGGAGAAAAAGATGGAAGTAGCAGGCAGGGAGTTATTTTTATAGGGTCTAACCTATGTGGTTTACAGTAGGAGGTCTATAAAAAATGGAATCTACAGGGTCTGATGTTGATAGATAAGAGACAAAATCTCGTCTGGGTGGTCCACTGAATAGTTCAGAGCTGTTGGCACTTTTTCATCTATACCGGCCAAGGGTTACCCTCTCTGCACAGCGGTGCATGATGGCGCACAGACAACAGCAAAGCAGCTAATACAAAGAAACAAATTAAAATGCTCAAACTGAGCTCTGAACCAATGAAAATTCTCAAACTGAGCCCTGAGGCAATGAGAAAGTACAAGCTGAGCCCTGAAATCAGTAACCTTAAATTAGATAACCCTACTGTACGTTCCTGCCACAAGGGTATGGGGGGGCTTTTCCAAAGAAAGATGTCCTGATTTTTTCAATGCTCAAACCACAACCAGAACTCTATTCAGCCTGTCTGAATCCAGTCTACACTACGGCCAACAGAAGGGCACCAGGACAACAGCGAAGAAGCAGAATATGCTTTTATTCTCTTAAATTAAATAAATAACACAACAAAAAGCAGCCCACAGCTTGTTCTTAAACAGATTATAGCACAGGGTAAAACAGCAGAACAGATCTTTCCTTCATCTTAAAAAAGAGCAGCAGTAAGTGTGCAATGCAGTTGAAGTGCAGCAAATAAAGTAGTTAAAACTGACAACATTTGTGGTTCTCTCAGCTGAACAGGGGAGCAGAGGCTGGTTGCCTAACTCTCTGGAGCCTTTCTAAGACAAGCCACAACCTGTGCAAGCTTGGACCTTAAGTATAACACAAATAACACAAAGCACAACAGCTAATACAAAGAAACCAATGAAAATGCTTAAACTGAGCCCTGAACCAATGAAAATGCTCAGACAGAGCCCTGAGCCAATGAGAGAATACAAGCTGAGCCCTGAAATCAGTAACCTTAAATTAGATAGTCCTACTGTATGCTCCTGCCATGAGGGTACTGGGGGCTTTTCCCAAGAAAGATGCCCTGATTTTTTTAGTGCTCAAACCACAACCAGAACTGGATTCAGCCTGTCTGAATACAGTCTACACTATGGGCAAGAGAAGTGCAACAGGGCAACAGAAAATAAGAGAATGCTTTTTTTCTCTTAAATTAAATGTTCTTCTTTTGGCTTTTCCTGGTTGGGGTTGCCACAGTGAAACTCCGGTCCGCTAATGATTGGCAGCAGATTTTTACAGTGTCGAGTTGCCAGCCTGACACCCAACCTTCAACAAAGGCATGCCCATTCATGCATGTCTTTCAAATGCTACTTGACTGAGGGGAGGACATGCAGACTCTACACAGAAGGCGCTCCAGCCGAGAATCGAACGGGAGTACCTCTTGCTGTAAGGTGACAATGCTACCGCTGCACCACTACACTTTTTTTTCTCTTAAATTAAATAAATACAGTGAAAAGCAGCACACAGTTTGCTCTTAAATAAATTATAGCACAGGGTAAAACAGCAAATCAAATCTTCCCTTCAGTTTAAAAAAAGCAGCAGTAAAATTGTAGTACAGTCAAAGTGCAGAAAATACAGCATTTAAAAATGACTTAGCGTTCATTGTTCTCTCGATTAAACAGAGGAACAGAGGCTGATTACTTAACTCTCTGGAGCCTTTCTAAGACAAGCGCCAACCCATTCAAGCTTGGACCTTAAGTGTAACACAAAGCATAACAGCTAATACAAAGAAACTAATGAAAACACTCAAACTGAGCCCTGAACCAATGAAAATGCTCAAACTGAGCCCTCAGCCAATGAAAATGCTCAAACTGAGCCCTCAGCCAATGAGAGCGTACAAGCTGAATTAGTAACCTTAAATTAGATAGCCCTACTGTACGCTCCTGCCATGAGGATACAGGGGGGGTGCTTTCCTAAAGAAAGATGTCCTGATTTTTTTAGTGCTCAAACCACAACCAGAACTGAATTCAGCCATTCTGAATATAGTCTACACTATGGCCAACAAAAGTGCAAAAGAACAACAGAAAGAAACAGAATGCTTTTTTCTCTTAAATTAAATAAATAACACAGTGAATAGCATAACACAATTTGCTCTTAGATTATAGCACAGGGTAAAACAGCAGAACAGATCTTTCCTTCGATTTAAAAAAAAGCAGCAGTAAGTGTGCAATGCAGTCGAAGTGCAGCAAATAAAGTATTTAAAATTGCCTTGGTGTTCGAAGTTTTCTGGAGTGAACAGAGGAGCAGAGGTTGGTTGCCTAAATCTCTGGATCCTATTTGGACACAGGACATCATTATTCTTTTAAGAAAACCTTGCTAGGCTTAGCGAGGCACCCCAGGTCATTAGCCTAATAACAACCTATTAATCTACGAATCTATGAAGAGCGGTTTATAGCGCAAACTATTTTGTCCATCTCCTGGTCTTCATTCCTGACAGTTGCGAGGACAATACTATTTTTAACAGGGTTCACGGCTGACTGCAGGGAGCAGCCCCCTCCCTCCTTCCCTGTCTTTACCAGACTATCACTGTGCAGCCTTAAGTCCCCTTTTATAACCCCCTTTCTTTCCTCAGTACAAACTCAAGAAGTACGACAATGGGGAATGATGCTGCAGTTTGCAGTGGCCAGTTTTGTGTTTGTAGGCCACTCAGCTCCAAGGGCAGGCAACTAGGAAAGCTTCATGTCACATCACTCAGATTATAGTCTGCAAAGTTTTATGTTATTGTTTGTTATAAACTGCCTATTTACAGTATATGCTTTGGTTTCAATATGCAAAGTAAATTTATTTTTGTAAAGTTATTATACAAATAAATGTCATGGTCACAACTGCAACGGGAGTTATTGTGTGTTTTATTGGGTAGCTGGGCAATGGACAACTGCCATTATGAATAAACATTTAGGTCCATTTTATTGTATTGATTTAGGCATCACCAATATGCTGTCTCAAACACAAAAGTTCAAAACTACTCAAAGCTCAAATCCCATATTCTTGAAACAAATATATTAAATGTCGCAATTTCATAATAAAAATAGAAATGTAAACTGTACCTAATTTAATTGTATACTGATATTTCTGCATATTCACACCTCAACTTTTATATTAGAATTCCAATATTGCATATCATCAGGAAAACACAAATCAATGAATTCTCTGTTTTACACAAAATACCATCTTCCCACTTCCGGAGAGTGCATTTCATAATAATAATGGAGGTGTAGAAACACATTTCTTCCCCCACATGAGGGGGGGTGCAAGGAGCCTGCCCTCCTGAAATACAGTCTAGTGAAGTGAAACATTCTAGTGAACTGAAACAGTATTACATAATTAATTATGGATGAACGAGTTAATCAGTATTTGCATTTAGCTGTATAAGCAGATTCTGAGAATATTCAACAGAATATTTTGCAGCCCTTCTCAAGCTGCAAAAGTCTACTGAATGATAGTTTTCGCATGTAGGTGTGTACACAAAACTGCATTGAAGAAACAGTGATATAAATAGCAATATAGTTGTTCGCGAATATGATAAAGACGTTATATGCATCAGCATTTCTGCATATGGTTATAAAATGCACTCCAAAAGGAGTAACCAAAGCAAAAATCTACAACTCATACCAAACTTCAACCAGAACACTTACATTAATGGCATACCTACATATGTAACTGCACTTTTCACCTATGATTAATTATAAGTACACAGTGCTGCTGAAATAATTAAGGAAGCATGCACTTAGGTATTAAAACATATTGGCAGAACAAAATTAGTCTCAAACGATACAGAATGAATCATCAGCATTTGAGAAACGTTCTGTTATCCTGAGATTAATGTGCATTGTAACACATTTCAGCTTGTACATAAAGTACAAAACGTTTTATGTAATGTTAAAAACTACATACTGCCAAGAAGAACATTTTAATTTTATCTTTGTGTCCTTCCAAAATTCAGAACACTTTTATATAGTAACACATGCGTTTTCAGAATGCTTGACTTTAGTTTTATGATATTTTGAAATTCTGTGCATTCAATATTAGAGTTAGAGGTATTTAATTTGGTGTTTTAATGTATCTGTATAGTCAATTATACAATAAAATGTATTTATTATCTATTATTTAGTATTTACTGACATTTGATTATGTGGAAATTCTGACTGGATAGCTTCCCATTTTCAGTGGAGACCCAGGGAGAAAAGCTGCAAGGAATTCCAAAATATTTTAAGAGCAATAATTTTACAATCATCAGAAATAATACAAAAGTGTTCTACAGTTTAATAATTATACCAAATTAGACATACAGCACGAACACCTGCAGACATGCAGACATGTTTACCTACAGGCAAATTAGTTCCGTGGGACTGCGCGGATAGCCACAATGTCTACCAGGGTTTAATATAAGGCACCTAATAAAGTTATAACATAGTAGAATAATGTTTAGTCAGTGCACAGACCTGTGCAAACATGTTTTAGGCATACTGAATAAATGTGTTCTGATCAGCAAGGGTACATAGACTGAATTATATATAATTATTCTGGGGTAATATATGTATTGAAAGGGACACACACATCAATGGTAGGAATGAACACGGGGAAGAGGACAGGTGAAACATGGTAATGTACAGCAGATGAAGGCATGTCAGTGTACGTACACCACAAACAAAAGACAGTTGTAGCATGAGCAGTAATCAAATATGCACATAATACAGTATGTACTGCTGTGTACAGCTCCTTTGTGGGTATAATCATATCATCACACAGTTATTGTATATTATGTAATTGTCACTCAAGGTGATATATTAATGGAGAAGATTCTTTGTGATATAAGCATCCTGACATAATCCCTGGTGAGGACATCTATCAGGGATGGTATATACAATAGGTGGTAGGTGCATATTGTGAAGCTGTGCAAAATAAGTTGCCTGAATATGAGTGTTATGTCAGCAAAGGTTTCAACTAAGCAGGACACATAGCAACAGGCTCATGGACAACAGTAAACAGAAGCATGGACAGTCATGGACAATATCAGTTTAATACCACCATTGATCCCATGTCTTTGACGTAACATACATGATTATGAGTGATTATAGATGGTTCTGTCATGATTTGTCAGCAATATAGGAGGGGAATCAGGCATACCTTCCTCAAAATGTAACATCTGCTGGAGGTGTAAGGAGGGACACTGTTACACCTGTATTTGAAATTTCGAGCAATCCTGACTAGTTGAGTAGTGTGCATGGCATATATATGGCTCAGTACACACTGTCATGAATGTAACCAATGCCATCAATGTTGTCATTGAGCCATGTATTTACTGTGTACATCACAGGAATACGTTGTCACACATGCATCTTATATAACACCTTGAAGGGGGTTCTGCACCATGAACCCCTAATAGTTATGCAACAAAAAGAATACTTAGGTATGACTGAGAAGATATTTGGGAGCTCACTGTGGAACATCTGGTACACTTGAGTAACTCATTCCTGGAAGATGTGTTGTGCAATATATGAAAAAAGGTGCATTGCACTCTCAGTTATTGGTGTGATGAGGGCTGAGAACTATGGAACTATAATGCCCATTGATGTGGATGTCCTGCACATACTCAAGAGTTGTGTTACATACAAGGAAGTGGTCACCACTGCGGGCATTTGCTGGTGGATGTTCTGCATACCATCTACCTGAGTACACAGGTCACATACCATTAGGTCACATCATAGGTGTGTGCCATCTATATTATAATTAGCTTGTCTATTTGCTTTTAAAACTTAACTAATCCCCCCATGATTTTTGTTCATTTACTACGTCTCCATGGTTGTGTCCGCAATCCTTTGTGTGCGTTAATACTGTCTGCATTATAACAATACTACACTTGGATTCAATGAATGTCCACAATCTGCAGTCCTCCACACAGTTGGTTGGACAATGGATGTGTAAATCAGTCCTGACATCTGAGACTTCAATAATGAACAGGAAAGGGCCTAGCACAGAGCCCTGAGGTACAGACCTGTTCACTGGACTCCAGATATAGGGCCTAACACAGAGCCCTGAGGTACGGACCTGATCACTGTACTCCAGATATAGGGCCTAGCACAAAGCCCTGAGGTACAGACCTGTTCACTGGACTCCAGATATAGGACCTAGCACAGAGCCCTGAGGTATGGACCTGATCACTGGACTCCAGATATAGGGCCTAGCACAGAGCCCTGAGGTACGGACCTGATCACTGGACTCCAGATTTAGGGCCTAGCACAGAGCCCTGAGGTACGGACCTGATCACTGGACTCCAGATATAGGGCCTAGCAAAGAGCCCTGAGGTATGGACCTGATCACTGGACTCCAGATATAGGGCCTAGCACAGAGACCTGAGGTATGGACCTGAACAATGGACGCCAGATATAGGGTCTAGCACAGAGTCCTGAGGTACAGACCTGATCACTGGACTCTAGATATAGGGCCTAGCACAAAGCCCTGAGGTACAGACCTGATCACTGGACTCCATATATACGGCCTAGCACAGAGCCCTGAGGTACGGACATGATCACTGGACTCCAGATATAGGGCCTAGCACAGAGCCCTGAGGTATGGACTTGATCACTGGACTCTAGATATAGGGCCTAGCACAGCGCCCTGAGGTGCGGACTTGATCACTGGACTCCAGATATGGGGCCAAGCACAGAGCCCTGAGGTATGGACCTGAGCAATGGACGCCAGATATAGGGCATAGCATAGAGTCCTGAGGTATGGACCTGATCACTGGACTCCAGATATAGGGCCTAGCACAGAGCCCTTAGGTACGAACCTGATCACTGGACTCCAGATATAGGTCAGTTCACACACTTCAACATATTTATTTTTCATGCATGTGATCCAGTGGTCTACCCACTTGGTGATGTAGGTGTTTATTGCCACTTATGACAGTTTCTCAGTAATACCTCAGTTCTGCAGGATGATCGTGTTCTCATAATTTATGCTCTTGCTGACCTTCTTGAGGACATCGAACAGATGTAACAGACATGATGTAGCCTGAACAAATCACACGTGTTTGGTACACAGTTGGGATATAACCTGTGTCCTTTTAGAGAAGGTCCATGCTGACTTGTTGGTATACCTCACAGATGGGAAGAGTCAGGATGGGTCCATACACTCATACTATGCACACACCTGTGTCAATGTCAGGTAATTACATCAATTGCACAACATATGCCTATACAGGTTTCATGGGCAAGCTGTGTCTGAGTGGCCAGATGCCATATCAGGACACTTTAGAGATTAGTTGTTTGTGGCTCATGCAGAACATTTCCTGAAACAAATGATAATAGTCACACAATGGTGCTGCTGACCACCTCAATAATCCTTTGATATGGTAACACACCTGCACATACAATGAATTCCACAAGGTTGCCATTGAATCAAAAGATGTGATACATTAGTTGCGTGTATCACAGCATAACAACATGTGTATGAGACAAGACTTGTGTGACCATGTAATCAATATGAGTTTATATTGATATCTGTCACAGAATATTTAATGCTGGTATGGAGACACATGCACACCTGTGCCATACTGCAAGTGTCAGTGTGATGGCGGAATGTGAACTGTGTAGAAGGTTGATCTGCTCCACTACAACAACACATGTTCTAATATGTCAGCAATATACATACAAGAGTATTATACCATGTCAACAGTTCTCGGGGGCGTATTACTACAGCTTTTATAGAAGGAGCATGTAATGCAATGGCAGCAGTAGCCATCAATACGTTAGCTCGCATCACAGATTGTAATACCCTCTTGTGTCCATACTGTACATCCACACCTCAATATATCACATGTCAATGACAGCAACATTGACATATCAACTGTTCATAGGGTCATAGGGCATTATTAGGCAAATGGCCAACATCACATGAAATCCTAGCCATTATTATACCATGTAAAAACAAATCCCTATATCTATTTTACAAAAGATAGTAAAACTATTGTGCATATGTGTATATTTGTTGGATTGTATTATAGCCTGCCACTGTCCATGTGGAACATGTGCACCACACCATGACAGAATTAGCAACCACACATGCAGTGGTCTGAAGATGGCTTGCAGGGTTTCATGGAAGTACTCTGCTTTATTATGTGTATATGCATATTTGACATGAGGACAACCTTCACTCCTCTGCAGGAAGGATGTCATCTGGCCAGAGGAAAAAGGAGGATGTTGGATGCATGGGGCTACCTGAAAGGCTCCCCAAGTGGTAGTGAAATGAAGAGCAATTCCAAAGATCATACAATGACCATAATGTACCACCACCCACACACACACAGTAGTAGACTGGGCCAATTTGAACATTACACCTGTGTAGGTATAGAATAGCAAAACCACATAGGTCTGACTGTAACACTGTCACATTGCACTTTATGGAGTATGATAGCATCATTGTATGCTGAGGAGAACATGTTGGGAAGAGTGTAGGACATGGGTGTGGAGTCACATCCGTGTGTAAAACTGTCTCAAATATGATAGTTGTATGTATAGACACGTAAGTTGCCTGCTGTCAGATTAGAACTCCTATAGGGTAGGTAAAGTAGCTTGCAAACACAATAGTTAATGTTACTGCCACAGCACAGGTTTGTCTTGAATACTGTCAGAGAGCATGATATACAGGATGACATAATCATTGTATACAACAAGATGTTCAGAGGAGGGTTTGACATAGTAGTGGACTCACATATCATTCTAAAATTGTCAGCATAGTGATTGTTGAATGCACACACAGTTGACTGCAGTGATAATAGAACCCCTACCTAACTATTTGCAAAGCAGAGTACTTAATAGAAGTGCCACAGCAAATGTCTGGCTTTTAGAGTTTCAGACAACACTTCATAACTGATGACATCACCAGTGTCTGGTGAGAATGGAATGGTATAAGCAGTGTCCCATATGTTGGTGTAAAATAGTCTCTCAAACATCAACCAAGTAATCAAACACACACACCAGCTGACTGCAGTGAGAACAGAACTGCTACCTAACTATTTACAGAGCACAGTAATTAATTCAAGTGACACAATACAAGTCTGGCTTTTGTAGTGTTGGACAACACTTTTAATTGTCTGTTAAGAAGAGGATGGTAATAGCAGTGTCCTCCATGCTGGTGTAAAATGGTCTTTTAAATGTCAACCAAGTGAACACAGGCACAGATACCAGCTGACCAGAGTGAGATTAGAAACCTTACCTAAGTACACTGACTAGAGAACTCAGTATTTAATGCAAGTGCCATGGCACACGTCTGACTTTTGCAATGCTGCTAGACAATTTATAATTCATGACATCATCACTGGATGTTTGAGAGAAGATGTTGGGAAGCCTGAATGAAATGGATGTATAGTCATGTACAACTGTTACAAGTTTTGTAGTCCATGGGACTGTATTGATGACTGTAGGATATGCAGTTATGCTCTTCTGACTAGACACACACACATACATACACACACGCACACATACACACACACACACACACACACACACACACACACACACACACACACACACACACACACACACACACACACCAGTTGACCACAGTGAGATCAGAACCCCTATCTAAGTACACTGACTAAAAAACTCCACAACACAGGTCTGAATTATACAATGCTGCTGGACAATTTATAGTGAATGACATCATCACTGGATGTTTGAGAGAAGCTGTTTTGAGTCTTGAATGAAATGGATGTTTAGTCATGTACAACTGACAAAATATTTGTACTCGATGGGACTGTATTGATAATTCTAGGATGCACAGTTATGATCTTTTGACTAGACACACATACACACCACATGACTACAATGAGTTTAGAATCCCTAACTAAGCAAGTTAGAATCCCTAACTAACTAGGTACACCAGCTACAGAACTCAGTACTTAACACAAGTGCCATGGGACAAGTCTGACTTTTACAGTTTATAATGGATGACATCATTGGATGTTTGAGAGAAAAGTTTGGGAGGCCTGTATGAAATGGATGGGTAGCCATGTATGACTGTCAAGCTATTCAGGTTCTGCATGTTACCAGATTTATGTTTGTGCAAAGTATAGTTATTTGCTGTTGTGCTTCCAGTGTGCATGTATACTTTAAGCGACAGCTTTACAAACTATATGCAAACAGCTGTCTACATTGCTACAAGTATAAAGATGTGCATGGCATGTAACAAAGTATTTTTTTATTTCTGTAGTGTACTTGATATATTTGGGAACAAGTACAGAGACACCAAGTTTCAAGGGCATGGCTGCAGGTAACACATGCCTGCAGTATAAATATGTGTTTAGTCATTAAAAAGTGTCTTCCCTTTGGTTGTGTTTTTACATGGACTTTAATGAGATGAACACTAACTATGCAGTAAACATAAGTAATACATGCTAATAAGCACTTTCCATAGTGCACCACTGAGCAACTGGTTTGCGCAATCAATGGTAAAGTGTTTACACATGTGACATATACATTTAAGGACTCCTACTTGAACTTGAGAAGTACTTATCCATGCTGGCTAAGGTAGACATATCTAACAGATACTAGGGTATTCATAAATCATATCAGAAATGTTGTGTCAATCTTAGCCCTCTTCAAGAGAAATCTTGATGAGTGGATGGGAAATAGAAAATTCATGCCGGGATCACTCCAGTGGCTCTACTCGACAGAGGCACTGGGAACTAAGGTCAGGTGGCATGATGCCAGAGTAATCCTATGGGTTTAGCTTGTAAAGAATCCAGAATCATTAGCCTAGTACACACCTATGAACCTATAATCCTATAAATTGTCTGCCCTTAAAAACTTATTTATTCTGCTTTCCCCATTTGTGCATAGTTAAGCGATTCCAAACTCTGTGCAAACACAGAGGGAAAAAGTGAAGGACTTCATTAGTTTTTTTTTTTTTTTGTTTTGTTTTTTTGTTTGTTTTATTTATGCATGTGGTGTGTGATTCTATTTTTGACCAGATTAAAGGTGTTGAAATAGGGTAGATAGGAAAGTGGTGAAATGGGGGCAAGCAAGGGGACATTGAGAGACACAACAGAGTGGTGGAGACCACGACTGGGGATAGGGAGGGGACATTGGATGCCCATGTGCATCAAGTATGGAGACAGTGAGAATCTAGTCCTCACCTGCAACCTGTTATCACTGTCCCCTTACTCCACTGGCTGTTGTAGTGCTTGATGTCTTTGTTTATGCACCATAATAAACAGAATCCTCTCCATCCAGAAGAGGCATGCACCAATGATGCTCTGCATGACCTCACACACCAAGCCAGGCATCTCCTTACTAGTGACAAAATCCCCACCTCCACCAATGCTCCCAGAGGGTACTGCTGCACCAGCTGCTGGGGTAATGCTACCTGATGTGGAGACCCTAGCTAGTGCAGGGGCAGCAGAGGCAGTACTGCCATGTTGGATCCCAGATATGCTGGCCATTGGTGCAGGAGCTGGTGGAGCGGGGGCAGACTGAGTCACAGTGGTTGGCCTACCTCACTGTGCTGTAAAGCATTTTGTGAGTTGTCAGAAATTGAGGACATCAAAATGCTGTGGCCACACATATAAAAATAAAAAAAGGGATAAGGGTTGGTAAGAGAAAAAAGAGATAATTAGTATCATCATATGTGACATACAATAAATTAGTACAAGATAAAGAATTTATTTCGACTTTTACATTTAAGTATGTTTTTTTAACAACTACAAACTATAAGTGATGACTGTTCCAAGTAATCATTACAATATGCATGTAGTACACATAAGCTTGATCAAATAATACAGATTAAGTTGACAGCATAGCACATATGTTATTTTGGCTGAAATTATTATGTAATATTTTTAAATGGTTTTACTATATATTTTTATTTGTTGCTTATAGTATTTGAACACACAATGCCTAAGTACAGTATTACAATTGACTCCTGCAGTTACCTGGTGCTACTGACTGAAGCATGCATGCTTGACTTTACAGTGGATATACATGCTTAATTTGCTACCCCTGCATAGAAGAGCAATACTTTAGATAAAATAATAGTCATGCTGTGCTGCATACATACCCCTTCCTTCCCTCAGTCTTTGTAAACACTCAACATGAGCTTTGCTGTTCACTGTTATATCCTGGTTGGCTGAAGAATAAAAAGGAGAAAAGCAGTATACATACCAGTCGTGTCTATATGCAGCTTTCTATCAAACTTAAATTCTCTTTATCTGTATACTTACACAACTGTGGGATGTCAGCAGTCCTAAACGCATCCAGCCACTAGTTGAGTGTATCCTGCTTGCACCTTTTTAGGTTATTAAAGTGTTGTCTGCACTGCTGTCCAGTGCATAGTACACCAATAACACTGGAGCACTGCTGTCCAGTGCATAGTACACCAATCATACTGGAGCACAGCTGTCCAGTGCATAGTACACCAATCACACTGGAGCACTGCTGTCCAGTGCATGGTACACCAATCGCACTGGAGCACTGCTGTCCAGTGCATGGTACACCAATCGCACTGGACCACTGCTGTCCAGTGCATGGTACACCAGTTGCACTGGAGCACTGTTGTCCAGTGCATGGTACACCAATCGCACTGGAGCACTACTGTCCAATGCATAGTACACCAATTGCACTGGAGCACTGCTGTCCAGTGCATGGTACACCAATCACACTGGAGCACTGCTGTCCAGTGCATAGTACATGAATTGCACTGGAGCATTGCTGTCCAGTGCATGGTACACAATCACACTAGAGCACTACTGTTCAGTGCATAGTACACCAATTGCACTAGAGACAGCCATGGCCAAATTATTCCAACAAAAAAATAAGAGAGCCAACACAACTCTGTGTGGAAAAAAGTGTATTAAAAATACACATCAATTCATTTATTCACATAAGACTCCAGACTCCAGTTTCAGATACACAGCCTTCTTCAGTGGTTTGTTTTTGTTAACTGAAGAAGGCTGTGGAGCTGAAACTGGTCTGGAGTCTTATGTGAATAAATTAATTGATGTGTATTTTTAATACACTATTTTCCACACAGAGTTGTGCCGGCTCTCTTATTTTTTTGTTTAATGTTTTTGGGCTGTTGCACTAGCCATACCTGCAGGTCCTTTGCAGTTTGATTCAAATTATTCCAAACCTCAGATTTGTACTGAGACCTGGTATAATCCTCCTGCAGCAGCCTTTCGCTGTGGGACTTTACAAGGAGTCCAATAAAAATTCTGCACTCCTCCATACCCCACCTTTGAGCCCTAAATTAGGCATCTTCCCTTCTACCTCCATACATTTCCACTCAGGGGAAACAGCAAGAGCTAAGAGTGTTTGCCACCAATTTTGTCTTATTGTGTTTAATGCTAGTGCACATACCTGGACAAGCATGCCAACCGACTTTGCATGATGTTAAGTGGACAGCAAAAGTGCCAAACCACAGAGAAAGGTAGATTATGACCTAAGAAGGATAATGTGGCAGTTGGAATTAGTGTTTGGTTTGGATGCTGCTGTACCTGTTAGTTGATTTAACTTTGCAGACATGTACTGGTGGTATAAGTCATATGACCTGACACATTTTTGTGTGGCTTTACACACTGATAAAATTAATTTATACAATGTGGGATTCAAACCTATGCAACAAAGACAAAACATATTCTTCCACGTAGGTGATTATTCATCCATGTCACAGAACTGCTTGTCAGACATGCTCATTAATTATCTAGAAATACATATGAAAGAATGGGGGGTTAACTATATATGCATGTCACCTGACAAGGTCTGGCTTAAACATTCATGTGTGCAGGAGTATGAAGTCCATCCAAGGTCAGAAAAGACAATTATAATTGCAGAAACATAATTGTCGGCATACTGTAAGTCACACATTATTTCATATGTGCTCGAGTGCTATACATACTTATTTGCAATTACGTTTACATTGTTTTACATTTTATAAAAGTGAGTTGACAAACTTTACTCTGGCTCTCTGATTATGGAATTGCACAACTGTAATTGTGCTGACACCCAGAGATATCCTGTGTATGCTCAATGCTCATGCTATAGATATTATTCTTATGTGTAAGTATGTTTCTACTATTCATTTTTATATAAAGAAAAGTGGAACATCAGTAAGAAAAGCTTGGGCTTAGCTGGATTAGAACCCAGGCTCACCTACACTATAACCCTTAACTTACAACTGTGCCACAGGAATAACTAGGCAGCAGCTGTATATTTTCATATTCATTACTCTGTATGTGTGCTGACTGTCACACAACAGTGCTTAGCATGTTTGTGTGGTAGCAAACTATACAGGATACAATGTATCCATTTTGAAATTGTCTACTTCCTGATTGTTATCTACAGGTGTTCTGGACCTACAGGTGTTCTGGAAGATTGATGACCATTACACAACACTGCTTAGCAGGTTTGAGACATAGTAAGCAAAAAAATACAACAATGTATCCTTTTTGAAATTAACTACTGCTACTGTCTGCTTCCTATCTGAAGATGTTCTGTCTGCTTATGTTTGCGTGAAGGTAAGCAACGAGCAAACATGACAGGCAAAGCTCACTTTGTTTTATCCTTCTACAGAGTGTTTATTAGGTTTCCTCCTTAAAAGTCACATGTTGAACTTGAACCATGATCTACAGATAGTATATACTGTGTGGTTTATCATGTTTACCAAGTGTGCTACACACATTTTATTCACAGCTGTAATTTATGCAGTCTTTATCATACAAGTACCTTAACATTAAATTTAATGTATTTATCCATTTCAGTGTGTTTGTACTAAGCTGCTCACAGTGCAAATATTAATATTATACAAAAAAAATAACACAACATAAACATTACAAAATACACTTTAGCACATATTACAGATTTTTACACAACTGTGGATTTGAACTGTCACACCAATGAACCTACAAAACACAGGAAGGGTCTTTTATCACTCTTTGCCACAGAAACAGCTTTGCAGGAATGCAAATCATTGTGCATATAAGCAAGTCCCATATCATCCACAGTATTAACAAGATATACAAGACCTGTATACTCTCAGTTGTTTGCACATGTTAATTACATATTTAGTTCAGTGACTGATCGTACAGCCATTTATGAGTTTTGTTTGCATCAATGCAGCGCTGTCTTCTCTTTGTATTGTGTTTATGCTTCTCTTATCTGAGCAGTAATCTCAAACATGCAGTTTTGCATTTTGTATTATTGTCCTTAAAATGTATGAGAATGTTAAATAACAATATACATTGTTCAACAAAGACAGAGGAGTTTGGATATTAGTGAACAGAAACTGAAAAATGTGTGCCGCTCACTTCCATTTAAAACCTTGCTACAATTACATTTACACTTTGTAAGTGTATCCTTACTGACACACCCACTGCAGGTAGGTAGCCTGAATTGGTGAGTATTCCATCTCCCTCTGAATAACCATTCACAGCTGCAAACCATTAGCAACAGACACTGAGTACACTATGTTAACATCTGCTACATGAATCCAAAAGTTTGGGATTCAGCAACTCAAATGAGTTCACACCTCATTTGCATCTTCTCTGTGCTCAGAGGCATGAGCTACACCATAACAAGGTAACCGTGTAGCTTGGGAACTTGAAGGTGAGAGGACTTGTGTATTTGTAGAACACAGAGGATTAAGATGCCTTTAGATTTATCTGCACAGTAGGCTTCTGATGTTGCTAATATATGCTTGTATTTTTCAGATACATGCTAGATTTTTTGACATGTTATGAAGAGAACTGTTATTTATATGCATTAGGGAATTAAACTGTTATCTGTATTCACTTCTTATACTTCACTCTTGGCACAGGCATTGTTGCCATGCACTGACGTTCAGAGATAGACAGGCTTAATAACTGTCATTATAAGTGTTATTGTTAAAACTGGTTACCTTACAGTCTTTTCTATTGTATTACAGTGTCAATTTCACAGGAGTGCAATGTTTCTAACATGGCACATAGACACCACCAGGGGAGTGCTGGGCACAGTGAGAGGTGCCTAGCAATCATGTAGAATTTACTTTTGTGTTGTACATGTGTACACATTTTGTAAAAATTGTGTGGAAAGCATTCATAACAAGTGAATCATGTGTTATTCCTTGGATTGTACAAACTGTCATTTTCCTGTTGTTTTGGAGTTGGGAAGATAAGTAATATTTGTGTATTTCCACATCAAAGTTGGGTTACAAGAGTTTAGCTCTTGCAATTGTGTAGTCATCCAGGTGTTTCCGTAGGTGTATGGGGAAGCTTATATGTAATTAGTGGCATATTGCATTCAGGAATTGATATATGATGCTGATATCAAACCCAGTCCATGCCCTGTTGGCTCTGAAACATTCCTGTAGCTAAAGCTCTAAGTGTTACACATAACTTAGTCTCCGTAATTATTGGTTCCCCATCAGTTTGCCATTGCTCTCAGTTGTGGACTACAGAGATTGCAGAGTTCTTGTAGCATGTCTATATCCATCCTGTAGCACTCTATAATTTATACATCAAGCAAACATGCTAAGTTAACAGGGGTGTAAACACCCTTCTCCTTCTTGGCCAGGGTCTGTCGCAGCATCAGCATAGACTTGTGCCTGTTGCACACACATATGTATAACAGCAGCTGCAGCCCCTAATACTGTTTCCATATAGAGTATCTTCTGTGGCTGTATTCAAGTAGGTTTTGTAACACTGTTTCCATGTAGAGTATCTTCTGTGGCTGTATTCAAGTAGGTTTTGTAACATTGTTTCCATGTAGAGTATCTTCTGTGGCTGTATTCAAGTAGGTTTTGTAACATTGTTTCCATGTAGAGTATCTTCCATGGCTGTATTCCAGTAGGTTTTGGAATTTGCAGGGGAAACTTACAATGAGTCTACACAATTTCTTTATAGCTTGTTGAATAGCTCCTCCATCTTGAATTGGTTGATTAATATACAGTTCAGCTGCTTATATTGTAATTAGCATGCCACAATGTTTACTGTCTTTGTCCAGCTCTATGCTCTGGGTAGACCTGTTTTCTGAATACAAAATGGTGTGCTACCTGTGTTGGCTTTATTGAATCTGCACCATAATGTGAAAACATTGGTTAAGAATGGATACGACTGATGTGACAATTATTAAATATACAGAAAAATTTAGCAGTTTAGAGAAATTAACTGTATACAAACAGGAACTGCAATATGAAGTGGGAGGAAAAATAGGGTTATTGCATATTTAAAAAGAGAGATAAGGGTCAGAAATAGATTGAAGTAAGGAAGTGAGTTAAGAAGAGAGAGCAATGAGGTGGAAGGTATGAATAGGTACTTGTTTATATTTGGATATATAGTTTTCCTGGGGTTGAGCAAGAACAGAGCCAGGTTTTGGCTAGGAAGTCTTTCATAATGATTTAAAGGACTGGAGGGAGATCGTTAAGTTGATGGATGCGGGTAAGGAGTTCGAGGACAGGCATTGACATGGTGTGAGTACAGACCATGCCCAGCACATGGGAGATCATTAAGTTGATGGATGCGGGTAAGGAGTGCGAGGACAGGCATTGACATGGTGTGAGTACAGACCATGCCCAGCACATGGGAGATCATTAAGTTGATGGATACGGTAAGGAGTTCGAGGACAGGCATTGACATGGTGTGAGTACAGACCATGCCCAGCACATGGGAGATCATTAAGTTGATGGATGCGGGTAAGGAGTTCGAGGACAGGCATTGACATGGTGTGAGTACAGACCATGCCCAGCACATGGGAGATCATTAAGTTGATGGATACGGGTAAGGAGTTCGAGGACAGGCATTGACATGGTGTGAGTACAGACCATGCCCAGCACATGGGAGATCATTAAGTTGATGGATACGGGTAAGGAGTTCGAGGACAGGCATTGACATGGTGTGAGTACAGACCATGCCCAGCACATGGGAGATCATTAAGTTGATGGATACGGGTAAGGAGTTCGAGGACAGGCATTGACATGGTGTGAGTACAGACCATGCCCAGCACATGGGAGATCATTAAGTTGATGGATGCGGGTAAGGAGTTCGAGGACAGGCATTGACATGGTGTGAGTACAGACCATGCCCAGCAGATGGGAGATCATTAAGTTGATGGATACGGTAAGGAGTTCGAGGACAGGCATTGACATGGTGTGAGTACAGACCATGCCCAGCACATGGGAGATCATTAAGTTGATGGATGCGGTAAGGAGTTCGAGGACAGGCATTGACATGGTGTGAGTACAGACCATGCCCAGCACATGGGAGATCATTAAGTTGATGGATGCGGGTAAGGAGTTCGAGGACAGGCATTGACATGGTGTGAGTACAGACCATGCCCAGCACATGGGAGATCATTAAGTTGATGGATGCGGGTAAGGAGTTCGAGGACAGGCATTGACATGGTGTGAGTACAGACCATGCCCAGCACATGGGAGATCATTAAGTTGATGGATGCGGGTAAGGAGTTCGAGGACAGGCATTGACATGGTGTGAGTACAGACCATGCCCAGCACATGGGAGATCATTAAGTTGATGGATACGGGTAAGGAGTTCGAGGACAGGCATTGACATGGTGTGAGTACAGACCATGCCCAGCACATGGGAGATCATTAAGTTGATGGATGCGGGTAAGGAGTTCGAGGACAGGCATTGACATGGTGTGAGTACAGACCATGCCCAGCACATGGGAGATCATTAAGTTGATGGATACGGGTAAGGAGTTCGAGGACAGGCATTGACATGGTGTGAGTACAGACCATGCCCAGCACATGGGAGATCATTAAGTTGATGGATGCGGTAAGGAGTTCGAGGACAGGCATTGACATGGTGTGAGTACAGACCATGCCCAGCACATGGGAGATCATTAAGTTGATGGATACGGGTAAGGAGTTCGAGGACAGGCATTGACATGGTGTGAGTACAGACCATGCCCAGCACATGGGAGATCATTAAGTTGATGGATGCGGGTAAGGAGTTCGAGGACAGGCATTGACATGGTGTGAGTACAGACCATGCCCAGCACATGGGAGATCATTAAGTTGATGGATACGGGTAAGGAGTTCGAGGACAGGCATTGACATGGTGTGAGTACAGACCATGCCCAGCACATGGGAGATCATTAAGTTGATGGATGCGGTAAGGAGTTCGAGGACAGGCATTGACATGGTGTGAGTACAGACCATGCCCAGCACATGGGAGATCATTAAGTTGATGGATACGGGTAAGGAGTTCGAGGACAGGCATTGACATGGTGTGAGTACAGACCATGCCCAGCAGATGGGAGATCATTAAGTTGATGGATGCGGGTAAGGAGTTCGAGGACAGGCATTGACATGGTGTGAGTACAGACCATGCCCAGCACATGGGAGATCATTAAGTTGATGGATACGGGTAAGGAGTTCGAGGACAGGCATTGACATGGTGTGAGTACAGACCATGCCCAGCACATGGGAGATCATTGTTGATGGATACGGGTAAGGAGTTCGAGGACAGGCATTGACATGGTGTGAGTACAGACCATGCCCAGCACATGGGAGATCATTAAGTTGATGGATGCGGGTAAGGAGTTCGAGGACAGGCATTGACATGGTGTGAGTACAGACCATGCCCAGCACATGGGAGATCATTAAGTTGATGGATGCGGTAAGGAGTTCGAGGACAGGCATTGACATGGTGTGAGTACAGACCATGCCCAGCACATGGGAGATCATTAAGTTGATGGATACGGGTAAGGAGTTCGAGGACAGGCATTGACATGGTGTGAGTACAGACCATGCCCAGCACATGGGAGATCATTAAGTTGATGGATGCGGGTAAGGAGTTCGAGGACAGGCATTGACATGGTGTGAGTACAGACCATGCCCAGCACATGGGAGATCATTAAGTTGATGGATGCGGTAAGGAGTTCGAGGACAGGCATTGACATGGTGTGAGTACAGACCATGCCCAGCACATGGGAGATCATTAAGTTGATGGATACGGGTAAGGAGTTCGAGGACAGGCATTGACATGGTGTGAGTACAGACCATGCCCAGCACATGGGAGATCATTAAGTTGATGGATACGGGTAAGGAGTTCGAGGACAGGCATTGACATGGTGTGAGTACAGACCATGCCCAGCACATGGGAGATCATTAAGTTGATGGATGCGGTAAGGAGTTCGAGGACAGGCATTGACATGGTGTGAGTACAGACCATGCCCAGCACATGGGAGATCATTAAGTTGATGGATACGGGTAAGGAGTTCGAGGACAGGCATTGACATGGTGTGAGTACAGACCATGCCCAGCACATGGGAGATCATTAAGTTGATGGATGCGGGTAAGGAGTTCGAGGACAGGCATTGACATGGTGTGAGTACAGACCATGCCCAGCACATGGGAGATCATTAAGTTGATGGATACGGGTAAGGAGTTCGAGGACAGGCATTGACATGGTGTGAGTACAGACCATGCCCAGCACATGGGAGATCATTAAGTTGATGGATGCGGGTAAGGAGTTCGAGGACAGGCATTGACATGGTGTGAGTACAGACCATGCCCAGCACATGGGAGATCATTAAGTTGATGGATGCGGGTAAGGAGTTCGAGGACAGGCATTGACATGGTGTGAGTACAGACCATGCCCAGCACATGGGAGATCATTAAGTTGATGGATACGGGTAAGGAGTTCGAGGACAGGCATTGACATGGTGTGAGTACAGACCATGCCCAGCACATGGGAGATCATTAAGTTGATGGATGCGGTAAGGAGTTCGAGGACAGGCATTGACATGGTGTGAGTACAGACCATGCCCAGCACATGGGAGATCATTAAGTTGATGGATACGGTAAGGAGTTCGAGGACAGGCATTGACATGGTGTGAGTACAGACCATGCCCAGCACATGGGAGATCATTAAGTTGATGGATGCGGTAAGGAGTTCGAGGACAGGCATTGACATGGTGTGAGTACAGACCATGCCCAGCACATGGGAGATCATTAAGTTGATGGATGCGGGTAAGGAGTTCGAGGACAGGCATTGACATGGTGTGAGTACAGACCATGCCCAGCACATGGGAGATCATTAAGTTGATGGATACGGGTAAGGAGTTCGAGGACAGGCATTGACATGGTGTGAGTACAGACCATGCCCAGCACATGGGAGATCATTAAGTTGATGGATACGGGTAAGGAGTTCGAGGACAGGCATTGACATGGTGTGAGTACAGACCATGCCCAGCACATGGGAGATCATTAAGTTGATGGATGCGGGTAAGGAGTTCGAGGACAGGCATTGACATGGTGTGAGTACAGACCATGCCCAGCACATGGGAGATCATTAAGTTGATGGATGCGGGTAAGGAGTTCGAGGACAGGCATTGACATGGTGTGAGTACAGACCATGCCCAGCACATGGGAGATCATTAAGTTGATGGATACGGGTAAGGAGTTCGAGGACAGGCATTGACATGGTGTGAGTACAGACCATGCCCAGCACATGGGAGATCATTAAGTTGATGGATGCGGGTAAGGAGTTCGAGGACAGGCATTGACATGGTGTGAGTACAGACCATGCCCAGCACATGGGAGATCATTAAGTTGATGGATGCGGGTAAGGAGTTCGAGGACAGGCATTGACATGGTGTGAGTACAGACCATGCCCAGCACATGGGATAGCTTTGTGGACAGCAACAAGGCTTTGATCATTGGACCGTAATGACCAAGTGGCAACATAGTTGTGAAGAATGCTATTTAGTGCTGGACAAGCAGATGGATTCTGAATAATTTTATAGGTGGTAATGAGCTGTGTATATGTTAGCTGATGGGGTAGTTCTAACCAGTTTAGGCTTTTTAGTTCTACACAGTGGTGGGTTCTGAAAGGGGCATTTACTGCAAATTTAGCAATTTTGTTACAGCAGTGTTGAAATTTTATGATACCTGAAGTTTAGTAAGGATCTGGGTACTATATATAAGGCTGGGGAGGAGATGAGTGGTGGTAAGTGTAGCTTTAGTTGTTTCAGTGAGAAAGCTTTTGGCTGTATAAAGCATCCCTAGTTTTGATGAGTATGACTTACTCAACTTTGTATATGTAGGTCGAATTTAAGATTATCACCACATATTATCTTTAATAATTTGCTATAAGAAGTGACTTCAATGTTTCTATTATTAAGACAGAGAGGATGAAGCCATCTTTAAATTTCTAGTCTCCCACCAGAACACACGTGCTCTTCAGCAATTACATTCTGCTTGCTGGTAAGCCATTAGACCTCAGGAATTTGTTTAAAGTGTGCACATTTGTGAAGTAATAGTTACTTTTTTCTCTTGTCTTGGTGGGCTCTGCCCCACTCTGTTTGCCCTCGCTAATGCTCGGGCTCTCTCCGCTCCCTTGCCCTGCCCCCTATTCCCTCCCGCCCCCACTACCTCTACATTTATAGTAATCACAGCCACACCCACAGCTCACCCTCACATCACCTCCACCAATCACAGCTCCTCAAGTCATATCACATTACACCACACCAACTTGCTCCACACAAAATACTCCCAATCACTCTCATTCCTACTAGGCATTTTTACATCACCCACACTACTTATCCATCCACATATAGTGCAACCCTATAATTCCTATTCAGACTCTCCACCTAGAACCAACTTAAACTTTATAACCATGACTATCACACAACTAAGTCTAGTCTGTCTCCTTATAATTCTTTACAACACCACAAGTTATCACTCTAGCAATATCCCTAAACTTAGTAGCACAACACTACATTATGCACTCTCATATACAGACACCACACATTATAATAATATCTGCCCACAATTGTTCAAGAACTACATAACGTACCAATTCAGAACTAAACACATATGCTCTCATTCCTACTCCAAAAAACACAATAGTTTCTCACACTCCTCACCAAACTCCAACATCTGTATCACCATTTTAACACCAGACTCACCATAAGTGGGGGTATCCACCCCAACCTAGACCCAAATCCATCCTGTCCAACACAAACTGCTCCAACACAAATGTCAGAACATAACACCCCCACTTTCTTCATCCCTGGGCAAATCAACAACAGCAACAAAACCAACCATCTTTTAATGCTAAATATTAATATTAGAAGTATCAAAAATAAAATACCTGAATTCCAGGCCACAATGGCACACTACTCCTAAGACATAGTTGCTTTAACAGAAACCTGGCTAAATAAAAACATAGCTAACGCAGAAGTTCTCCCTACCAGCTACAATGTCATTAGACAAGACAGACCACTTTGTAAAGGGGGTGGAACTGCCTTACTGTACAAGTCCAACTTAAATGTCCATCAATTACCAAACTCCTACCCCTCCCCCAATAATTGGGACATACTTATCTCACAACTTCAGCTTCACCCTGAAAAGGTCATCACCACAATTGTGATGTATATTCCACCTGGTAATACACCTGCTTGTCTTGAAGACTTCTTATCTTGGTGTTCTTCCACACACTCACAAGAAACCCTTATTCTGGGGGACTTTAACCTAGATTGGTTCACCTGTATATCAGAACCACCAAGTAATCTAATAAATCTCCATGGTTACCAGCAGCTAGTCCAAATTCCAACTAGATGTGATAAAAAAATCTAAAAGGGAATCCATCCTTGACTGGGTCCTAACTAACAACCCCACATTGTACCCTCATGCAGGCAGTCTCCCAGACACCTTAAGTGACCACAACATAATATACTTTATACGTAGTAGAACAAGCATATGCAAAACCACTAACTATATATCCACTAGAAACACAAACAAATTCTCTCCTGAGGTCCTCAGCACTTTACTCTGAAACTGTGACTGGACCCCCTAAAAACCTTCCCACTTGACCAGGCTGCATATTTCAACAAAACATTTCTACAACACCTAGACACTGTCGCTCCATTGCACAAAATTAAGGTTAGAACCTCTACAAACCCCTGGCTCAGTAAAGAACCAAACACATCCTCAAGTCCAGAGACACTGCCTGACTTTACTATCAAAAAAACAAAGAAACACAAAGCCTAACTAAGTACCAAGAACTGCACAACCGTGCAAAAGAAATGCATTAGGCTGGACAAAAAAATTCTACTACACAACTTTACAAACTAAATACTAAATGTAAACCAGCTACTAAAATCCACCCAAAAGGCTACCCCAAACCAACCTCCCCTGACACTAAAGTTCCCATCGAAACACAATTCAGCTCCCACTTTGTGAACTCAGTTCTATCCTTAGTATCACAGGACAGTTCCTTCCTCACTACCCCCCCAACACAAATAACACTAATACAAGCTTTACCCTCAAAACAGTTTCCACCACTTCAATCAAAAGCATGCTCTCCAAACTAGAAACCTCATCAACAGCAGCCGACCTACTCCCCAGCTATTTCTTGAAACTCACAGCAGATGCTATTGCTATCCCAGTCTCCACTCTCATAAACAGATCAATTGTTGAAATCTATGTCCCCAAACTCTGGACAATATCCTATGTTACACCCATACATAAAGGTGGGACCTCCACTGAACTTAATAACTACAGACCCATTGCTTTACTCTCCCCCCTGGCCAAAATCCTAGAAAAATGCATCCATACCCGGATGCTAAACTATCTCCTAGACAGCAACATCCTGTCACCTACTCAGCATGGTTTCAGACCTGCCCATAGTACCACTACAGCCCTCCTCTGCTTCACAGACACAGTAAACCATCTCAAAAATGAAGGCCTGCAAGTGTCAACTCTTTTTTTGGATATGTCCAAAGCATTTGACACAGTCTCGCACCAGGTCCTGCTAAACAAACTAAACCAATATCACCTATCAAATTCCACTCTTACCTGGTTCCAAAGCTACTTAACTGACAGGTACCAAGCTGTGAAATGGGAAACTTCTCTCTCTCTCTTTAGCTGCCCATAACTATAGGAGTCCCACAGGGTTCTATCTTAGGACCACTACTATTCACAGTCTTCACAAATGACCTCCATACCTCCACACAGCATGCATCTATCATTCAATATGCAGATGACACTACCTTAATCTGTGCTGCACAAAACATTCCCACCCTCCTGCAAACAACTCAACTAGCATTCTCTGATGTTGAAAACTACCTTACCAAAGCCCAACTTATCCTCAATCCAAAGAAAACTCAGCTTATGATTATAACCAGTTCTAACAAAAACACTGATAACAGTCAATTCACTATCTACTCCACAAATGCTACTCCAATCGCTCCAGTGGCACAGGCTAAGCTATTGGGAATAACCATAGACTCCCACCTAAAATTTGATAGTCATCTCAACTTAACTATTAAAAAAGTATATACCAAACTGGGATCACTCTACCGTGTTAAACCATTTCTTACCAACAACGCATGATCAGCCATTGCTCACTCCCAACTTCTATCCACCCTACTCTATGCATCTCCCATTCTGACTAATCTCAACAAAACTGAACTAAGCAAAATGGAAGCCTGCTATAACAGAATTGCCCGCTTTGCTGCAAATTGCTCATATAGAACTCATCACTGTACTGCTTTGAGACAGCTCCACTGGTTTGAACTGCCCAACCTCCTAACCTACAATCAGCTCTGCCTCTGTCATTCTATCTATTACCTCCCCAATAAGTGTCCTGCCCTCAAAAACCTAGTACAACATCACTTAGCCAAAAGGCCTCTTAGATCATTAAGCAAACTACTACTGGAAGTCACCAACAGCTACAATAGCTTTGGAGATGCACTATACAGTAGTTCAGTGGCTAAAAAATGGAACTCTGTCCATATTAACAATCAAAACACATCATCCAAAGCCTCCTTTAAAGGCCTCATCAGGAAACATCTCAAGCAAAGTTGGCAGTGCCATGATTGCTCCCCAGGCTAGTGTAAGTGGATAAGGTACACATACTAAATCTAGAGTACTTGATAATAGTTTTCACTCTTACTCACAAACACTCGCTAATCTGCAATGTATGTACTGTACCTGTGTACTATGTATGTATTCTACTTATGTTCCAAATTTCAGCTGTACACCACAAATCTATTAATTACCTTTATTTTTAAATTAATATTTTTTTGTTTGTTCTCTCCACTGTAACTGTTGATGTGCCGCATACCACTGTAAAAACATGTATTTTGTAATTTGTGTGTATACTGATTATGTCTAAATAACTAAATGTATCTGTAATTTTTCTTTGTGGAGCTTTTCTCCACAGGCCTCTGCTGAAAAAGGGCCTTTTCGGCTCAGTCAGACACCCCGGTTAACAAATGTAAATGTAAAAATGTAAAATTTTATTTTTTCATGAGATAGTCATTTGGAGAAAAAATAAGTATTTGTCTGTTTGGGGGAGGGGTTGAGCATCAGTTGTGAGTTACAAAGCCATGTTTCAGTGTCTGTTACAGCTTCCTGAGTAATTTTTTTAAAGATGTGCCAGGTTGTCTGATGTGCATATGAGTGTGGAATCATCTATGTACTGTATTAGCGAGGCCAGTTGTGTGGACATGTAGAGGGTGTAAGTGAAAATGTTAAAGAGGAGGGTCTAAGGTTAGAGCCTTGTGGTACTTTGGTGGTGACTGGGAGGTATGGAGACAGGGTGGAGTGCCATTTTACTGACTGATACCTATTGGACAGGTAGCTTTTGAACCAAAGAAAGGTGGGCTGAGACAGACCTAGATAGGGCATTTGAAGCACAAATTTGCTTTCACAAACTGCACTGAAGGCTTTAGACAAGTCTAGAAATAAAAGACAATTACATTACAAAAATGTGCATGCTGGTTGAATACAGTGATTAGCATGCTCATTATAAAACCAGTATTAACAATGGGAAGAAGCCAACTGATGCTGTTAAAAAGAAAAATTGCAGCCAACTTGTGCTTGTCTTCTACTTTCTACAAACCTAGAAAATAGATAGCTAAACATGCCATTGCTGGGAGGTCAGGAGTCTGCAAGTGTCCTCATATGAACAGTTGAATGTTTACTGACTCCTTTGTCTTTAAAAAAAATAAACACACACACACACACACACACACACACACACACACACACACGCGCATGCGCGCACACACACACACACACACACACACACACACACACACACACACACACACACGTTGAGGCACAGGCTACGTGAAATAATAATGCACTTGTAGCTTCAACAGGATAAACATTGAGACCAAACAACAATCTCTATAACCCAGACAGAGTTATAATACATTTATTCAGTTTCACACATAACACCTGAAAAATAACAAATAGAATGAAGCGCCCTGTATCAAGGGGTCTATATTAGAACACCGAACATTTAAAATGTCAAGTGTTCTAATATCAAACCCTAGCAATCGAAAAAAAAACACTGAATATTCGGTACAGTGCATTTTTTCCTTGGGAAAAATTTGCTGTTCCAAAACACATACACACAACACAAGCACACCAAACAAACAGCAATCCACACACATACACCTAAACTCTAACACCTAACCCTACACTGAACTATACAAACACAACTAACTATCCACTTACCTTAACCCAAACCCTAACCCTAAGGTCTGTCACTATCGCACAGTCACCTCACCAGCGCCCTAACCCTAACTCACCTAACCCGCCCTAACCCACACATCCACACAATCTCACACTTACCTGACCAGCACCCTAACCCTAACTAACCTAACCCGCCCTAACCCACATATCCACACAATCGCACACTTACCTGAACCCGACCCGTAACTTTCCACCAGAGTGCTGAAAATACCGAAGCAACAGAAATGAACAACCAAATTCTTTCCCTAGGAAAGAATTTGGTTTCTTGTTACTTCGATATTTTCAGCATTCGCTGAAAACGGGTCGATATTAGAACACCCAACATTTCAAATGTTCGATGTTCCAATATAGACCTGTATCGGCTGGAGTGCCTTCTGTGTGGAGTCTGCATGTTCTCCCCGCGGTTGGGTGGGTGTTCGAAAGACATGTGTGAATGGGCGTGCCTTCGTTGAAGGTTGAACGTTGAGCTGGCACCTCGGCGTTCATCAAAATCTACTGCCAATCATTAGTGGACCGGAGTTCCGCTGTGGCGACCCCTAACCAGGAAAAGCCAAAAGACAACAACAACATCAAGCACCAGAGAAAAGGCTTCCTTTGAAGAAATTCAAGATGGAATCAGGACGTTCAAATGGTAAGCAGTAAAACTGTAAGACAACTGTCTTTATCTAACTCCTGTACTCATACATTCCTAGACGTCAATGCCTTTTTAATATTAATTTTATTACATGTATAATCGAATATATTGTATTACGTACAGAAACTTTGCTTTACTCATTCTGTATCTTCAGGTGACAGGATTTTACCCTTTGCATTTTTAACAAAAGAAATGTCCTAAGTTATTTATTTAAAAATTTAAATAAATAATTCAAGACACTTCTTTCGCTTATAACCTATTTACAGCAAAGTCCCTAGGAATACTTGGAATTCCTGTGGAAGTTTGGAAGTTAGGAGGGAAAAAACTGATAAAGATCTGGAAGGTTTTGTTGAACAGTATTTTAAGAGGAGGAGAAGCACTAATATCCTGGAAGAAAGAAGTGGCTATAATACCTAAAAAGGTTAAAGCTCCATCAGATACCACTTCATACAGGCCCATTTCAATACTAAACCAAGTGTTCATGTCTATAATGGCTAAAAGAATAGTAAAAGTGATGCCAAAATTTATTGCTATGAATCAATTTGATTTTGTGGAGTGGAGGCAAACAACACTAACAGAACATTAATGATCTAGAGGGAAGCGGAATGTAAGGAGATACCACTGCTATTGCTGGGTCTTGATGCAGAGAAAGCATTTGACAGAGTAAGCTGAGACTTTATGAGCAGGGCAATGGAAGCATTTGCATTTCCTGAAAAAATTATAAGGTTGATTAGGAGGATATATGAGGGGCCAGAGGCAAAAATTAAAGTAGGTGGATACCTCTTTGATAAGTTCTGTTTGGACAGAGGGACTAGGCAGGGGTGCCCTGTTTTCCCCTTTGTTATTTGCATTTTATTTATAACCATTGTCAAAGAAAATAAGGGACTCAGAAATTCAAGGATATAATTGGTATGGTATTCAAGAAAGGCTGAATTTATTTGCAGATGACATTATTTTATACCTGATAAAGCCAGAAAAGGACATATTTTTATTTTATTTTATTTTATTTTACATTTGTTGACCGGGATAGTCCGACAGGATGCATGTCCATTTTCAGCGGAGGCCCAGGGAGAAAAGCTCCAAGGGTAAGCAGATACAGCATTACATAATACCAGCATTACATATTACAAACAGACTATTTACAGAGATTACATAAGTAAGCAAGTTAAACATGTTCCACAGGTTACAGTTAATCCTGAGCACAAGTCAGGATTAAATTAAATTACACAGTAAACTGGTTAACAGATTTTTACACATTCTAGAGAGAGTTAGCCAGGCTTGATACATTAACATAGCCAGTTAAGTGGCAAATGGTGTTTGAGTCTAGTTTTAAATTGACCTAAGGTGGAAAGTAAGGTAATATCAACTGGAAGAGAGTTCCAGGATCTACTTACAGAGTTTGCAAAGAGAGAATCACCGGCTGTGTTATTAATTTTGCGAGTCTGAATTAGTAGTTTGTTAGAGGATTGAAGCGGTCTAGTATTGTTATAGGGGGTGATAATATTTTTAAGTGCAGGAGTATTGTCCGGATTATAGAGGATTTTATAGGCCATAATCAGTTGGTTATACTGGATTAGGCTGGGTAGTTCAAGCCACCCAAGCTGATTTAGATTGATGCAATGATGTGTCCTAAAAGGCAGCCCAGTGGCAAACATGGCAATGTGGTTATAGCAAGTTGAGAGTTTGTTAAGGACAGTCTTGTTTAAATTCGAGAGTAGACGGGATGCATACAGAAGGGTTGAAAGAAGGTGAGAGTGAGCTATGGTAATTTTAGTTGGAGGGGTTAGGAAGGCTTTTATTCTGTAAAGTGACCCTAGTTTTTTATTGATGGTTTTGATAGTTTGATTAACATGTAGGTCAAATTTTAGATTATTGTCTATGATGACACCTAATAGTTTTGTAGATGGGTCAGGGGAGATTATTGTGCCATCATTTGATTTTATGGTAAAGGTGAAAGCGGTAGACCTACGTGTTGGTGAAAATAACAGCATTTTAGTTTTTTTGGGGATTTAGGATCAGACGATGTTCAGAAAGCCAGTTTTCTATTGTATTAAAGGTGGTCTGGATAGCTGACCATAACTCTACTGGAGATGTGGCTGAGCAAATCAGAGTAGAGTCATCAGCATATTGGATACAGCTGACTTTTGGGATGACAGTGTAAAGGTCGTTAATGAAGATGGAGAACAGCAAGGGCCCTAGTATAGAGCCTTGTGGTACTCCAAGGGTGTTATGTAGAAGGTTAGAGAGTTTGTTCTGCCAGAGGACAGCCTGCTGTCGACCATTCAGGTAGGACTGAAACCATTGGAGGACTCCAGTATCTAGACAGAATGTTTGCAGGGTGTGGATTAAAAGTTGGTGATCAACCATATCGAATGCCTTGGAAAGATCCAAAAAGAGGGCTGAGGATATATAATTATTGCTGCGATTATGGTTTATGGTGTTAGTAAAGGCTAGGAGAGCTGAAGTAGTGCTGTGATGAGGACGGAAGCCATGCTGAGTGTCTGCCAGAAGACGATGTTGGATTAGGTGGTGCATGACTTGTCTATAAACACATTTTCCATAATCTTTGCAAGTGGAGAGAGTATAGCTATTGGCCTATAATTGGATAATTCAGTAGAGCTGCCTCCTTTGTGAAGTTGGATTGCATAGGATATTTTCCAGATGGAGGGAATTTTAGCTTCTACTATGGTTCGATTGATTAGTATTGAGACGGGGTAAGCAATAGCATCAGCTGATTTTTGTAGGTACTTGGCAGGGAGTTGATCAGCAGAAAGTGTAGTGGGTTTTAATTTTTTGATCAAGGTACAGATAAGTGAAGTGGCGACTGGTTGGAAGCTGAATGCGAGTTGGTTTCTAGGGGTGCTACTTTCAGGACCAGGGGAGCTAGGAGGTAGTTGGCTAGCTAGGGCTTGAATTGTCTCAGTAAAGAATTGGTTAAAACTATCAGAAACATCTTCAGGGGTTTTATCAATAGTAGCAGCAGGGATTGGGGTTGAAGTTTGTCCAGAATGTAGTAGATTATTTAAACCTGCCCAAAACTTCTGAGGGTTATTTTGATTTACTGTCTGTAAATTACAGTAGTATTGTTTTTGTCTTGTAAAATTGATTTTTTGGTTTCGTTCCTGGATTGCCTGTATTTAATGTGATCTTGAGGGTCTTTAGAAGAATGCCATAAAGCCCATGCTTTGTTTCTAAGGGTAATTTTGAGTTGAGACTCTATAGAAAGCCATGGTGCAGTTTTTGCCTTGGTTCTCTTTGAACGAACAGGTGCATGCAAATCAAGGATCTCAAGGAATTTGTTGTTAAAGTATGCTACTGCTTCCTCTAAGGGGAGGTGTTTTAGAATAGACCAATTACATGAGTTTAGTTCTTGTTGGAATTTGGCAGGGTCAAAGTTTTTATTGTTCCTAACCTTTCTGAGTAAGGGTTGTTGGGAATTAATAGTTTTGTGCTTAATTACATATGTGAGAAGGTGATCGCTTAGGCCATTAAGGAGGGTACCAGAGTTATACAGTTGGGGGTGACTGTTTATGAGTACCCAGTCAAGTATACTTTCTTTTTCATTGTGTTTACCTCTCCTGGTAGGGGTGGATATGATTTGTTTAAATGCATGCAGGTTAATATGGGTGGTTGGGGATTTTGAGGAACAGGTGCCCCAGTCTATGTTAAAGTCTCCAAGTAGTAGGGTTTCTTGGGGGTAGTGACATGATAGCCAGTGCAGGATATCTTCAAATGTAGATATATTGTTACCTGGGGGAATGTACATACAGATGATATTAATGCATTTATTTTTATTAAGTTGCAATTTGGTGGCAAGAATTTCTGAGTTATTAATCTGAGGAGGTTGTATTACATCTATGGTGACATTCAACTCAGATTTATAGCGTACAGCTACCCCACCCCCCTTCCACGAAGCACGATCCAGCCTGTGTATGTTGTACCCGGGTGGTAACACTTCATTGTCTTTAGTGTTAGGTTTTAACCAGGTTTCAGATGAACAGAGGATCTCAGGGGAGTGGACATCCAGAAGTGCATGCAATTCATGTATCTTGTTATTAATGCTTCTAATATTGAGATGACAGACTAGGAGAGAGTTAGTTGGCCTAGTAATTGTAGGTTTGTAGCTTAGATTGCAAGTAGAAGGGATATGTGTATCTGAAGTGAGTGGGCCAGGGTTGGGGTGAATATCACCACCAAGTATTAGGTTGAGTCTATACTTGGTGATGAACTTAAGGAATTTGTTTATTAGTTTGTGGCAGTGTTTGGATCTAGAGCTAATGTGCCTGGGGTTGAGATGTTGATAGACTGAACAAGATGTTGGATAGGATCTGGTACTGTAAGTATGGTTGAAGGTGGAAGGATTTACAGCTGGGGTGATAGTATGGCCTTTTGGGACCTGAAATCCCATGAGAAACTGGTTTTCATACAAGGTAAGGAGGTATGGTGTGAACAAGAGGGGTAGTAAAGAGGAGTATATCATTATCTGTGATTCAGCTAGTGAGTTAAGGAACTGTTTACCTGGTGATGCAACACCAGAAGATAGAGTGGTGAGGTAAAGGTACTGGAAGGGGGATGGGAGAATGCCAGATGAAAGCTAATAGGTGCTATTAAAATGTAGGTAGTAGAATGCGGGTGGGTGGAATTATCCCAGATGAAAGCAGATAGGATCTAGAAAGTGGGGGAGTGGCTACAGTACTATAAATTTAGAGGTACTGGGGGCGGGAGGTAATTGGGGGCAGGGAGGGGAATGAAGAGAGCCCAAGTGTAGCGAGGGCGAACGTAGCGGGGCTATTGCAGTTTACAAGGTTTCCTAAGGTGTCCTAAAGCTATAAGGTAAGTATTACAGCTCTTAATGTAAGAGTCAATTTACTTCAGTTACAGTGGATGGAGGCAACCACTCAAGTAGAAACAAAGAGCCTTATGGCTGACCAATATGGTGACCTGCTTAATTACAAAGCACTGCAAGTGAAAGTTTAACAAATGCTTTTTGTGTGTGCAACCTACTCTGTTTAAATGTTGAGAGAAACTGATTGCAGTCCTGTAGACACCATTTTGTAGGGAACTGTAGAGTTCAACTAGGAAAAGAGAAAAGCAGAGATTCTAGGGTAATGAACGTAGCGGGGCTATTGCAGTTTACAAGGTTTCCTAAGGTGTCCTAAAGCTATAAGGTAAGTATTACAGCACTTAATGTAAGAGTCAATTTACTTCAGTTACAGGGGAAGGAGGCTACCACTCAAGTAGAAACAAAGAGCCCTATGGCTGACCAATATGGTGACCTGCTTAATTACAAAGCACTGTAAGTGAAAGCTTAACAAATGCTTTTTGTGTGTGCAACCTACTCTGTTTAAATGTTGAGAGAAACTGATTGCAGTCCTGTAGACACCGTTTTGAAGGGAACTGTAGAGTTCAACTAGGAAAAGAGAAAAGCAGAGATTCTACGGTAAGGAACGTAGCAGGGCTATTGCAGTTTACAAGGTTTCCTAAGGTGTCCTAAAGCTATAAGGTAAGTATTACAGCACTTAATGTAAGAGTCAATTTACTTCAGTTACAGGGGAAGGAGGCTACCACTCAAGTAGAAACAAAGAGCTCTATGGCTGACCAATATGGTGAGCTGCGTAATTACAAAGCACTGTAAGTGAAAGCTTAACAAATGCTTTTTGTGTGTGCAACCTACTCTGTTTAAATGTTGAGAGAAACTGATTGCAGTCCTGTAGAGAGCGTTTTGTAGGGAACTGTAGAGTTCAACTAGGAAAAGAGAAAAGCAGAGATTCTAGGGTAAGGAATGTAGCGGGGCTATTGCAGTTTACAAGGTGTCCTAAGGTGTCCTAAAGCTATAAGGTAAGTATTACAGCTCTTAATGTAAGAGTCAATTTACTTCAGTTACAGGGGAAGGAGGCAACCACTCAAGTAGAAACAAAGAGCCTTATGGCTGACCAATATGGTGACCTGCTTAATTACAAAGCACTGTAAGTGAAAGCTTAACAAATGCTTTTTGTGTGTGCAACCTACTCTGTTTAAATGTTGAGAGAAACTGATTGCAGTCCTGTAGACACCATTTTGTAGGGAACTGTAGAGTTTAACTAGGAAAAGAGAAAAGCAGAAATTCTAGGGTAAGCATGAAGACAACAACAGGCAGTTATTATACAATAATGCATTCAGAAAGGTTTGGTGGGGGGGTAAAGTAGCATACTTCAGAATGAACTAAGATTTATAGCTAAGAAACCTAAGCAAGAGAGCAGTGCAGTAAATAAACACTTGCCAGATTTTAAAGATATACCAGAAAAACTAAATCAATTATTCACAATTGTACAACTGGAAAATTGCCAGTAAAAGCACTTCAGGTATAGCTAGCCCAAGTTATTCAAGTCATAAAAGCACTTCTTCAATGTGTGTGTGCAATTTAAACATTAAAAAACACATGCAGCAAGGAGGAGCTCTGATTATACACTTTCTCTAGGTACAGGTACAGTTTAAACACAAATATTACCACAGAAATTCAGTAAAGTCACTAGCTACTTATAGAGCCTCTGAAAAAAATAGAGCAGTCTGTGCAGAATCAGAATTTAGCACCAGGTCATTCAGTTACACAAAAAACAGTAAAAGATCCATACAGTGAAGAAACTTGCATTAAGTCACACCAGGTCAGCCAAGGGAGGGAAATCCTAAGCACCTAGATTTGAAAATGATGCCTGTACTGAATTGTAGCAGTTTAACCTGTTTGAGGAAAGAGGGGGGGTGGGGGAAAAGAGAAGGCAGTGGGAGTGGTTAAAGGGAATACCCTGATTGACTCAAGACACCACACCAGAGATAAGTTGAATGTAAGGGCCTAAAATCTGCACTCAGCACTGTGTTATTTGCACTCAGTACTTTAATTTTAATGTTACTTGCACTCAGCACTGTAATTTCACTTATGTTTAGCAGGAAAGACAGACCAACAGTATACAATTTTGGGAATTTTTACAAGGGTTACTTGTTCAAATGTCAGGCAATTGCAGTTTACAAGGTTTCCTAAGGTGTCCTAAAGCTATAAGGTAAGTATTACAGCTCTTAATGTAAGAGTCAATTTACTTCAGTTACAGGGGAAGGAGGCAACCACTCAAGTAGAAACAAAGGGCCCTATGGCTGACCAATATGGTGACCTACTTAATTACAAAGCACTGTAAGTGAAAGCTTAACAAATGCTTTTTGTGTGTGCAACCTACTCTGTTTAAATGTTGAGAGAAAGTGATTGCAGTCCTGTAGACACTGTTTTGTATGGAACTGTAGAGTTCAATCTATTTAAATGTTGAGAGAAACTGATTGCAGTCCTGTAGACACCATTTTGTAGGGAACTGTAGAGTTCAATCTATTTAAATGTTGAGAGAAACTGATTGCAGTCCTGTAGACACAGTTTTGTAGGGAACTGTAGAGTTCAATCTGTTTAAATGTTGAGAGAAACTGATTGCAGTCCTGTAGACACCGTTTTGTAGGAAACTGTAGAGTTCAAATTAAGTCACACCAGGTCAGCCAAGGGGGGAAGAGAGAGGGAAATCATACGCACCTAGATTTGTTATCATATCATGTTGTGGAACATTTTGAGACAGTTTCAAGACTTTTCTAGATACAAAAATGAACGAATATAAAACAAATGCAATAGCTATAAACTATGTAGCCACCCCCAAACTGGTTCAGCAATATCCTTATTTTTGAGGACATGATGAAATGAAGTACTTGGGAGTAAGGATTAAAAAAGGATTATATTGTGGCAGCTAAGGATATGTGGGAAGAGACTAAACAAAAGATAATACAAAAAATGAGAAACTGGAAGTTCTTGTTTATGGATAAGATAGCAAGATACAAGCGGTCAAAATGTGTTTAATCCCTTTAATGATATAGATGTCAGGCATATTTTTTATCAACCAGAGGAGAAGTTGTGGATAACAATTAATAAAAAGCTGAAGGATTTTATCTGAGAGGGAATGATGTGAAGGGTCAAGTGGGATCAGCTGATTCTTCCACTAGAACAAGATGGTTTAGGATTACCTGATTTGAAGGGTTATTTCAGAGCTAAATAGTTAAGGCTCATATATACAGTACAAGCAGAAAACTATAATTCAAAGTGGAAATGGATAATGATAAAACAGGGGGATAAAGAAACAAGGATAGACTTGTTTTTCTGGATGCAAATTATTAAGGAGAATATCATTAACCATACAGAATATTATATCCATAAAGCAGCAGAAAGTATTCTAAGAACTAAGCCAACATGGGAATGGAGAAAAGTATTCTGCCAGTAGGGATGACTGCAATTAGGGATACAGCCAATAGGCAAGAGGGGGCTGGAATTTACTGGAGAAAACTGGCAAAGAAACCAAGGTATTGGGAGCAAATAACTAGACAGGGAAAGGTAACAGAATGGGAAGAGGCCAAGAAATTATTTGGACTGTAGGCTAGATACTGCCTTCCCTATCAAGGATTGATATCAGAGTGTAGTTAATAAGAATTAAATAGGGGGATCCTAAGTGAAAGACCAGCACTAGTAGAGTTTTTAGTAGAATCTGCAAGAGAAGCTGCTGTTAAAAAACAGAATAATCAATACAGCATATAAAATACAACTATAAGAATCAATCAAAGGAAGTTAGAAAGGACTGGGAAGAGAGACTGGATAAGCAATTTACAAAGAAACAATGAGGGGTATATGTATGTCTCCCAAATATGCATCAAAGTCGAGAAGATTTAGGATCTTTGCTTGGAAGTGGTTACAGGGACATTTTTATACCCCAGGCAGACTCCAAAGAATTTTTCCTTGGGTAGTTAGTAAATGTTGGAGGTGTGATGGGGATGAAAGAGGTAATTGGGAACATATTTTCTGGGAGTGTAATGAGTTGGCAGACTTTAACAATTCTCTGCAAACTACTCTATCAGATATACTTGGGTTAGCAATTTTTTATAACTGGGGAAATTATTTTTTGAGTTATGATACAGAATCAGAATTGCCTAGACGTAGTAAGGCCTTGCTGAGTCTAATTATGGTGGCTGCCAAAAAAGCAATTACTAGAAAATGGAAATCAAAGTCTAAAATCAACTTTACTAGAAGTAGTGAATATAGTAACAGAGATAAAACCATTGGAAATGGGATCATTAGAAAAGGGTAGGAGCAAATTACATAGAAAAAGTTGGAATGAGGGAGCAATCCATACCGTGGAGGAATTAAGTTGTAAAGAAGGCAAGATTTGAATGAGCTATGTAATGTTTGACTGACAATTACTGGATAGATTATAAGTGATGTATAATGTCAATATGATTTGTTTTCATTTATATAAAAGTATGATTGCCTAAGTCATAAGTGATAATTTAATAAAGATATTTTGTGTTTGCTGAGTATTGTAGTTGTCATGTTTGTTTAATGCATAAATAAAGATGACAGAAAGACGCAGACACATATTTTATCTACTGCAAAATAAAAGAACATACAAGAAAACCCACAAATAAATAAATAAATAAATAAATATAAAAACTACAAAATGACCACACAAAAGTAGTACAATTATATAATAACAATAACCAATAACTAGATGTGGATGATGCTTGATTAACTCAATGCTGGCTTTGTTTGGTCATTCAGGCTTTGCCCTCGTGACCAAACCATTCCAACTGTGGTTAAATGCAGCATTACCCACACACCGCCACGGGTTATTGCTAAAGTAGACACAAAAACATCACGGGTCATTTATTCTTCATGCACAGTATTATGCAGCACCTTTATTTTTTATATGTTGGGTAGAAATATAGTGTCTGCTAGACTGAGATTCGTACAGAGTCCTGCTTAAATAATGTAACTCAGCATAGTGTGAAATGAGTAATAGTACAAGTTGAAAATTAAGAATTGCAGTTAGATATCAAATATTGAAAACAGAGAAAATGTTTCCCATGTCCTATATGTATAATTTAAAGTAGTTTAATGAGCTGGTAAAAGCCAAGAAACATAAAAGGAGAAGGAATAAAGTCAAATCACAAAAGAAACACAAAGTGTAAGAGGGGATTAGGAAAAAGGTCAGACAGCTAAAATAAAAAGCTTAGAAAGAATGTACTGAGAGAAAAACAAAGCAAATGAAATATTTTTATACAGACCTGTACCTCTTCCTCAGTATGTGAATGACTGCCCTCCACAGCCGTCGCTGTGATTTTAGATAGGAGGCTTAACAGTAGGTGGAATTTTGTTGTATGGATGACTAAGAGTTTTTTTTCTAAGACTAGCTAAATAAATAGAATCTGTAATTGCACAGGGCATATAGCAGTCACAACCTCAACATATTACCATGCATAGTATGCAAGACTGATTTTTGGCTTGCTAGAAATTTCCACTGTGCATTGCTGAGCGAGCCATGCTTGTGACTCTACATCATGCAACTCTTTCTCTGAATCAGGCAGTTTAACCATCTCAGGTAATAAGTGCAAACAGTTTGTCCAGAATCACAAGGTCTTATACTTGCCAGCTACTGTGCACTACATTTAACTACAAACAACCCTTCTGTCCACGTTTAAGATTTTCTGAATTCCATTCTGCTTTGAGATATGCACTCAGTCAACTGCTGAGTGCCAAAGTCCACTATTTTTGTTTTTTTAATTATCCTTTGTTGACCAGGTTAGTCCCACTAGGCTAGTAGACTCCTTGCAAGGGAGACCTGAAGTGGCATTTATATTAGCAGGGGAAATTTGGGCAGGGCATTGCGAACTTCCTCTAGTCTTTTTGATAGGTGTCATGGGATCTTTTACATGCACCTCAGCTACCACCAACTCAAGCAGATGGTGTTTCAATTTACCGTCTCATCATAAGGATGGCACACTCATATGCTGCACTGCAGTGTCCGCAATCAAGCTACCTGGTGAGGGAATAGAACCCACAACCTTCTGCCCAAAGGCAAGTGTGTACTTGTTGCCCTACTGACACTGGACAGAATAGGAAGCAAGACACCTTCCCCTACCACCTCTCTTTAGAACAGAAATTGCTGATTCCAGTGGAGAACAGAGTGCATAAAAAGGGTAACAAGGTACCCAGAATACCATCAGAAAGTGTGAAAATTTCTAGGTAAATGCAATCCTTTCCAGAGTTACCTTTACCTCTACCTGGACTCATAATAACTGACTCCAATAGATTGTCTCTTTCTAATTTAACACCAAGCTAGGGGCATCCCACTCTGCTTTGGCTCACTGCAATGACTTCCTCTTTGCTAACTCTACCCACCCCTAACTCATTTCCTTGATTCTCCTTTGGCTCTGTCCTCATCCTGTACAGCCAATGATACTCCCTGGATTCTTAAATTAGTGGATTAATCATGCCTACGTAATTAGCCCATCTGTGTCTGCCCACGCCCTCATTTCCTATTTACCCTCTGCTCTCCCTTGCACCATTCACTGTCATTCTTTCTCACTTATTCACTTTGTAGTCTAATGCAGTGCTGTCCACTACTTGATCTACAGCAATCAAACTCTCTCCTTTTCTTATACACAAATACAATCAAACCCTCTCCTTTTCTTAATAATAACAAGTAAAACTTTCCCAACATTTTTCAGCCATACGTCAAATCCACCCCAGGGCATACCTTCAATATTGCCTTCTGTTAAATTGACATGATGTCCTCTCCAAACATTGTCTACACAACAGCATTACACAATTACAGCTAACAACAGCCCATTACTCTACAAGATGCAAATATTAGCAGACTTTCATCCAGCCTAGCAATGTCCTCTCTCACCCTTCACCATTACAGTGTAGAAAACAATAGCATCATTCTCTACAATGCAATTCAAAGGTAAACACAGCCCAAATATAAACATCGCATAAATGAAATAGTATAACCTCTAGTCTAATTTATTTATTTATCTTCTTCAGTCTCTGTTCATTATCACAGCCCACTTAATACATTTTGCTTCTATTACCCTTCAGCTTCCATACACGCACTCAATCTAAAATTAGCTAATAGTGAAACTAGTGCTTCTGTTTTCTCCTGGTGCGAGAAGGAGTGCAGTTACATTATTTCCTGGAGACTGATGATCACCAGAAAGCTTAATAACTGCTTTATAGGTGACAGCTTGGAATCTGCTAATATTCTGTTTCTGGTGAGAGAAGAAGCAAAGGAGTATTGTATTCCAACAGAGTGAAGCTGTGCTGAGACCAGCATTAGTAGTAGCCAGGCAGTAGCCATTCATGCAACTCTTGTCTTTTCATCCTTCCTGACAAGCTAATTCTTTGTTTTCAGTAAGTACTGCTTGACTTCTAACTTCAGCATATCTGCAAAAATACTTCATCCTTAAATTTTCAGGGTCTACATATTACCTTCCCCTCAAGTGTTTGTCAGTGCTCTGTATAGACTCAGACACCTTGAGTGACATTTTTCCTGTAAAAGGAATATATAAGGAAACAGCTTCATTATTTAGTAACAATGACCATCCCTCCTGGTATGTCTAAAGGTCAGTTCCCTATGCTTTCTCCTATTAACCTAGTGAACTTGGGCATTCTGAGGCAGTGTAGCAACTGCCTCATGTACACAGACAACCCTCTCCTCTTACCTCCTAGCATTCAGACTTGTGAGAGATGCACTTATATATCCAAATTGGAAGCCATGCACTCTCAAGCCAAGACCGGAATACCTGGTCAAGAGGAGAAGGTCAGCACCTGCACCACACCACATGCAACACATAGCCCTCCAGAACACCCACCATCACAGCTCTAACATATAAACAAAACCCACACACTCACCTTTTGCAGAGGCTCACCATAGAATTCTACTCAAACAGCAGAGACCTCCAAGGCAGAAATGCACTTAACCACCACAACACAGCACAAACCACAAGATACATTGCTCACCTACACAGTGTGCCCCTCAACCTAATGCCCTAAGGCAAAACAGCTTGCCCAATACACTAATCATAGGTGACTTGATAGTGAGGCACACTGATGTCCCACTCACTAGGTTGGATATGGAGACGGTAACGATCAGCCGCCTGTCGGGTGCCACGATCTGCCACATAACACACGCACTAAGGTCACGCCACAACAAGTACAAGTATGACTCTGTCACTGTCCATGTGGGTGTGAATGACCTGAGATGCACCTCCCTGAACTACATGAAAAGAGACATGGAGGAACTCTCGGATTATGCAGCCCAGGCATGTATGTCCCTAGCCCTGAGCAGCATCCTAACATTGCCCAGAATGATACTGCAGTACAAGCAGAAAATGATTGACTTCAGCAATTGGCTAAGTTTCTGGTGTCATTCTAAGGGGATCCAGTATTGGTCTGCTTTGCCAGAGATGGCCTGCATCTGTCACCCCTGGGTTTCTGGATCTTGGCTAAGGCTCTTGCCACCCCTGTAGTGCCTTTTTAGGTAATGTTTCAAAGACCAAATTACCACCATAACAGCTATAAATAAATGCAGTCTGAGGGTCATCCTGCTCAATGCTAGAAGTCTAAATCTCAAGATGCACTTGCTCGAAGCACTCCTCAAAATGGAGAATATCGACATTTGTGCTGTAACGGAGACCTGGTTTAAAGCAGCAGAAAGCACCCCTGTGCTACCAGGCTATAACTCATTCCACACTTTTCAGCCTCAGAACATGAAGCTCCAAAGTAAGTGGTGTCTCCATATTCATAAAGGATATGCACACCTCTAGACTAGTACCCCAGCATAATGCATCTGAGATACTTCACGTACAACTAACATTAGGTACGACGGCGATTCAGGTCGTAGCCTATTACAGATCCCCAACCATGTCCCAAGATTCTCACTCCACATTCCTAAACACCCTGGAAACTATTAGGGTCCAACCCAACACTCTCATACTTGGTGACTTCAACTACCCCTCCATCAACTGGGAAAACTACTCATGCACCAATACACTGGCCCAACCCTTCCTGGAATTCATCAGTTCCAATGCCCTGGACCAGCTCATTCTTACCCCCACTAGAGGAAGCCACAGCCTTGACCTGGTCATTACTAACATGGGCAACCATTGTTCTACACCAATAGTCAATTCCTCCCTGGTTAGATCTGACCACGAACTAATCACCCTGGAAATCCACATCTCACCCACACCACCTGCATAGGAAACCACCATGAAAAACTTCTCCAAAGCTGACTTTGGGCTCCTAAAAACAGAGCTGGCTAACTTCACGGCACTCTTGTCAATGGAAAATAGATGCATGACTGCTGAATCATGCACCAATGCACTGTACGAGCACGTACATAAATGCATGAATCTCGCCATACCCAAAAGAACCAAGACAATTTCCTCTAAAAAAAGGAAGCCGATCTGGTGGTCTCCTGCCATTAATAAACTCTACAACAAAAGGAAGAAACTGTTGCAGAAAAAGGTGAAGTTCCAAGAATGGGAAAACTCCCTTTTTAGCCTCAACAAAAAGTTGAGATCACTCATCAAAACCTCTAAAGCCAACTATAAAGGCAGAATTGCAGCAGACACTGAAAATAACCACAAAGCCTTCTATAATTATATCAAGAATCACCACGACAATACATAGGTTTGCTTGAGTTACTGCACAATGGTACCTCCTATACTGAGCCAACAGAAATTGCCAACATACTGGCCAACAGATTCAGTGCCAACTTTACCCCTCTCTTCCCCCCTAAAGGACCAATCACAATGCTGGAGGAATGCTAGGCACCCAACATTACTGCAGCACAGGTTAAAGCTGCATTGTCCAAGGCCAAGAATACAGCTTCCATGGGACTCGACAATATCCCTGGATGTGTTCTACATGAACTACAAAGTGAACTGGCACTACATCTGTGTGTCCTGTTCAATCACAGCATCACCTCAGGTTTTGTCCCTACCGAATGGCGCACTGCTGCAGTCATCCCTCTCCATAAAGGGGGAGTGACTACAGACCCTGGAAATATCGCCCCATTAGCCTGATTAGTCTGATGTGTAAGGCTATGGAGCATATCATCATGGACCTAATTAACAAGGGTATAGGAAATCTCCAAACTCTAGATCCCACGCAATTTGGTTTTGTGAAGGGTAGATCTTGCCTGCTCAACCTGGTTGACTTTTTGAGTCAGTCACCAGAGCTGTGGATGAGGGTAAGGCAGTTCATACAGCCTACCTCGATCTGGCCAAGGCCTTTGATACAATTCCCCACTCAGGAATTATTGATAAACTCACCAAACTAGGCATCAACCCCTATATCACTAGGTGGGTTGCAAACTGGCTCACAGATAGAACCCCCAATGTGAAAATAGTGATCTTCAAGTCAGACTGCCAACCAGTCACAAATGGAGTCCCACAAGGATCGGTCCTGGGTCATCTCCTGTTTGGCATCTACTTCTCAGAAGTCCAGGCCAACATGGAGGGACTCTTGCTGACCAAGGTCACAGATGACTGCAAGCTGGGAGCCATTATTAACTCTACAAGTGATGTAGACGTCCTACAGAAAGGCCTCACCGAGACCAATGACTGGTGTCGAAACCATGGCCTTAAGCTTAATGCCAAAAATGCATCATCATTCCCTTTGGGAAAAACTCAGTTCCCACTAATTACCACGTCGATGGTAGCCCACTGAACACTGAAGGCATTGACAGCAACCTCTCCTTCGACCACCACATTGTCACTGTGATCAGAAAGTCATTCTATGTGGCACATCTCATTATGAAGGGTCTTGCATCCAGGAAGAAAGAGGTCATCATCTCTCTCTCTACTCTTCCCTCATTAGACCAATCATCGAGTATAATGCCCTATTTGGCAGGTACCTCACTAGACACATGCAACAACTGGAAAGGCCACAAAAGTACCTCATGAAGAGGATCCTATGCCTTAAACACATGTCCTACATGGACAGACTCAAAAAAACTCCAGCTATTCTCTGTCTCATATCGTCCTCTAAGAGGCGATCTCTGCTTGACTTACAAAGCCATGTCTGACCCAGCTCTGTTAGAAATGCTATATCTAAAGAAATCCCAATCCCTCTGCACCACACGCTCCAGAGACCTCAACCTCATTACCACAATCAACATGCTGGAGGGACAGGTTCATAACCCAGAGACTGCCCATGCTATGGAATAGACTTCCCATACATGTCAAGCAGAGCACCTCACTGACCCTCTTCAAGAGAAATCTTGATGAGTGGATGGGAAACAGATAGTTCACCCCAGGGATCACTCCAGTCGCTCTACTTGATAGAGGCACTGGGAACTAACGTCAGGTGGCACAATGCCAGGGCACTTCTATGGGCTAGGCTTGTAATGGCTCCAGGGCCATTAGCCTAGTACACACCTATGAACCTATAAACAATAAATTCCCCAGATATTCAGATCTAACACAATCCACCTGTTAATCTTAAAATACCTACCAAAAAGCAAGCATCTAAACTTAAACAAGCCATATATAGACAAATATTACAGCAGAAATCTAAGCATCACTATAAACAGATTACTTCTAAAATGCAGAGATATTCACCCTAACCCAGGGTTTATGCACATAATACTGTCCTAAGCAATCCTAATACACCTTTCTAGGGTAGCTTCTCTAGACTGAATCTGTCATATAAATGCCTGCAGTATGCGGAACAAAATAACGGATTGCATAGCTGGATATGTCTCGACTCCCCTGATATAATTGCTGTAACAAAAATCTGGCTTAAATCTCACACAAAAAATGAAGAAATATGGCCTCCTGGTTACAGCATTATCCATACTGATCATACTAGTGAAAGAGCTTGTTGTGTAGCAATTTTATTTTCAAAACTTTTTGACCTACCTATGCACGCAATACAGACATCAAATTTTGATTGTTAAGATCTGAGTAAATACGCTTAAAATTAACTCAAAAAATCAAATAATCATTATATATAACAACAATCTATATACCTCATAGTGTAGACATATCATCCTCTGAGGATATTTTTATTTATTTTATTTTACATTTGTTAACCGGGAGAGTCCGACTGGATACATGTCCATTTTCAGCGGAGGCCCGGGGAGAAAAGCTCCAGGTACATAACAGACATATGAACATTGTTAATGCAAAAATGGAAGATAGTTGAGTTCTAAATACAATATAAAGATACATCACATCTTGGGAAAAAAATATCAGCAGCATATAAAAAACAAACATAGGTCAGTTACAAAGGTGAGGCGCCTTGTTAAAAAGCGGTTAAAGATAGAGAGGTAAGAGAAGGGTAAATGATAGTGGTTAATCAGGTTTGGAACAGGGACATTGCCATAGAGTATTGAGATGGGGTTTAAGCTTTTTTTTGAATTGTAGGAGTGAAGGTTCTGAGGTGAGCATGGTCGGTAGGGAGTTCCACCTTTTACCTACAAAGTTTGAGAATAGAGAATCCCCAGCAGAATTATTGGCTTTGGTAGTTAGAGCTAAGCTCTTATTAGAGGAGCGTAAAGATTGCAGGTTAATATAGGGGTGAATGATGTTTTTCAGAGCTGGTGTTTTCTCTGGGTGATACAGTATCTGGTGAGCCGTTTTGAGTTGGTTGAAATGGAGTTGGCTGGAACCACCACCCTAGTTGCTTCAAGTTAGTGCAGTGGTGCGTTCTAAAGGTGGAATTTGTGGCAAATCTAGCTATGTGATTGTAACAAGAAGCAAGTTTGTTAAGGGTTGTCTTGTTTAGGTTTGTAAAGAGGGGGGAGGCATAGAAAAGAGTTGATAGTAGGTGTGTGCTGGCAATTGTAATTTTAGCGTGAGGAGTGAGAAAGTGTTTTACTTTATAGAGACAGCCAAGCTTTTTATTGACGGTTTTGATGGTTAGATTGAAATGGGTGTCAAATTTAAGGGAGTTATCAATGGTAACACCTAATAGCTTTGTGTGAGCTTCTGGTGATATAGTGATTTCATTGGAGGATGTAATAGAGAAGGTGGGGGGAAGAGTCTTGTTAGTGGGTGAGAAAGTAAGTAGTTTTGTTTTGTTGGGGTTGAGAACTAGTTGATGACTTGAGAACCATTTTTCTATTAGGTTGAAGGTGTCTTGGGTTGAAGCAGTGAGGTCTGCCAGGTTGGAGGCAGTGCTGATGATAGTCGAATCATCTGCATATTGAATGCATGTGGCATGGGGGATGATTGTGGGCAGGTCATTAACAAAGATGGTGAAGAGAAGAGGGTCGAGAATAGATCCTTGGGGAACTCCAAGTGTAACAGGTAGGCATGTGGATAATTTGTCCTGCCATAGAACAGCCTGTTGCCTATTGGACAGGTAGGATTGGAACCATTTCAGCGTGGAATTGCTGAGTGATAGTTTTTTTAATGTATTGAGGAATTGAATGTGGTTCACCATATCAAAGGCCTTGGAGAGGTCTAAGAAAAGAGCAGATGATAGTTTATTATTGTTTCTGAAGTTATTGATGGTATTAGAAAAGGATAGTAGGGCTGATGTGGTACTGTGATTTGGCCTGAAGCCATGTTGGGAGTTGGCTAGAATTTTATTTTTGGTGAGGTGTTCCATCAGTTGTTTGTGGACACACTTTTCCATAATTTTGGCCAGGATTGAGAGTATAGCTATAGGTCTGTAGTTGGTTAGCTCTAGTGAGCTACCACCTTTATGGAGAGGAATAATGTGGGACATTTTCCATATGGAGGGGATGAAGGCTTCTGACAAGGTACGGTTTATGATTATGGAGACAGGATAGGAAATGGCCTCAGCTGCTTTTTGCAGAAACTCAGCTGGGAGAAGGTCAGCTGCTAGCTTAGTGGGTTTTAGTTTTTTAAGAAGAGATGTTATAAAGGATATGGGTACTGGATTGAAGGTAAATAGATGATATGATGTAGTTGTAGTATTCTGCTGGCATGGGTAGTGGAGTGGGCTGGTTGTTTGTTTGAATTGTGTGGCCAGGGATTGTATAGTTTCTGTGAAGAAACTATTGAATGTGTTAGCAATGTTTACAGGGCACTGTTGTTTGCAAGTTGTTGGAGTGGGGGTGGTTGCCTGGCCTGGGTGCAGGAGCTTGTTTAAGCCTGCCCAGAATTTTTGTGGATTATTAAGGTGTTTGTGTTGGAGGTGGAGGAAGAAGTTTTTTTATCATTTAAGATCATTCTTTTAGTTTCATTTCTAAGTTGCTGGAAGGTTTGGTGGGAGTGTGGGTCTTTAGAGGTACGCCATGTGACCCACATCTTGTTTCTAGATAGGATTTTGGATTTTGTTTCCTTAGAGAGCCATGGTGCGGTTTTGGTTTTAGTTATAATGGACCGTATTGGACCATGGGAATCTAGAATCTTGAGGAAGGTGGTGTTGAAGTAGATAACTGCCTCTTCAAGAGGAAGAGTCTTGAGTATTGTCCAGTTGTGGGCTTTAAGTTCAGTTTGAAAAATGGAGGCGTTGAATTTATTATTGTTCCTGATTTTTTTATGGTTGTAAGAAGTGCTGTGATTTTCTTGAATGTGATAACATAGGTGAGTAAGTGATCACTCATGTCCTCTGGGTGAGTACCTGCTGAGTACTGGTCAGGATCTTTATTAGTAAGGATCCAGTCCAGGATGCTGTCTTTGTTTTGGGGTTTACCTAGTCTGGTAGGAGTGGATATGAGCTGAGAAAAGCCATGTAGATTTATGCTGCTAGATGGGGAGCTAGATGAGAAGGAATTCCAATTGATGTTGCAGTCACCTAACACTATGGATTCCCGGGGGTGAGTTTGAGTTAACCAGTGGAGAAAGTCCTCTAAGGTTTTGTTATTATTGTTGCCTGGGGGGATGTAAATACATGCTATATTTATGCTTTTATGTTTGGTTGAAGTTTTACAAGTAGAATTTCAGCATTGTTTGTTAGGAGGGGTTGTGGAGAGGCAAGGGAGATTTGTAATGTATTTTTGTAGAGTATGGCTACACCGCCACCTTTACGAGTTATTCGGTCTGCTCTTAGTATATCATACCCTGGTGGGATTATCTGTGTGTCTTTCGTACTTGGTTTAAGCCAGGTTTCTGTGAGACATAGTATGGGGAACAAGTAGCTAAAAGGGCATGTAGGTTGTGAATCTTATTGTTTACACTTCTGATGTTTAGATGACAGGTCAGAAGAGAGTTAAAGGGTCTAGAGTTTAGATTGAGAAGTGGAGGGGAGGATAGGGTGGAATTAGAATTGAGTGGAGGGGAAGGGCCAGGGTTGGGGTGGATATCACCATCTGTGGCTAGTCTGTGATTCAGAGTGGTAATGAATTTGAGGGCTTTGAGTAGAAGTTTGTAGTAATGTTTATCATTTGGCCTAATATTGGTAGGTTTGATAATTACATAGCGTCCGAGTTCTAACAAGGAGGGTGAGTAGGGAGTTGAGTCATGGCCTCTGTTGTTAATTATGGGGGAGGGGTTGGTTTGGTAGCCTGGGTGGTGGAAGCCTATGTAAGACCAGGTTTCATATAGGGTAGCTAGGTAAGGGACAAGTAGGAGGGAAAAAAGAGTTAGCATGATAAGCTTCCTGGGTGGAGTCATATTCCGTTTGATCTTAGAGGGCGGTAGTGAGGTACAGGAAGTTAGTGGACAGTAGGGGGAGTGGTTTGAGGTTATAAAAGTATGAGTACTGGGGGCGGGTGGGAATAGGGGGCAGGGCGGAGAGCGGAGCGAGCACGAGCGAAGCAAGTGCTCGCGGAGCGGGGTTTACACTAAGCCACTAGAGCCCAGGTTTCAAGATGTAACTCCTGAATAATTAACTTGCAGGTGAGTAATTTCGTCTAAACAAACATCAGGTTCAATTCCTATGCTTTGGGAGCTTGTTTTTAAAATATTATAGCTGTTTGCCTTAGTTTTAGAGTGTGTTCTGTAGTTTAAGTGGAGTATATGCAAACAAGCTTGGATTTTTATAGGACATGCTGGAGGGAAAGATATAAGAACACAGTGCACAACAGAGATAAAGCATATATTATCTTGGCTTACTATAAATATAGCTCTTGAAACAATTTTCCTAGGTGACTAATATTGATTGGCCCAAGTGTACTCATAAAACTAGTCACCCCACTATTGATTTATATGGACTAACACAGCTAATACATATGACCACAGGAACAGATAATGACACTAGAAAATAAATTCTCTAGGACTGAAAACTGACATCAGATATTACCAAAATTACCCAATCAGAAAGTATGCCCAAAAGAAATAGTGATCATAACCCAATCTTCGCTTATAGAAACACAACAAAATTCATACAAACATCCAGCATATAAAACAGTCAGAAATGCAACCAACTTTGATAAGGAAACATTCTTCTTTATCCTTATGCATAACAGTTATGAACCGCTAAGTGCTCTTGTAGGCCATTTTAAGGCTAGCCAGTTACACCACGTGAGAATCAAACCCTGCACCTTGTGTCTGTAAGACAAGTACCTTAACCATTATTCAAATCTTCTAATGCCATAGGTAAATACTAAGGTATCAGTCTGCAAGCCTAGCCAATAGCCAGAGGACAGAATCAAATCCTGTACTTTGCATTTGGGAGGTAAAGTCCTTAACCATTATGATAACCCTCTTTAAATGATACAGTAACTCACTTTAACAAAACTTTCCTCTCTGTATCAAACTCCCTTGCACTATATCTCAATATAGAAAAAGAGTCAAATCAAAATTTGCTCCATGATATAAAAAAGATATAAGAACACAATGCACAACAGAGATAAAGCATAGAAAACAACCATTCTAAAGTTTCATAGTTTCATAGTTTAGTACTACGCTATCTGCCCTGGGGCATTTGTAAGCCTAGCCATAGTGATGTGGCTTTCGCCACCCCATGAAATGGTACAAAATGCACAGAATAGATTTAGAATATTGTGCCTTTGTCTAGTAGTGACACAGTGAAGGCCCCCTTATATAATAGGATTAGTTTACTGTGCCCCTGTCTAGTAGTGACACAGAGGTGACCCCTGGGGTAAACATACGATCTCCCATCCACTCATCAAGATTTCTCTTGAAGAGAGTCAGTGAGGGGCTCTGTCTAACATGAACTGGGATCTTGTTCCAGAGCATGGGAAGCCTCTGGGTTATGAATCTATCCCTCCAGCATGTCCTATTCATACTTGTACCGAGGTTTAAGTCTTTAGCTCTCGTGGTTCTGATGGATTTGGATTTTTTGAGGTGGAGCATGTTCATCAGTTCCTGATTGGACATGGCCTTGTACGTCAGGCAGAGATCACCTCTGAGCAGGCGGTATGCTACTGAATAGAGCTGGAGTTTCTTTAGTCTGGCAGAATAAGACATATGTTGGAGACCCTTGATCCTCTTGGTGAGGTACTTTTGTGGTCTCTCTAACTGTTGCAAATGCCGGGTGAGGTACATACCAAATGAGGGAGGAGTATAGGGGTACAATGACATCCTTGGATCTGGATGTGAATCCCTTCATGATAAGGTGTGCAAGGTAGAATGTTTTTCTAACCACTTTGGCAACATGGGTGTCAAATGAGAGGTCGCTATCGACTTGGGTCCCTAGGTCTCTGATTACTTTTTTCATACTCAGTGGGTTGCTGTCTATGTGATAATTTGTGGGTACTTTGTTTTTTCCAAAGGGGATGACTATGCATTTTTTGGCATTTAGTTTAAGGCCATGACTCCGGCACCAGTTGTCAGTTTCTGTGAGGCCTTTTTGTAGGATGTATGTGTCCGCTGGTGTATTGACTATGGCGCCTAGTTTGCAGTCATCTGTGAACTTTGTCAGTCACAACCCTCCCGTGTTTGCTTTAACATCTGAGAAATAAATGCCGAACAAGAGGGGTCCCAGGACAGATCCCTGTGGGACACCACTTGTGACTGGCTTTGAGTCTGACATTGCTCCAGCGATTTTAACATTATGGGTTCTGTCCTTTAGCCAGTTTGCAACCCATCTAGTGACATAAGGGTTTACGTTTAAGCTGTTGAGCTTATCTATGATGCCTGAGTGGGGTATTGTGTCGAAGGCCTTAGCCAAGTCCAGGTAGGCTGTATGGGCTGCTTTGCCTTCATCAATGGCTCTAGTGACTGTTTCAAAAAAATCAACCAGGTTCAAAAGGCAGGATCTGCCCTTCACAAAGCCGAACTGGGTGGGGTCAAGTGTCTGTAGGTCCCCAATGTCTCTGTTTATGAGTTCCATGATGATTCTTTCCATAGCTTTGCAGACCAGGCTGGTTAAGCTTATGGGGCGGTAGTTCCCAGGGTCTGTAGAAGTACCCCCTTTGTGGAGTGGGACCACTGTTGCTGTACGCCAGTGTTCAGGTATATATCCTGTAGTAAGGCTAAGGTTAAATAGCATTTTTATGTGCGGGTTTAGCTCCTCTTGGAGTTCACGTAGCACGCAACCCGGGATACCGTCAGGTCCCATTGATGCTGTGTTTTTAGCTTTGTTGAGGGCGGCTCTCAGTTGAACATCTGAGATGACAGGGAGATTACATTCAGCTGGGATAAGTGTTTCTTCTTTTCGGGGTGAGGGAGGGGAGAAATTTGCACTGAACCTGTCAGCCAGAATGTTGGCAATATCTGTGGTTCAGTGTATTTTTTGTTGTTGTGAACTAACTCTGAGCATATCTGAGGGTTTCCGCCCAGGTTTCTAACATAGCTGAAGAAGGCTTTGTGGTTATCTTTAGTGTCCTTAGCGATTTTTCTCTCAAAGTTGGCCTTGGATGTTTTTATGAGAGAATGTAGTTTTCTGCTAGTGTTGATCAGAGATGTCTTTCCTTTATGGGATTTTGCTTTGTCATGCAGTAGCTTCCTTCTTTTGTTATACAATTTGTTAATGGCTGAGGTCCACCAGACAGGACACTTGCATTTGGTGGAGAGGGACTTTGATTTATTTGGGATTGCATGATCCATGCATTCTTGGAAATGTCCATCGAAAGCATTTGTGAAGGATTCAGCATTGTGGGATGTGGTATCCACTGGCCCAGTGGGCTTAAAGGATACCATCTCAGTCTTAAGGAGAGTGAAGTCTGTTTTTGAGAAGTTTTTCACTGTGGTCTTTTGTGCTGGGGGTGGAGGTGGGATATGTATATCCAGGGTGATTAGTTTGTGGTCAGATCTCACAAGTGAGGGATATACCTCCGGTGTGGAGCATTTTGTCCCCATGTTTGTGATGATCAGGTCTAGTATATTATCTCCCCTAGTGGGAGAGGTGACTAGTTGCTCCAGTGCATTTGAATTTATGAATTCCTCAAACCTTTGGGCTAGAGTGTTAGGGCTAGAATAATGTACCCAATCTATGTTTGGGTAGTTGAAGTCTCCCAGTATGATGGTATTTTGTGATACATTCATATCCTCCAATGTCTTCAGGAAGGCTGAGTGAGGTTCCTGAGATTGGGAAGGTGGTCTGTAACATGCTACCAGTTGTATAGCAGTTTTGCCTATGGTTAGTTGCACCTGTATGGTCTCCGATACTTCATGTGTTGCTACTAACCTGGAGGTGTGGGTGTCCTTGATGAATATGGACACTCTCCTTCCCTTTGTGGTTCGGCCCGGGCTTTGGGGCCGAAAAGCATGATACGAGGTATAGCCTGGTAGTGCTGGGGTGCTCTCAGGAGCCTTGAACCAGGTTTTAGTTACTGCATAGATGTCGATGTTCTCCATACTGAGGAGTACATCGAGTGCCTGCATCTTGAGATTTAGACTTCTGGCATTGTGCAGCATTACCCTTAGTTTTTTTCCATTTTTGTTTTCTAAGGAGGTTAGTTTGTCTTTTGAGCCTTGCCTAAAAAGGCACTATGGGGGTGGCAAGAGCCTTAGCCAATATCTGGAAGCCCAGAGGTGACAGGTGCAAGCTGTCCCTTGCAAAGCAGCGTGGCTTGTCCAACATGTCATCCCAGGCAGACAGACATTGGATCCCCTTAGAATGACACCAGTACATGAGCCAATTATTAAAGCTGATCATCTTGTCTTTGTATTGTGGCATCATTCTTTGTGAGGGCAAGATGCTGCTCTGGGTCAGGGTCATACCAGCCTGGGCTACATAATCAGAGAGCTCCTCTATGTCTCTTTTCATGTAGTCCAGGGAGGTACGTCTCAGGTCATTCACACCAGCATGGACAATGACGGAGTCATATTTGTACTTGCTTTGGAGTGACCTGAGTGCATGTGTTATGTGGCGGATCCTAGCTCCCAATAGGCAGCTCACAGTCACTCTCTCCTTGTTCAGCCTGGTAAGCGGGACATCAGTGTGTCTGACTATAGAGTCACCTATTACTAGTGTATCAGGCATGGTGTTTGGCCTTAAGGGCTGTGATTGATTGACACACTGATTTATTGAAGTATGTGTTGCATGTGTTTTGTTTTGAGGTGGTGGATTTTTGGATGTCTGCTTTGGGAGCCTCTGTTGTTTTGGTAAGTTTTTTTATTAGAGCCTCCGAGTATGTCTTTGTGTTTTTATGTGTTTGGTTTGCAGTTGTGGTAGGTCTATGTGGGACTGGGTTTGTTGTGTGTGTGGTTACCATCTCCTCCTGTCTGGTCATGCCAGCCCTGAGTTGATAGAGTTCAGCCTCCAGTTTGGCTATATAGTTGCATCTCTCACATGTATTTGTGTTTGTTGGGAGGAGGAGAGGGTTGTCTGTGTACATGAGACAATTGTAGCATTGTCTCAAGATACCCAGATTAACCAGCTGAACTGGAGAGGACACCAGTAATCTACCACTCGACATGCTAGAATAGTATAAGGAAGTGCTGTGCCTTTAAGGGAAGTGGATATTCACAGGGGTGGTAGGTGGATGTAGTGCTTACTTAGTACGAGAGTGCTTACTTAGTAGAGAAGTTTTGAGAACAAGTGCTAGGCTTATAATATAGCGAGTAGTCTGATTATACCAAGAGTAGAGCTTCCTTAAGGGAAAATTTGAAGAGTAGACTTGGCGGAGCCAGAAGAAGTTTAACCTTGTTTAACCGGCGCTGCGCTATGTGCACAACCGCGCAAAAACGCCCAGAGGCGGATTTTAAACAGGGAACCCAAAACAACCAATTACTACAGCTCTTGTGCTGAGGTCACTTCCTACAGGGACAGGTAGGCTGCTCAAGGCTCCCCACTCCCACTGGTGAGCAAAGAAACTTCCTTCTATCCAAGTAAGGTAATGGACAACACAGGAACTACACCACAGCCCAGAATACAGCAATGCCTGTAAACTGGTCTAAACTAGTCGAGGAGAGGCGGGAAAACAAGGATTATTTATTTATTTTTTTTTTGTTTTTAGATAGAAACACACAGAAAATGCAGAAACAGTAATAAATCAGTTACACAGACTAGCACAGTCTAAACAAAACTACTAGTCTACGGGAATACCACAGTAAAGCTCCAAATCAGTTTTGGTCAACAAGCAATAAACGTATTCAACCTTGTGAAAAAATCACAACCTTGCACTTTCATAGGCAAAAAAACTTTAACATAGCATGGACATTTAATTCATTCTATATAAATACTGCTAACTCCCTTAATACACTCAGTACACCCAAGATAACAGTAAGGAATGCAGACGTTGTCACTTCTACCTTCTCACTTACTACAGCTCCTACCAGCATGATAGAAAAAAACTTATAAATCACTCTCTCCAAGAAGTTATAGTCCCAAAACTCTGGAAACAATCCTGTTTTGTTCCCTTACATAAAGGTGGGAAATCTCTTGAGCTGGCAAACCACAGACCTTTAGCTATCTTACCTCCTCTGTCTAAAGAACTTGAAAATGTGTTCATCTACAGATGATTGGCTACCTATCAGAAAGCAAATTATTTTCTACAACACAGCATGGATTTAGACAAGAGCACAACACAGAAACATCATTACTAATGGTTGCATCCCTATTTTTAAAGTTATCCAAAGCATTTGATATAGTTTCACATCCCGTATTATTATGTAGGCACAAGTTGCAGGGCCTCGCAAACAATGCAAGTCAGTTATTTTAAAAGTTACCTCAGCTACTGGTGTGTATGTTGGAGAGCTGAGTCGTCTGCTCCTCATGAAACAACATTAGCAGTGCCACAAGGTTCAGTATTAGGACTATTTCTCTTTGATATGTTTATAAATAAAATGCAGCCTCTCCACCAGCAAATATAATCCAATACACAGATGAGTCGACACTACTCTTTGTAGCTGCTTCAAACATCACCAAGATGACCTACAGCATTCCTTTACAAATATATAAAAAATGGCTTCAGCAGTCTACACTACTCTTAAATCCAAAGGAAAATAAGTTAGTAGTATTTTCACCTCCAACTCAGCAATCAAAGTACTGCAAGTTAAAAATGTTATTAGTCATTAATACTAGAATTGAGTTAGTTCAAAAGATAAAACTGTTGCATGTACTAAATGAACACAGATTAAGATTTAATCAGCAGATCCAATATGCTGTTCAAAAGGCAACCAAGAACTGGGAATGCTTTATAAAGATAAACGTTTTCTGTCAGGCCATGGCTATAAGACCATAGCTCAGGCTTATCTACTCCCTCGTCTCTTGCATGCTTGTCAGTTTTGACTTACAGCCCTCTCAAGTAGCCAATTGGAGTAATTGTATACTAAGATGGCAAAGTTTCCAAGTGACAACATTAACCAAACACATCACTGCCTTGCATGTCAGTCCCTTAACTGGTTGGGGCTACCTAATCTATGAGCCTACACTCAGAAATGCAGATACCATCTTCTTCAGGCTGTTGTTACTAACAATAGTGGCCATTTAAAGGTCTTTAATTTAAGCAGCACCCTTGTTACCACTGAATGGGCAAAACTGTCTGAAAAAGGCTTTTCATTTGTTCCGTTAAGAAAAGGAAATATTGAAGAAATTCTAGTACAACTTAAGCTGTTTACTAGGAAAATTAATTTAAACACCTATTTTGAAAACCCAGTGTCAGAGTAATGCCTTTAAAAAGAAGTAGTACATTTAACCCCCCACTTCACCCCCATCATACCTCTCAAGTGTACCTCATTATGAGGAACGTACCTCATTTGGGGTCTTAAAAAGTTCATGTTCCTCGAAATTCCTCAAAGTTCCACATTGAAAGAGTATGTCACACATTCAGTGTTAGGAATTTTTTTAAGTGAAATCCATGGTAAATTGAAAGTAATCATATTAATTCATTACAGGATATTCTTTATATGTAAAACTAGCATATTTTAACCATCCTACGACCTTCCTAGTTGAAGTTGTTGGTAAGCCATTAGTATGTGTTCTACATTTTGCCCGTTTGTTCCACATTATGAAGGCGAGTGTTCCTCATTTTGGCAATGGACGGTTGAGAGCTATGACCCCCATTGTTAATATTTTTGAGAAAATGTGTGAAAAGGACATCAGAAATACTTATTCCATCAAAAAGAACAACTCACCCAGCTTGTGTTTTGGAATCAGGACTGTTTAAAAATATAGCATCAATGAAAAATCTAAGAATTATGAAACCTGACAAAGGTGGGGCAGGTTTAGCCATGATAAGGTTCTTACTATTAGGGTATTAATGGAAGCCATTCTAGATAACAACTTTTTTTGATTTTTGAAGAACAACTATTCAAACAGAAGAAGGGAGTGACAATGGGAGTGGCATGTTCCCCGACATTTGCTAATATGGTATTAGCTGAGTGGGAAATGACCAAGGTGTTTGTTTCTGGGTATTCTGAAAGTTGGGTGATGTATGGTCGTTTTTTTGGATGACATCATCATTTTTTGGAGGGATACCAGAGAAAAACTGGATGAATTTTTTCACTTTATTAACAACAGCACCTCATTTCTGAGGTTTACAATGGAGGTTAATAGAGAAGTGATACATTACTTGGATGTGTCCTTATCATTGAACAAGGAAAACAAGGGCTTTGAGTCTACACTGTACAGAAAACCCACCTATTCCAACTCCCACTACATCAAAAAAGGTCCTTAATTAAAGGACAGCATGTTAGACTAGCTAGAATGGTGAGCTGTGAGGAGGTCTTTATTAAGGAGTATCAGATACTTAAGGAAATGTTGTTGGTGAGGGGTTACCCAGACAAACTACTTAGTGAGGTGATCGGGGAGGTTGAGTCTACACTGTACAGGAACCCCACCTATTCCAACCCCAACTACATCAAAAAAGGTCCTTAATTAAAGGACAGCTTGTTAGATTAGCTAGAATGGAGAGTTGCGATGATGTCTTTATTAAGGAGTGCCAGATACTTAAGGAAATGTTGTTGGTGAGGGGTTACCCAGACAAACTACTTAGTGAGGTGATTGGGGAGGTAGTAAATAAAAGAATGAAGGATATTTTTAAACCCTTGTTAGGAAATACTGTATCCTTGTCCTATGTGCAGCAAAATGGCACTGACACTGTGCAAAGACAGACCATCTACAAAGGAGCCTTGATTTTACCATATAATCTTTGCTTCTGTGGGATAAAAGAGGCTATAAGACATAACTGGAGTTTTGTTTTTAATAGTTCAAAATATTAAGTCAAAAGTAGGGGGAAAAACCTTCCATAGTATAAGAAAGATCTTTGTTTTAAGAATTTGTTGGAAAGTAACAGTGTTAGAGTAGATGAAAGGGGTATGAACAAATGTGGAAGATGCCACCAGTGTAATTTTATTTTAGAGGGTGAAGATGTAAAAATAGGTACCGGACAGTATATTAAAACCACTATTAAAGGTTATTGTTTTACTTCTGGGGTTGTTTACATGGCAGTTTGTCAAGTATGTTGAATGTTCTATATCGGTAAAACCAAGGAGGCATTTAGAAAGAGGATTTACCAATATCAGTATGACATTTCAAGGCTAGATGAAAAGAATGCACTTACAAAACATGTCAAAAACCACCCATAACGTTATTTTAAATACATGGATATGGAAAAATTTGAAATGGGTCCAAGAAGGGGACACTTAGATTTATTTTTGCAGTATAAAGAACTAAAGTGGCAAATAAAATATAATGCCAGTGTACTCCCAGGACTCAATGATGTGATTTCTATCAGTTGTAGTTTAAAGATGAAAGCTGAATTTGATTTTTTAAATATTTTCTGTTCAAAGTATTTCAATTCAACTATATTTTGTGGCTTGTTGTATGTTTAGAAATAATGTATGTACTGTGTTTTTAAGACAGGCTGGGTTGAAGCTGATAGCTCAATTGAAAACATGTGACTTTTTATTTTATCATATAAGTAGAGAATGTAGTGTGATTTTTCATTGTGAAGAAGTCATTTAAACTATTGACAAAAGCGCTGAACTGTGTTTTAATGAAGAGGATCCATCGTCCTGCAACTTGTCTTTTGGTTCATTTTTCCAATTTTGGGGAAAAAGAGTCAACTTAAGGCAGTAGAAGGCCAAACAGTCATAGATATACACGTTATGGACTAAGAGCATAACTTAATACAGTGAAAAATAATTGTCATATCATATAACTTCTAAACTTAATACAGTAACAGAGATTGCTATATGTATGTAGCATGGAATGCCATTTCATGAAGGAAAACAGAAGGTGGTGTGCTTAATCGCATTGTTAACATAAGTAGAGTGGGAAACAATTAGGTGAAAAGACAGTCTAGGCTAGGTAACACATTCTCACCTGTGCACATGTCTAAAGTAAATATCTACTTGGATAAAACTTTCATATATCTCATATAGGTCTGTATTATTTCATTGAATGGCCACATTGTTGAATGGCATTTAATTGGAAATGCCATTCATCAAACCCCCACAACTCCACTAATTATATATACCAACTCCGAGACTGCACTACAGTGAAGAAAGGGCAAACTTTCTGCTCCCCACCTTAACATGATCTCAGTCAGAATGATTCATCAAATGTCATTTCATCAGAAATGCAGTTTGACAATGTGACAGTTCGATGAAATATCAGGGACCCATCACATATGCTGTCTGTGTACTAAAATCTGAATTGAAATGCTTATATATGCTACTAGTAATTGTAAAATGATGCTGAATATTCTATAGATATGTGTGACATTGGAGTACTATAACATGGTGAATACGTTTTATACTATATATATATATATATATATATATATATATATATATATATATATATATATATATATATATATATGTATATATATCAGTATTATGCAGTATATTTTATCATTAGCTCATGTTATAATTGCCTGTGAAAAGGTATCTAATGTGGAGCATTTATTCCAAGTCCATTCCTGAAAAGGGGCTTTGCCCAGTCGGACTTTTCCAGTACATAAAGTTTAATCAATAATTAAATTAGTATATGCTTAAATAGTAAGAAGGGGCTTGTGATTAAAATGTTTCGCATACACATATCACAATATACAAGCAACTGAGTAATTAAAAATACATCAGGGTTTTTTAAGTCCTAGATGATGTATTCATGAATGTTTTGCCAGCAATTTGTCAACATTTGTACACAGATTTTTCACACACAGGTCAGCCAACATTCTATATAGTGGCTGCATTTAGGCAGAGCATCGCACCTGCTTTTGAGAGATTTATTTATTTTATTTTTTTATTTGTTACATTTATTTACCGGGTAGTCTCCGACTGGGCCATGGGCCCATTTTCAGCAGAGACCCTGGGAGAAAAGATTCCACAGTAGTACAAACAATTCTTGCAAACAATGCAGGCATTTATACAGTACAAGTGATGGAGCAGTACAAGCAATATTACAAACCAAGCAGTTGCACAATACAGTACTGGGATATTTTAAGACAAGACAAGACACCAGAGGATAGTAGTTATGACGAAAACAGAAAATAGAAGTGGGTTAATAATTATCCAGGAGAGTGGCAACACCACAGCCAATGATTAGTCAGGTATTCCTTTAGGAGTGCTTTGAACTGATTGTGGATAGGGTATTTTGCTATTGTCACTGGAAGAGTATTCCAGAGTTTGGCTATTTTGTGTAAATAGAGGGAGTTACCATGATAATTGTGCGAGTTGGAGACCTTGATGTCAAAGTTTTGTTAGAAGATCTGAGATCTAAGATTGGTAGGTTGGACTAAGTAGGAGATTGCAGGACAGTCACTGGGGAGATAGATTATTTTGTGGGCAAAGGTTAGCTGATTAAGCGATAAAAGGTTGGGGAGCTCTAGCCAGTATAACTGTGAGAGAGCTGCACAGTAGTGAGATGTGTGTGGTTGATTGGTGGCATATTTAGCAGTTTTGTTGTAGCATGAATCTAGGTTGTTGAGGTCCGATTTTTGAAGATTAGTGAATATGAGAGAACCATAAATGAGGGTGCTTAGCAGGTGTGTGGGAGCATTGGCTTGCATGGCATTGGGAGTTTTTTTCATCTTACCTTTAAGCATCCCTGTGACTAGCACTTGCTCTAATACCTGTTGGAAAGCACTAGGAAACCTTAAACTGATACAAGCACTCAACTCTCCTTGTTAATAAGGAGAAATTAATCGTAGGCACTAAAAATCCTATAATTGCAAAGTACCTTGCTAAGGTAAGGGAAAACAGCTCCTGTACTTTACAAAAAAAAAAAGCACCAAACCAGGCATGTCCAAGGGTCAGCTTCCGGTGATTTCTCCTGTCCACCTGGTGAATCTGGGCATACTGGGGCAATGCAGCAATTGCCTCATGTACACAGACAACCCTCTCCTCCTACCACCCAACACTACAACCTGTGAGAGACGCGCTTACATAGCCAAAATGGAAGCAAAGCTCTCTCCACCCAAGATTGTGCTAGACAGTCAAGAGGAGAAAGTTAACACCCACACTACACCTCAAGCAACACATAGCCCTTCTAAACCCACACCACCAACACCCACATATAGCAACACTAAATCCATATATGCAGAGGCCCTTAACTGTAACCTGCCCAAGCAACAAGGACCTCTGAAGCTGAAATGCAAACAAACACCAATCACAACCAAAGTGTTACATAGTTCACAACACCAGTGTGTCACCCAGCAACAGCCCCTAAGGCAAGACAACGTACCTAACACTTTAGTCATAGGTGACTCTATCGTCCGGCACACTGATGTCCCACTCACTAGGTTGAACAAGGAGAAAATTACAGTCAGCTGCCTGTCGGGTGCCAGGATCCGCCACATAATGCATGCACTCAAGTCACTCCACAACAAGTACAAATATGACTCTGTCATTGTCCATGTTGGAGTGAATGACTTGAGACCTACCTCCCTAGACTACATGAAAAGAGACATGGAAGAGCTCTCAGATCATGTGGCCCAGGAAGGTATGACCCTAGCCCTGAGTAGCATCCTGCCTTCACCCAGAATTATACCACAACATAAGGACAAAATGATTGACTTCAACAATTGGCTAAGCTTCTGGTGTCATTCAAAGGGGATCCAGTATCTGCCTGCCTGGGATGACATGATCGACAGACCATGATGCTTTGCCAGAGATGGTTTGTACCTGTTACCCCTGGAATTCAGGTTACTGGTTAAGGGTCTTGCCACCCCTATAGTGCCTTTTTAGGCAAAGTTCAAAGGACAAAACCACCACCGTAACAGGTACAAGCATGCACAATCTGAAGGTAATGCTGCTACTCAATGCTAGAAGTCTAAACCTCAAAATGCACTCTCTCAAGGCACTCCTAAAAATGGAGAACATCGATATCTGTGCAGTAACTGAGACCTGGTTGAAGGCTCCAGAGAGCACCCCTGCAATACCAGGCTACAACTCTTACCACACTTTTTGGCCACCCAACCAGGACCGAAACACTAAAGGTGGACGAGTGTCAATATTCACCAAGGATATTTACACCACCAGGCTAGTTGCCCAACACAATGCATCTGAAATTCTCCAGGTGCAACTAACACTAGGTAAGACTGCAATCCAAATTGTAGCTTGCTACAGATCCCCCACCATACCCCAAGATTCTCACTACACCTTTCTAAACATACTGGAAAATATTAAGATAGAACCAAACACCCTAATACTGGGTGATTTTAACTATCCTGCCATTGACTGGGAAAAGTACTTATATACCAACACCTTTGCCCAACGGTTCATGGAATTCATAAATTCCAATGCCCTGGATCAACTAATCCATAGTCCCACCAGGGGCTCCAATATCCTAGACCTGGTCATTACCAACATGGGAAATCGATGCTCCACACCTATGGTCACCCCCTCGTTAGTCAGGTCTGACCATAAGCTAATCAGACCATAAGCTAATCACCCTTAACATCCACATCCCACCCCCACCCCCCCCAGTAAGGAAACCTCCATAAAAAAACTTCTCCAAAGCCAACTTCATGCTACTCAAGTCAGAAGTGACAAACTTCATGACACCCATGCAGACGGGAACTGAAAGTTCAACTGCTGAACCCTACACTAAGGCATTGTATGAGCGCATCCACTCATGCATGAATCATGCCATCCCAAATAGAACCAAGATGTTCTCATCCAAAAAAAGGAAGCCAATCTGGTAGTCCCCTGCCATAAAAAAAATTTACAACAAAAGGAAGAGGTTAGGATATTGGTAGTATCTCTTCACCCAAGAACAGAGGTAATGACTTAATACAGAGTATTTAGATACTGACAGGTCACCATGGTTACAAGCTTGTTGAAATGACATATTTCAGTAATTGTCACAGACATCTCCTATTATTATTCTGGTGAGGCATTTATGGATGTATAATGTCAGCCATTAAACTAACCCATGATAGTGTAGATTCTGGTAAATAAAGGGCATTATAACATTAAACTACGACTGCCTGATATTCTAACAATAAACTGGGAAAGCGTATGTCCTCAATACTTTGGGAGGCATAATGCTCCCACAACAAGCCTCCGGGAAAGTATTCGGCCATAAACATTTCAGTAATCTTCTAACCCACGTCCATAATATTACATATTGTGTGTGTGTGTGTGTGTGTGTGTGTGTGTGTGTGTGTGTGTGTGTGTGTGTGTGTGTGTGTGTGTGTGTGTGTGTGTGTGTGTGTGTGTGTGTGTGTGTATATATATATATATATATATATATATATATATATATATATGTGTGTGTGTGTGTGTGTGTGTGGTGTGTGTGTGTGTGTGTGTGTGTGTGTGTGTGTGTGTGTGTGTGTGTGTGTGTGTGTGTGTGTGTGTGTGTGTGTGTGTGTGTTGAAAAAAGTAGAACAAGCACAAACCAAGAATACCCGTTCACAAATGATAAATACCTATCATTTCTTTATGGATAAATAGTTGTTGGTGCTTGCCAAGGTTGCTGTGGATATGTTCAGTTATAACATTTGTGTGGAAGCAGTCCGTTTTTAGCAAGAGTGACTGAATCAAACTACTTTCCCTTCCTGGAGGCAGCTGGACTCTTCCATTTTGTGAACAGGTATTCTTGGTTTTTGTACATTCTACAGTACTGCAAGTTGATGCACATGAGGAGTTACTCTGGCATAGAGCTTAAGCTGTATATTCTGCATGAGTCTCATAAACCAGGATACCAGCAAGTATCAACCATCACCTGCAACAGAGTATCCATATGTGAGCTGTTATTACTGTTGGACACACTATAAATGTAGGCATATACATTAACGTAGGCACAGTGCCTGCACTTACCAACCAGATAACCTTCTGGAATATCACTTTGCAGCAAGTGACAGTGTAGCTGAGGTGTACACCATATATATGAAATTTGAAAACTGTCTGAGTGTCGTGTGCATATGTTAGTTATGATCCTACCAGCTACCTCATAGTTTGTGGAACACTAGCCCCTACTGTTCACAAACTTTACTGACCGTGGCCCAAGTGGGGCTGTTATTGCTACGTGTGCAAGTTATAGCACTAGTACCTCTGGGAAATGGAGAATAATGTAGAAGGCACACCTGGTGTTTTAGCTCTCTCCTTTGGGGTGCTAGGAATTACATGTCTCCATTTTCATATTTAAGGGAAGGCCACACATTCCTTTCAATTCTAAGTGTGGGCAGTACAAGTCAGTAAAGACCCATTCAGTGTTCTGATATATTGTAAACCAGTCTGTTATTGGGTGATCAGTGAAATTTGGTATGTCATATAGTGATAGTAGCATTTTATTTGGTACTATGCACCACCTCATGCGTACCAAAAATAGGTGTCTTCTAGACCATAGAACTTGGGACATGTGTTTAGTTTTTCATCCATTATTTGCCACAACTTTTTTTCCTGGGTGTTATTGTTGCTTAATTGCTGTGGATGCAGTGTGAATTGGTGCCTTGTTAATAACAATAAGAAACATGCTAGCAGCAAAGGTGGCACGTGAAAATACATTTATTTATTTCAAATATGGTTAAATGCTCTTGACTTATACAATCTTTAAAGACTTCATCAGAACCAAGTAACATAAAAAAAGCTCTCAGTAAAAAGTAATATAAAAATGTTTTAGTTGTATGACCAATTCATTCACATAATAAAGTGGAAGTAGCTGAATATAATTGGATAGTGAGGCTACAAGCTGTTAAAAGTCTTGGTTTGAATGCTGCAGTTAGTTTAAAACCTGTTTTGAGGTATAAACAAATGAAATATTAATCACATTATTGTATTTATAAATTATATGATGACTTTTATTTGTATATCTCTTATTAAAAACAATCCCCAGGCACAGGCATAGTGTAGGCGGTATAATGCCAAATATGGCCGCTGAGCGATTCAGGTACGATCCAATTCCACGTGCACTACCAGCGTACACCATATCTGCGCAGCCCTTGGCACAGGTATGCTAATCACCCCATGCGCAGTACTGCACCATGCAAATAAAGGTACATAGTGATTCATGAAGTGGTGCAGGCGTAGCATAAGCCCACAGAAATGCAAACCACAAAAAAACAGTTTACATTTCGCCAAACAGAACATCGGAGCTATGAAAGCAGACCAGACTCATGTATTACTAAGTTAACATATGCCAATGGCTAAATATACAGCCAATGGCATAAGAAACGATGCACAGCACCTAAAAACAACATTTAATGTCATGTCCACAGTAACGCAAAGTATAACCGCAGGGCATGTGTGCGCAAATGGGAACACAAGGAAAATATACATAAATGTCATAAAATCGCAATGTAATACAAATCATGATTTCACCATAATACTTAATGGTATGCATGGTACACCACAACCAAGCTGCAAGGGTTGCTAAGGGTCTGTGAAAGCGTTCGGTGCGGTAACTATGAATTAGTAGTCAATGCAATGCAAATGAGGCAAGTAAGAGTGAATCACAAACGTCTCGCCAGACTAAGGATGTACCATATGGTGCAGCACTACAACACCAAGGAGTGGTTTGGAGGTATACATGACATCAGCAGTGGGGTGTGCCACCGTAGCTGTAAGCACATTGGAGCAATGCAAATCCGGCCTGCCCATCGCTAAGCAAAGCAGCAGGATAGGGGTGGGGATGTAGGTACAGCATCGTTTAGCTGAGAGCACATATGGTGCCCGAAAGTGCATGTGTATGCAGATGAAAACGTGCCCGAAACCCGGTAAGCGGATGCACGAGCCATGCACCATAGCTCAAACAGGAAGGTTAGGGGAAGAAAATAAGGAAATGCCGCAGTAGGGTAATTGGAATACAACTGAGCAATTAACACCTATTAACTCACAGTGGGCAATCGATGGCAGCTAACAAGTCTGCTCGCAGCAACCTGCAGAACAGGATAGGGGAGGTGTCGGATTGCAAAGAAAACTGTCATAGCAGAGCAAAGCAAACCTGCAGTAGATTGGCCATAGAACACATGTCATAAGATAAGCCAGGTTTAGGAAAGTACAAATGAAAGCAGGCTGCTGGATGCATGCCAGAAAATGGCAGGGGAAACTTTAAGAAATGTTAAGGGAAGGGCAAGAGGTAATCCATGGCAGCCAAATATAATTCAACACCAAAGGCACCACAATAGCAGTACCTGCGGTAAAAAACATAAGATATCCTGTAGCTCAGATGGTACATACACATCCTATGACATCATCAGTGTTCACAGCACAATAGTATAAAGTGTGAAGGCACCTCACACACACCTGTGTATTCCCAAACACTGCACCATCGGTGTAAACAGACGGGGAACTTTTACAATGTACATGTTGGGAGCTGCCATAGCTGTGATTCATCACCATGTATTAGAGACTGAAGGTGTTGTGGAGGATGATGCTGACAACCACCGCAAGCTCCAGAGGAGGAGAAGAGTGTTCAGACCAAGGGTAACCTACCAGGGGCTACATGATCTGGAGATAGTAGAGCATTACAAGGTGGACAGGGATATCTTACAGCAAATAGTTGAGCTGTGCCGGCCATGCCTGAGATCTAGAAACAACAGAGGGGAACCCATCCCAGTGGACACGAAGGTATGTGTAAGCTTGTGAATACTAGCCACAGGTACCTTTCAAAGGCCAACTGGAGATATAATGGGGATCTCACAGGCATCTGCATCCAGGGTACTACACCAGTTCCTGGATGCTATGTTACCACATGCCAATGAGCATATATACTTCCCCCGAACTCAGGAGGAGTTGGCCAGCAATATGTGTCTCTTCCACCAGGTGGCACACTACCCGGAGGTACTGGGTGCAATAGACTGCACGTACATACATATCAAGTCACCATCCAGTGAGCATGGTAGGCGCTACATAAACCGCAAGGGATACCACTCCATCAACTGCCAGGTCATGTGCAATGCCCAGGGCATTATTATGGATGCGTGTGCCAGCAGCCCTGGAAGCTACCATGACTCCCACATCTGGCATGCCTCACAGCTGTACCAGGTATTTGTCAGGGGGGACATCCCACATGGCCACCTTGTGGGGGATGCTGGCTATGCACTGGAGCCGTGGATAATGAGTCCCATCAGAAATGCACACACACCCCCATGCAAGAACGCCATAATGAGGCACACGCACAAACCAGAATCATCATAGAGCATGTGTTTGGGATGCTGAAATCATGGTTCCATTGCTTGGACATATCTGGTGGAGCTTTGCAGTACTCTCTAGGCACATGTGCCCACATCTTCATAGTATGTGCCGTGCTACATAATATGATCCTGCGGAAACAGCTGCAGCAGGGACATAATGGTGAAGGCCCTCACAGCCCACCGCAATTGCCAAGGCTATCACAGGCACAGAGGGATTCAGACAATGAACACCCTGTGCCAGCCCCAGTAGGCAGATGGAGGCATGCCCAATATGCCCACGCCTTGGCAAAAAGGGAACGTATAGCACATACACTGACAGTGTAGGCCCCTACGGACTGACACACTTCTCCACCTGCACATACAGTAAACTGGATGGCACACACACGCGACCACCTGTAACGTATAATGTATGGGTGGCCTACTGTGTGAATCCTACATAGGCAGCCCTCGACCATTGCACACACAACAGCTATTGGAACAAGGAATGTCAACACCTGAACAGTACACGCACCTAACAGCATATGTTGATACTGTATGTATAGGTTCCTAGGTACATCGGTAGGTACACGCCTGATTGTCAGAGGCCATTCATCAACCGAGGCAAACAGTGTCTGCTGTTGCCACTACATCGATTAACCAACTGTCCCTCAGTGGAGCAGAGGCAGTTGCGGGATCCATGTGTGTAATCACTGTTCCCCACACATTCTGCATGGCTTACCTGGTGTGTTAATGAGGGCTCCATATAATGTAATCAGGGATGTAATGGCAAAGCATGGGGAGTACCCATGACAGGTATCTGTCACCCCAGCATGCTCCACCTATGGTTGTGTGAAGGTGTAGCACATTATAGTGTGTGGCTCACTGTGACATACATTACCAATGCTGGAGCACATCCATTAAACATCACTTGAACATACCATTAATAGGTCTCATCCATATACATTTGATTGCAGTATGGAGTAACAGCCGTAGTACAGTCCACATACAAAACACCATAACACGTGTACAAATCCCAGATGCCCAAGTGGTAAATGCACTGACTGTCGTGCATGTTCCCGGTCCCACGTCCTGCAAGGGACGTTACGTAATCCCGAAGGCACGAATAATGGATGTTGGATGCAGGTCATCAGATCAGGTTTAGCACATGTCAGCGGGATTATGCATTGACAAGTGCTTGTAAGCATTGTTTAAACATGAATATATGGATATGCGCGAAACAGGGCTAAGCTTTTCTGAATATCGTGCAGATCACGGTCAACGATGTCCAGAACAGGTGAAACTAGTATTATTCACCCCTGTACTAATAGCATCTGCTCTGAAGGGTAGAACGACCACTGCCAGGAGTAGAACACGCAATCATGTACACAATCACCTAACACTAAGCTACCTGAGATGTACCAACGGCAGGTGTGTATTGTGACAGGTTAAAACACAAACGTGTGGAGTCCAGGAAACAATATACACTGACATTTACACAACAAAAGGTGTGTTCTCCCTCTCACTCTCTCTCTCTCTATATATATATATATATATATATATATATATATATATATATGTATATATATATAAAGGGTGATAGAGAGATATAAGTTGATATATATGTATTCACCTATATCTGCAAATATATAGATAGGTCAATGACATGTACACAACCATGGAGGTACAAATAAATAGGATACTGCCAACTATCGAATGTGTCACATACCGACATGCATAATCACGAGGCTGAAAGACTGAAAGACCACAGTACCAGAACACTAGAACTGAGAGTAATATTATCACGATGTTAAGGGACATGTAGTTATCGCTGCCGGTGCTGCGGTCCAGGTAGGTACTGTGTTCAACTGTGTATGTGATTGCTGTAGTCTGTGTATGTGTGTGTTGAGGGTGCCGTGTGCATTTCTTTGGGACTGTAATGTGTGTGTGTGTGTGTGTGTGTGTGTGTGTGTGTGTGTGTGTGTGTGTGTGTGTGTGTGTTTGCATCATGTGTCTGTTAGTGCTAACTCGGAGGTAGATCAGTACGGTAGGTGTGGTCATAGGCCTACGGTAGGTGTGGTCATAGCTGGCCGTAGGCATAAGGTTACCACCTGTCCCACTTTAAGAGGGACAGCCCCTCCCTGGGCAGTTATGTCCTGACAAAAACATTAAAAAGGGCAAATGTCCGAGATTGTAGGACATAATTATGTCCCATATATTATGTAACAGTTGCATTAAATAGTTATGCCTGTATCTAAAATATATAAATGTTACATGAAACATGATAAGTAGCTAAAGTGCTTCAAGAATAAGTATGTATTCAGGATAAAAGTATGTTCTATCCTGTGTACTGACCGTGGGTATGTGTTGGCTTGGAAACACTGATGTGTGTCCTGCAAATGTCCCACTATGGCCATTTGAAACGGTGGCAACCCATGCCAAAGAGGTTCAGTCACCAACACAACTGCAATGAGTGCAAATATCTGTGACAGAAATACACGTGACATCTGTCATTTAGTAACATTCCCTTACATATCGATGTATTTCCAGAGGTATTGAAGTATCAACCTCACCTGCATGCTATATAGAAACCAATTAACAATGGCTCAATGTATAAGCCTGTAACAACCATAGATTCTCAGTCTACGAAATGATAGGTCTTCAATTAGGGAAGGAGCCCACACACATATATGGAATATGTAGAAATGCAGTCCCCACAAACCTGTATATGCTATGTACACCCACCTACATCTTCCCCACATCCGAAACAATTGCAGTACAGACTGTAATAACATCACAAACATCCACTTACTCAATTACATCTGCAGAACCGTTAACATACCTTGTGAGTGACACATTTGTAATGGCGCCATGTGAAATCATAGCCGTTGTATAATGGAACAGACACCGATGTTACAGCTTTTGTTTGCAGTAGTCCCTTATCAGACGGTTGAGATGGCAGGTACACTCACATGTAGAACCACATACTCTAGCCGTCACACACAATCCATGGGGGACATGAATTCAAAATATCCGTGTCTCTCCAAATAGCAGTTGCAATTCCTCACAACAAAACACATACAGGCCGTCTCCCCGAAGGTAGGGCAAACGGGCAACGCCCAAGTGGAGAATTCAATTATACCCCACTGTTGCTGAGTAATTTGCAAATGGAGTAGCGGCACAGCTGATGTATATGTAATAATTTACTCAGGAACACCAATTGGTGGCAGGATACCACATGTTACAGGTATCGACGTATATAAGGATGCCTTGCCATGCATTCAAACCGTAAGCTTATACCATAGAACCATTTAAACAGTAAAGGTGTAAGAGAGATATTTTATGAAGACTCGGAAACAAGGTATGTAGAACACTCAGTATGTCAGTGTATGTAGAGCCTGTTTTGTAGTAATTAAAGTGTACGCAATGCAAAAAGTGGGAAAAGGTATTATGTAGTGATGTCTTGTTGAGCATAGTAACACTTGTAGAAATTGTGTGTCCTGCTGTGGGCCTCAAGGTAAACATCTCATACACCACAAGGGATGCTACATGAGGGCTTTAAACACAACAATTCCACACCACCTGCCGTCAGTGGTAGGGTTTGTCCAACATGTACGTGCCGTAGCAGGGGACAGTATATGTCAATATACTGTCACAGTAGGCATGTGTAAGGGCATATAATGAGAATAACATGCCTAGGGTGGTCCTGCTGTACAAGTATGCTTTGCATTATGGGATACTCTTTAAAATATGTGTAATGTACAGTATTGTAGGTAGATATGTCAGATATTTTACACAGCATAACTGTTATATCATGCAAACAAAAGGTATCATTCATTGGCATGTAAAATATACAATAACAGGATACATATGGCTTGTAGTCATGGGACACTGTAACAGCATGATAGCTAACTGAAATGGAAGAGCTACTCAATTATCCATGCACAAAGGACATGTAATAGGTTCACAGGTTCATAGTGAGGTACTATGCTGTCTGGCCCAGTCCATGTGTAAGCCCAACAACAGTGTTTTCACTGGCGGCACCTCCCTAGGGTATTGTCCTGTCTGTGAACAGCAGAGCCATGTGTTACCTGCACCTGTGTACAGTACAGCCACTGCAGTGATCCCTGGCATACATATGTGTCTCCCATCCACCCATCGAGGTATCTCATGAAGAGTGCTAGTGAGTGTCCCTGCTTGATGTACATAGGAATCATGTTCCAAATCATGGTGAGTGTCTGGTTCAGGAATGTATCCCTCAAGCACGTCCCACTCATCATTGCGTTTGTGCACATATCCATGAGCATGTTGCTCTCAGTGGCCTTTGCTTATGTTGCTTATGTGGAGTATATCTATAAATATTGTTGTGGACATGGGCCCTGTATGTTCAGCAGAGGTCACCCCTGAGTATGCAGTATGCAAATGTGTACAGTCGTGGTGTCCGCAGTTGTGCCGCATACGTCATCCTTCGGAGGTCAATAATCCTCATGGTGTCTTAATGTTGTGGTATGTAAAGGCGTTGCTGTTCCGTAAGGTATACACAAAAAGGGGTGTTGTACCCCTGAACATGTGTCATACATCAGGAGTATAGAGGTACAATAGGTGCCTTTGTTCCAACAACAAACCCATTACAGATAAGGGTGGCCACGTAGAAGGATATCCACGCCACATTGTCAATATGGTTATCAAAGGAGTGGGTGCTATATATGTGTGTACTAAGATCCCATATAATGTCACATGTATGTAGGGGACTACCACCTATGTGACAGTCAGTGGGTGATTAGTGTAATCCAAAGGGGATGTCTATCCACCTTGTGTTATGCAGCTTGAGGCCATGTTATTGACATCAGGTATCCATCACAGTGACACCCATATGGAGGGTGTCTGTATCAGCTGGTGGATCAATCATGGCTCTTTGTTTGCAGTCGTCTGGAAACCTATTCTGGGAAAGTCCCTCTGTGCTAGCCTGTACCTCAGGGAAGCATATACCGAACATGAGGGGCCCTATGACTGAGGACTGTGGTACACCAAGAGTAACTGAATTACTGTAGGTACCACGGTATGCTACCCTCATTGTGTGGGTCCTGTCCGTGAGCCACTTTGCATAACATCCCGAGATGTAGGGGTCGATGTGCAGGTGGATGTGCATGTTGTCAATACCAAAATGTAGAACGGTGCTGAAAGCCAATGAGAGGACAATGTAGGCTGTGTGGACCCCCTTACCCTCATCAACTACCCTGGTAACTGTATCAAAGGAGTCCACCAGGTGTAGGAGCCATGGTCTGGCCCTAACAAATCCAACACAGGTGGCATCAAAGGTCTGGAGGCCACCAATGTCTCTGTGAATGACTTCCATGATGATGTGCCCCATAGCCTTGCAGAACAGTCCAGTCAGATGTATAGGGCAATAGTCCCTGTGGTTCATTGTTGTGCCACCTGTGTGGAGTGTGATGACTGTTGCTGTGCGCCATTCAGGGGCCACAATGTCTGATACAAGGGTATTACTGAATCTGGTGGTCAAGTGGGGAGCCATGTCATTCTGAGGTCTGTGTAAATCACAGTCTGGGATGTTGGACGGTCACATGGAGTCTGTGTTCCAGGCCTTAGAGAGTGCAGGTTGGAACTGCGTAGTTGTGACCGCAGGGACTCTGCATTGTTCCTGTATGGATTTTGGCCCTGTAGGGAGTGAGAGGATGTAAAGTTAGCATTGAACCTATCTGCCAGGATGTTGCCAATAGCAGTCGGTCTGTAATGTTCCTGCCTAACCGTCGTATGTCAGAGCAGATGTGGGTATTGCCATTGAGTACTGACACACCTCCATAATGCTTTGTGTCGCAGTAATGTTTACGTAGCTAGCTTTGGAGGATGTGATAAAGGATCCCGGATTCCTACTGAGGCTGACCAGTGAGCTACCCCACCCATGGGAATGTACTCCACTTTGCAACAGCCACCACCTTCTGTTGTACATTATGTGCATGGAACCGGACCCCCAGAGTGGCGTCCGTTATCTGGTGGGTACCATCATGGCTCTGTTTGGGATAGCATGATCCATGCAGTCATGCACTGGTGTATGTTTCAGCATTTGTAAGTGCATTGTCCATCTGCACGGGTGTCATGACATTTACTACTGCTGCCATAAGACGTCTGATGTAGGTGTTGTAGAAATCTTCTACTGTGTATTCCGTGAAGGGTGTGGTGCCAGGATGTGGATAACAAGGGTGATTAGCATATGTTCGGAAACTACCAATGAGAGGATAACCCCAGGTGTGGAACACCAGTCACATGTTGGTAATGTCCATGTCTAGGATATTGTTGGTCTTGGTGGTGGTGTGTATGGGTTGATCCAGCTGTGTGGAGCTTATGAATCCCAGAAAGTGTTGGCCTAATGTGTCAGTACATGAGTAGGCATCCCAGTTAAGTGTGGGATAGTGTCAGTCTCACATCAGTAGTACCTGTCTGAACCCTACTGTCCAGTACACCAAGAAATGAGGGCCAGTAACCGTGGGGTATGTTGTTGAATCCGTAGCAAGTTACAATGTGTATAGCAGTTTTGGCCACAGTTAGTTGCACGTGGATCACCTCTGATGCATTGTGCTAAGGAACCAGCCTGGAGGTGTGTACATCCTTGTGAAATATGGACACACCTCCGCCGTGGGTGTTCCGGTCCTGGTTACATGACTGAAAGGTGTAGTCTGCGTGTAACCTGTCAGTGCAGGTGTGCTCTCTGGAGCCTAGAGGCAGGTCCCAGTCACTGCAGAGATATCGAAGTGGTCCATTATAAGGAGTGCCTAGCCTGAGTGCATTAGAGATGAAGATGTCAAGCAGTAAGTAACATTACCCCAGGTTTTGCTTGCCTGTTCCTGTTCTGGTGGTGAATGTTATTGGAAACAGTCCAAGATAGGCAGTATAGGAGCAGCAAGAGCCTTACATGTTATCTCTAATCCCAGGGCCGACAGGTGCAGGTCATCTGTGTCAAAGCATCGTGTTTTGTTGACCATGTCATTCAAAGCAGACAGATACTGGATGCCTGTGGAATGACAGCAGATGCATAGGCAACTGTTGAAGTGAAACATTCAGTCATTGTACAGTGGTATCAGTCTGGATGAATGCAGAATGCTTCTCAGGGCTTGGGCGATACCTTCTGGGCTACAAGACCAGAGAGCTACTGCATGTCCCTGTACATGTAGTTCAGGAAGTTACATCTCAGGGCAGTCACACTAACATGGAGAATGACAGTCAAATCATACCTGGTGAGGTGTGGCATGAGTGCATAGGTTATGTTGCAGATCCTGTAACCCGACAGCCAGATGTAAGTGACTATCGCCTTGTGTAGCCTGCTGAGTGGGACATCACTGTGACCGCCTACAGTGTCACCTTTGACTGGTGTGTTGTGTAGGTTATGACAACCTATTGGCTGTAGTTGATGTGCACACATGAGTATGTGGGCTATAAGTAATCGGTGTTGTGCTTGGTGATGGGGGTTGCCTCTGTTGCCTACACATAGTATGGAGAGGTTCTGCAAATGTTGTAGTCATACTATGTGTGGCCTGTGGTGGTGGAGATCTAGTGAGACTATGCGATGAGTGGGGTATGTTGCAAATGTTAAATGTCCCCACATGAATGTCAGGTTCAGTCTGGATTGGTGAGAGCATTACCCCCTTCATGGCTACATATGTGCATCTCCCACAGGCTGTAGTGTCATATGCTGGGAGGTGAGCATTGACTGTGTACATGAGACAATTGCTCTATTGCCTTATGTTTGCCATATTCATCATATAGACAGGCAATGACACTGGTAAGTGACACTTGGACATGCTTGCACATTCAACCATGTCTCACAAGATATGTGAGTTACGTGTGTACAACAGCTGTTGTACTGTAAGCAAGGTGGAAATGTAAGGACAGACAGTGTACCTGTAAGAAATGAGTTTGAATGTGTGCTATAGTAATAAGTACCTCATGAAGTGCTTACATGTTCTGAACAAGTGCTGAGCATGAATATGCAATACAGATAGGGTGTTGGATAATATAAACCCACTGCAACCCACAAGCAGAGAAGCCAGTCATAATTGGAGGCACTGCACTATTATTCTGCTGAGTATGGTCTGCAGGTCTATGAACCTTTATCAACGTAGATGTTAGCAGTAGAGATGTAGATGACAGTACGGATGATTTCACACTGCATAGCATACCTGTGACAGGTTATAGGACATCACCCATACTGTGTTCCAGCTACACTGAGTATACTAGATGTACCTTCATATGTCACAGGATTGGTCTATCAGTGGCCTGTTGACAGACGCAACACTAAAAAAGGTGTCTGAGTGACATGTGCATATCACACCAGTGGCAGCTACAGTAAAACAGGGTTAATGTTTTGTACTCCCCCCTCATTGTAGCCCATACCACACAGACAAATGGGAGGCATCTGCATATGTAAGGATGTGAATGACCATGACCTAGGAGCAATAGCTGTCTCAGTGTTGTGGACAACATACAGAATGGGCTTTGTGGGTGAGGTGCGTGACATATGTGCACAATCTGACAGCCGATATTAGCATTGTCACCGCTAGGTGAATAACCCTGTACCCATTAACTACCACCTAGGCAGCGGTCAACATTATGGACACTGTGTGTAAGGGATGATGCTGTGCAGTTCACCTCCCTGAGCTGGTGACATCTCCAGGCCTATTAGGTTGTCATACGAGGCACCCATGTCATGACAGGGTGCCATCCATGAGCGTGGAGATCATTGGACAGGCATACTTAGTACTCGGGTGACTAATATCGGATCAGATATCACCTTTCAGGGGTATTGGCCATGCAGGGATGGGCGATACCAGCCTTCACAATCCTCACCTCCACTATGCAGCATGCTGGCTACCTTGCATAAATGCATGTGCTACACTGTGATGTTGGACATGCTACACGTACATATCCTGATCTGAAAGACATACTTCATGGACAGCCACTGTCCTACTACAATGATCACCACATGCTGGACAGATCCATGTGCCATACATGTTACATACTCCTGCCATACCATGCAACCCTGTCCATCAAAGCTGCACATGTCATCTTTGTCAAACATGGTGCGATGACCGCATGGTAGTTGTATCATTAACTGTCTGGATCAGTAATGTGGCACTGATGCACCTGGCAGTGGCAAAATGGTTGTTGGATACAGCTAGAAAACCTTGCCCGTACATGCCATGGTTGATAACCATCCCTGCGAATAACGTCTGGCTAGCCATTGTCCCATGTGTATCACATGTACAACACAGGCGATACGTGGCAGGATGTTTAACTGCTGTACAGTGCCATGTAGATGTATATGGCAAACACATGCATGTAATGGTTTCCATGTGCATGTGTGCATTGTCACTGCTCATGTCCGTTAAGGCAGTGTATGTGTTGATATGTGACATATACACAGCATCAAGGTCAATAGCATTACTGTGGACACATCCAGGCATGTGCTGATAGGTATGAACACCAGTACAGGCAAACAGACGTGCCCACATCAAGACAGCATTCACATCGAGTATGAGCAATGTAATGAGGTGACACACATATATGGTGATGATATCCAATGCACAACGGGTGTTACATGTGTGTGACACAAACATGTTAGTCATGTCAGTGTCATGACGATTTGTAAAGATAACTGTTCATATGTACTAGATTTAATACAAATGTATGTGCAGCTGTATCTCTGTACATCTCTGTGATACTGTGACCTGTCTCCATCATTATGTCTTCCAGATAATGCCTCATTCACACCTGCCAGCGTATAGCCACCAGGAGGATGATGCCCTCATCCCGTACCTCCATGATAACTATGAGGTGTTGTTCAGCCGTGTGCCACAGCATGCCCAGCAGTGTGATGACCTGTGGCAGGAACTACACAGGGGGGTTAATGATGTGGGTGGCCATAACCGCACCTACCAGTAGGTGCGCATACACTGCACGGACCTGATATGACATGCAAAACAGCGTGCCAATGCAATCGCCAGGGAACAAGGTGGAACAGGTGGTGGGCCACCAACCCAGCCCCCACTCACACCCACCAAGGAGCTACTGGCCAGCCTGGAGACACCCTCAAAACAGCATCCACAAACAGTAGCTGCCATCGTGGAGGTGGGTGTCTCCCAACCACTGAGCCTGGAGTTGCCTGGTAAGTCACTAATGCACATATGATTATCATATCCCATTTAGTTGCATGTGTCACTGTACAATATGTAATGTAACATCATATGCAAAGTATGTTTACACACATGCTGCATACTATAGTTTGGTACCCTGTGTATGCGCACATGTGTATACTATATGCTATTGTACAGGCAAATGTGTTAACATGCACAGTGCACCCTGTAGCTGTCATACAGTCATGGATAATGTTCAAACCGCTGTGTCACCCCTATACAGGTACCTCTGGCATGCCACACAGACATCAGTTCATTGCAGGTGAGACAGTTATCAGTATCAGGCATGTTAATGCATATATCTATTCGCCATGTGGCCAGTTAACACATGTACACTTAATGTATGGTCCAGTCACAATATACAGGTCGCATCTGTCATCAAGCACACTGGCTACCCATGTGCAATATATTCAGACTAAATGAAACACCAGCATGAAACCACAGTATCTGTCATTGCTAGATGTGTGGACAGCTGTGCATACAATGGTGGAGGTGTTGTTCAATATAGGCATATGTACTATACATTGGAACAACACATATGTGGTACGCAAACAGTACCACACAGTGAGCTGGGATGTAGGCAGCCCACAGGATTCACCATTGTGTAAAATGCCTCTGCAATGGGTGCACACATTGTGATGTGCCGTTTGACAAGTCCCAGACATGTAATGTTCCGGCTGCAATATTGTCTCACTATCCCATAATACATACCCCACATACCAAACATACAACCCTTTATCTGCATAACCCTGTGGACAGTGATGTATCTGACATCTATGGGTGTATGTCATATGGGACAACACAGACATGTGAGACAACCATCACAAACATTTGGCCAACACATGTTCACACATGGCCATGGAGGATGGCCAGAGACATGTAGCCACACAGTAGATGTGATGTGTATACACCCTGTTGCACATTGTCCACACATGGTCCAACTATAGCCTTTGTTGAATGGTTATATAGTTGATGTGGAACCCTGGACATCCTAAAAGCCTGTGCACAGCTTGTGGAGGTGTCACTTAATTCGACCATATAAGATGTGTTGAACATCATGACTGTGTCATAGCATGACAGTAGTCATCTGTACAGCTTCCACAGACATTGACACCACATCAGGCCACAGATATCGTACATTTCCCTTGCTGCTGTTGGACATCACTGTCAGCCGTGCACCTCGTGTGTGTGGTACATAACTGTCATGTGGGACATGGTGTATTGAGAAGTCTGACATGTGTGGACATGGTTGCCAGGCAGCTAAGACATGTTAGCAGTTGTGCAGGGGTGTCATCCATAGGTCTTCCAGTGACCTGTCACATGACACAGCATGGTTTAGTGTGTATACACCTCAGTGATGTGGGTCACAATCCACAGTAGTTATGTAATGTGTTTGCACGCAGTCATGGTTATGCACTGTGTATGTATTACACACTGTATAGCAATATAGGTGCCTCATGATGCCATGCAATGGCACAGTGTCTGTACTTCACACTGTATAGCAATGTAGACGCCTCATACTACCCATCAATGCTCATGCACATCTGCTAAAAGTGCTTTCTATCTGTAGGGCATATAGACAACACTGCAATGTGATACCCATTACACTGCTGTACATGTGTCAGGACACCATTGTGTCAGACATGTATACATGTCAATGCACATGTCTGCAGATTACATGTCATACTACATGCCAATGTCAAGGTCACATCAGCCATGTGTACTGTTAACCTGTGCTGGTCCACATGGTGTATCACAGGGATGCATGCTTACTACCATGATTGTGTGAACTGCATGGCTTCTGATATGACACCTGCTTGCTGTTGTGTGCAACCCAGGGAGGTATGCTAACTACCACTATTAATGTCTGAGCTGCATGCCGTCTGCTGTATCACATGCATGCTGCATGCCGTCTGTCAAATCACATGCATTGTGAGTGTGTGTGTGTGTGTGTGTGTGTGTGTGTGTGTGTGTGTGTGTGTGTGTGTGTGTGTGTGTGTGTGTGTGTGTGTGTGTGTGTGTGTGTGTGTGTGTGTGTGTGTGTGTGTGTGTGTGTGTGTGTGTGTGTGTGTGTGTGTGTGTGTGTGTGTGTGTGTGTGTGTGTGTGTGTGTGTGTCTGTGTGTCTGTGTGTAATGTAGAGTCTTTCTTTGCATTCACAGGTGATGTAGGTGCATTACCCTCCTGCGGTCCATCTGATGTTAGTATCCCCACAGATACTAGCAGTGATGAACATATGCATGAAGTACAGTCAGGGTTGTCAGGGGCTGAATCTGTGCCAATGGTTGCCATCCCAGCTATGTCCCCCTCTTCCCCACACACAGTACTCATGCCAACACATAATCCCATCACCAGTGGCCATAGAGGAAGGACAGTCAGCGTGTGTTAGCTCAGAACAGGAACGTGTGGTGGCTACAGTAGGTGTGTCTCCACACCATGGTGTCAGTTTAATGACTGCAGATGTGCCACACAGGCATGTGGCCAGTGCTGCTCGTAGGAGGACCTCTGGCAGACATGCAGCTGCAGGACAGAGCGCAGCAGCTGGTGTCACCAGACGCATGTTCCAGACTGTAATGGCGGCACAGGCATGTGCTGAACGGCAGAACACAGACTGGCAGAGGCTTCAGAGAGCTGCTATCCATTCTTTAAACAACAACATCCAGGCATTGGCAAATGCTCAACAGCAGATCGCTGATGTTCTGGACAGGCGATTGGGTGACATGGTTGGAATCCTTGACCATGGCATGGCAATCCACAAGTGTGAGCTGTCTGTGCTGGAACATCTGGTAGGAGTGAGGCGTAGGCCACATGGACATAGGCCAGCTACACCACCTGGTGCAGGTCAACATGAATGAGCCACCTCACATGCCCGCTCCCACAGTGCCAGTAGCAGTCGCAGTGCAGCTGGTGCTGTGCTGTCCACACCAGGACACAGCAGACCATGTGGACGTGGCACTGGACATTCCCAGCAGGGACACGGTTCCAGTGGACATGTGTCATCGGACAGTAGCCAATCTGTACCTCTGCCTGGTAGGGCCCGTGCAACCCCTGGCAGGCACAGGTCACATGGCCATGGTCGGACACAGTGAGCTGTACATCCTGGTCTGTACAATCTGGAGCTGTCAATAATACCCCTGTGTAGGCTGGACACATGGCAGAACGATGTGCACATGCACATGCACACAGCAGAAACATCTGTAGGGCACCGCAACACCCACATGCATAACTACCACACATGTCCAATCAGATCACCGGCCCTAACCCACACACATGATGTCATCCACTGGTGCAGCCTATGCCCCTGGCAAACATTATCACCCTGTGCATATGATGATGCCTGTGCCGGATCTCTGTCATCCACACCATCGGTGCAGGAACATGCTCATATGGTCTGATGCACAGGGTGAACAGAATAGTGAGTAGTGTATATTACATTTCTTGTGTACTGTTGACACACACCAGACATACCATGTAGTACAGGTTTAGAATGCATTGTTATATGTTCACAGTATGTGTCTTGGTAACAACAGTAACAGCATGTTGGTAATGATGCCATGCTTCCCTCCTTAAGGTCTACTTGCATGTGGCAATAAGTAGCAGTGTTTGCAGTTTCCCATGTGTAAATGTGGAGTACTCACAGGCATGTATGGCAATACCAGCATGCTATACGTAGCCTCAACTTCACTGTTAGAAAGGCTACCATTCCACAGATGTCCACACATCGACTGGTCCAGAAGCATGTGAGCTGTTCAATAGGCTATAGTGGCTAGAGACGTGACATCCATACCGGGTCACATCACAGGTATGGTGACATGGTGTGGAGGGTTTACACAGTGGTCTGGCTGATGTCAACGTTAGAGGCCAGTTGATAGCATGAGGCCTCACTGTGGAGCAGTAATACACTGTCACATTACAGGATGAGAACACACACAGACATACACAAAAACACACAGTAACATGACCACACTCACTGGGTCAACAACACTATAACGCACACTTGATAGTGTTGAGGTGAGGACCCCTGCCTATGTGGTAATCACCTTCACAGTACTGTGCACCCACATGAAGTGACACAGAGAATGAGCATGTGCAAGTAGCCAGTAAGGCTGAGACCAATGGCATCAACAGGGTTGTAGACTGCATCACCATGAGGGGTTAGGGATCCTGTCTGTTCTGTATGGTAGCATACACCCTCACTCCATGCACCAGACAGCCATACATACATACACACACACACACACACACACACACACACACACACACACACACACATACACACACACACACACACACACACACACACACACACACACACACACACACTGTGGAGTCCACAAATGTCATTCACATACAGATAGCTGACATGTGATACACACACCACCCCTGCCTACGTCTTGCTTTCTACACTGCAATATGTACAGATGTCTACAACAGTGTACAGGGGTGTGTAACAATTGGGATGCATTCCCCACCATACGTGGCATATATGGTCACACAAGCAAGCACACATGGCAGTGCTGTGAATCATACACCTGCTATATGATGATATGTCTGACAGACATGCAGCTGTATAGGCCGCATTATGTGTACCAATGCTACCTTTGGCAATTGTGCTGCTATATGCACACGGGAGGACGTAAGTGTTACAGGTGTCAAGTGATGTATAGTCAGTAACACCCTGACCGCTGTGTAGGTTGTATGTCTTCACCTTCAGGTAACAGTAACATAGCATACTGTTTGCACATGTAATGGTAGGATGGCCTGTGACATACCTGTGAGCTGTCCTCAGCAATCATCCATCTGCAAAGGTGGACCACCACTTTATGTTTACACATCCATCCATACCTGATGTGCATCCTACCATACTGTTAGTATGTCACCATATACAGGTGTCAATGATGGGGCTGCATTGCAACTGCATGTTGTAGTTAGACACAGATGAACGACATACATCAACTACTGCACATGCATGGTAGCTGCATGCACACCACCACATGTACATGTGTGTTGGTCCTACATTCCTGTCATGTAGCCATGTTTGTATGCATTGCAATTGGTGGACATGTGTCATGACATACATGACACATGGACTGTTGTATGATATGTTGGTTGTCATGGGTAACTGTTACAGAGGGAATGTTACCTCAGTCAGCATTGCTACCTTATGTACTGTTAGCATTCAGCAGCCATGGACCTACCTTCCATGTGCATGTATGTGATTGCTGTAGCCACTTGTCTGCACAGAGGACAGCAAAAGCTTTGCTATGTACATATGCATTGTGTGTGTGTGTGTGTGTGTGTGTGTGTGTGTGGGCCATGTACATATCCACTGTGATTACATGTATGTCATATCCAAACATGAGTGTTTTCTGGTGTACACCGACAGTCATCTGTTAAAGCTGTGTAAGACCCAGGGCCCCTGTTATGTGTAGACCCGGCCTGGTTATGAACTGTGGTATCATTGCATTGCATACCACATGATGGAACCCTGTCAGTACATGTGTAGTCTGCACAGTTGCTGTAGACCCATGTACAGTCCACTGGTCATGAGTAACATGGTGGTGCGGTAATGTATGGATGTGTGTTGCTGGTCCAAGGACATGGTGATGTCCGAGGGCTACATAGTAGACTGTGGCATGTATTACTGTGATCTGCACCTGAGACATGTGTGATGGCTCTTGAGTGTGTACTGGTCAGTACATGTGAGTGTCTTTCATGTACGTGGGGACAGTAACATCTGGAGCGGTCCATCATGGTCTTATGGCCCACATGTCTGTATCTGAGGTATATGGTGGTAGTGCTATTGTGCACAACTGTGCCATATGCCAGGTGTTCCTCACTGCAGAGATATCCGTATTCCCTATTGTTGGATCTGGATTGTCAGCTGTGATCAAGAACGCTACACAGCTAGCACTGACGACTGGTGTCAGATGTGTGTAGTGCAGCGTTCATGCTAACAATGTTCACTATCGACACACTGTGCCCTTCTGTGTTTATAATCTGTGTGCATACAAGACAGCCCTTCACTACTACTGTGTGAGCATGCCCAGTACGCCATTGTGTAGATGGACACACAGTACATTCCAAACTGTGCCCTTCCGTAATTAGAATCTGTGTGCATACAGGACAGCCCTTCGCTACTACTAAGTGTGTGAGCATGCCCAGTACGCCGTTGTGTAGATGGACACACAGTACATTCCAAATGGATGTGTGCTACTAAGTGTGTGAGCATGCCCAGTGACACCTTGTGTTGGTTATGTGCCTCTGTGTATGGGCATGACCATTGAAACCTGTATAACAATAGTGGTCATCCAGGCACCAGATGTCCATACCCCACGTCAGGATGGATTCCTACATTGAACATACTGGGACTGTCTTGAAGGGTGTACTGTCTGTGGTGCACCTCATATCCATGTAGTGTTGTAATAGTGCTCCGTAGATAGGCAGTTGTCCCACTCACACCACTGCCATGTGTTTGTCTACGTCTACCTTGAGACAATAATATGCTTTTAGACTGCTCCCTCTCCATACAATTCCCTATCGGCATCTTTGCCTTTGCTGATGATGTCATCCACCTAGAAGTATGCCTCTGGGAGTGCTGTGTTCCATTAATCTCGGTAGCACGTTCTGTAACTGTGTAATGCTGTAGTGTGATAAGGTAGTTAGGTGTACGTTCGACTCCCGGCCCTGCCAAGTGTGTGTGTGTGTGTGTGTGTGTGTGTGTGTGTGTGTGTGTGTGTGTGTGTGTGTGTGTGTGTGTGTTTCCAGCTGCCTGGGGACAGAGTAATGCTTTTAGATGGCTCCCTCTCCATACATTCCCTATCAGTGTCTTTGCCTTTGCTGATGATGTCATCCACCTAGAAGTATGCCTCTGGGAGTACTGTGCTCCAGTAATCTTGGTAGCGCGTTCTGTAACTGCATAATGCTGTAGTGTGATAAGGTAGTTAGGTGTATGTTCGACTCCCGGCCCTGCCAGGTCTGTGTGTGTGTGTGTGTGTGTGTGTGTGTGTGTGTGTGTGTGTGTGTGTGTGTGTGTGTGTGTGTGTGTGTGTGTGTGTGTGTGTGTGTGTGTGTGTGTGTGTGTTTCCAGCTGCCTGGGGACAGAGTAATGCTTTTAGACAGCTCCCTCTCCATACATTCCCTATCAGCATCTTTGCCTTTGCAGATGATGTCATCCACCTAGAAGTATGCCTCTGGGAGTGCAGTGATGCTGAAACTTGGTAGCGCATTCTGTTACTGCTTAATGCTGTAGTGTGGTAGACTAGACAGGTAGGTGCTTGATTCCACAGCATGGCAGGTGTGTGTGTTTGGCAGTTATACCCTATGTGATATCTGTGGGTGGCTAGCTGCGGGATGTGTTCAGTGTGTTTTGTTCCTGACCTATATAGTGTCCACAGCCCACATATTCTGCCAAGACACTGGGTTGTCAACACATACATTTGCCAACAGATCTGGTGAATAAATGTTAGCAGCTCTACACTTACCCTTAATGTAGTCTGACCCGTGTGACACAATAGAACACACATGACTTGATAGTAACAACACTACATGATGCAAGTGGCACATGTAGTTTCCTTTTCATGCCTGTCTAATGCCTTGCTGTCATGTGGACCGCTGTTGTGATATAAATGCAATATCTACATATGTGTGTACATGTATATGTGTGTATATATAGCTATGTTTATATGTATACAAATAATATATATGATACATGTGGATATGGAGAGATAGACATATATATAAACATATATGTCTGGGGACATCAGCACTATGGAATGTATGTGCCGGATGATCTGTACGTGATAACCTGGGATGTATGTATATCTGCCATGGCATAGTAGTAATGCACATCGTCTGTTGTGTGCAGGGTCCCGGGTTGTAGTCCTGTAGACACCGGTTATTTTGTTGCTGGGAAGACCATGGGACATCCAATATGGTGATAGTAAGGCACCTGTTACCAGTTGTGTACGGATCTGAGCGACACTAAGCAGTGGTTATTAATTTGGAGGTTTGGTATGGGTCTTATAACTATTCATTAGAAGTCTATACTATGCAGATGAGGTTGACAATAGTGTATCTCATTTATCCCCAGGGTGTGATGCAGATATCTGGAGTGTATGTGTGTAGTTAGCCGGGTGCAGGGCTCGAATATAGTTGACAGCATGGGAGGGGGGGGGGTCAGGCATACTGTACGTACATTGCAGAACTGTGCCTCGGGAGTGCCCCTGCCTTAGCACGCCTAAGCTAGGGGTGTGTCTATACTTGCCTAGTGACATTGAGAGGGACAACAGCAGTGGTGGGGTTGTCAGGGTGTACAGGCTGCATAAACAGGTGTTGATCAGCACAATCAGCAGATGACATGGCCAGCCCGCACATGTACAGTATAGTAATGTGAGCAAGCAGCATACATACAGGTTTCGTCCGCACTCTACACCACCGGTGTATACCTGCGGGGACATTTCACAACACAGTCCAACCAAATGAGAAGGGCTGCAGCAGGCAACATAGACCAACATGTGCTGGAGGCTGAGGGCAGTGAGGATGTGTATGCTGCCGAACATCCCTTACTGGGGTGACATAAGACTTTATAGACCCAGGGTGACTTACCAGGGGCTACATGAGCTGGGGATGGTGGAGCACTGTGGGGTGGACAAAGACCTCCTACAGCGGCTTGTTGACCTGTGCCTACCACACCTGATACATCAAATAGGCTGAGGGAAACCCATCACAGTGGATACCTTGGTATGTGTTGGCCTGGGTATACTAGCCACAGGTACCTCACACAGCACAACTGGGGATGTCATGGGGATCTCACAGGCATCTGCATCCAGAGTACTGCGCCAGTTCACAGACGTCATGTCAACACATGCTAGTGAGCACGTACATGTCCTCAACACACGTGATTAGTAGACCAGCAATATGCATCTCTTTAACCACATGGATGACTACCCTGGGGTACTGGGTGCTATAGCCTGCACACACATACACATCACAGCACCACCTGGTGAGCAGGGTAGGGCCTACAGTCACTGCAGGGGCATACCCACCAACAGCTAGGCCATATACGATGGCCATGGCATTACATTGAATGTGTGTGCTGTCTGCCCTGGAAGTTATGATGATTCTGATATATGGCTTCTAACACAGCTGTACCACACCTTTGCCAATATGGACATCCCCTACAGTGTCCTAGTGGGGGATGCTGGGTAACCACTGGTGTCGTGGCTGATGACACCCAGCAGCAATGCACACACACCTGAACACTCACACCATAATGAGGCAGATGCACAGGCAGGACATGTAATTGAGCATGTGTTTGGGATGCTCAGTTCAGGGTTCTGGTATCAGGAAACATCCGGTGGAGCCCTGCAGAATTCACTAGCTACATGCACACAATTTGTTATGGTATTTGCTATGCTACACATTCTGATCCTGTAGTAACGGTTGCTGCAGTAACAGCATGGGGCAGGGCCACATGGCCCAACACCACTGCCAAGGCCTGTACAGGCACAGTGTGACTTGGGGAAAGAACTACCTGAGCAGGGCACAGTCGGCGAAAGGCCGTGCACAGTATGACCTGCCCTTGGCAAAGAGGCAACACAAGGCATATGCACTGACACAGTAGGTACCCACGGATGTCCCCTCTCTGACCCGCACACAGTACAATGGATGCCAAACATGACACTTCCATTTATAGGAGGTGCACTGCGTGCATCTAACATAGGCAGCCCTCCAGCACTGTCCTCAGGTCCAGAACAACCCCAGGGTATGTCTATTGACCTAAAAATTGGCAGTTGTATTAGAATGTCAATTTACCCATTGCTATGGTATGTATGTGAGCATACAACAGACTTTGGTGGCCGACTGTTAGGACAGCAGACAGTACACGTCCATAGTGGCACCATGACATCTGTAGCACATACGGGGGTCACAATGGTAGCCAGTAGTACACAGGGTGTCCTAACCCACTGCAGATTATGGGATGAATATCATGTGTGTCCATACAGCCCACACACGTTCCATGCAGCTGGACAGGTGTGGACCACTACAGACAAATGATATACAATGGTCTATGGATATGCCCAATGAATGACCCCAACCCCCAAAGACACACACAGACTACAGCAGGCCAGGCGGTTTGATGTAGGTTGTAAAAGCTAGGATGTCCAACACCACTGTGCTGGTATTTCACACTGGGATCTGACATACATTGGTATCCATCCAACCGGCAATTTAGGTAGGTCCACACACTGACATGGAGTACCTGGCATACTGGTACAGTAGCGGCAGATGTGTACAACTGTCACTGTCAGCTGTGCCCCCATCCAACCTACACATGTGAGAGTCATGTGCGCCACCCACAGTGCTGTGTAGGACTGTGGATGCAGTTGGATGTCCCCCCACGCTATGCAGACATGTAGCAACTGTCAATGCCACATGACCATTAGCTACCCTGCAGACACAGCATGACACCTGTCTGTGTAGAACAGAGGGGTTGGCAACACAGCAACGACTATCTGGACATGTGACACATGCGATACAGTTGTCCATGCTCACACACATGACGGTATGATGGTAATGTTGGTCGACAACATGCGTAACAGTCATACTGGGCATGCTTACACACTGACATACAGGACGGCCAGGCATGCATACACCAGTGGTCCGGACATATCTGCCAGTACATTGCTATACTGTTGGATGACTGCACTGCATGGTGTGTGTGTGGTCTATTGTCTGTACATATGCCATGGTCTATTGTTAATTCACATGAGCTATGTGCTGTGTGCAGGGTACTACTACCAACACGTGAATAGGGCGGTTCTTTGTTTGCGGACAGACCAACGCCTTTGGATACGGACTGGGTAAGGCACATTCCAGCAGGTGGGAGCAGTTGTGCATGGGTTTGCAGAGTGTTAAGCACTGCAGATCTCTGGTTACAACACCTTTTACCCATTTAGACTCCACATTTCTTTGACAGTGCACTACTGGCATACTGGTAGACAAACATGCTTACAGTCGCTCGCTCACCAACATCTGCTTACATTTGTCACTCACGCTGGGTGAGTGCAATCCCTTGTGATGTGTATTACATCGGACTACAAAATTACAGTATCAGGTATGTCTAACCATTTGGCGATGGCAGGCATTCGGCTGTACAAACTAGATGGCCTGTCCAGTGACATAATCATATTATATGCGTGTTCCTCATATGATCTGCTCCCATCTGCCTGATACATGGGAACCGATACTCTGCAATGTTGACATGTGAATATGATTTTGTGAATGCAGCTGTCCAGCGAGTCATGTTACCACATACCTACTGTACGTTTTCCACCTTTTAGATTGCATGATGGGAGACTGTAGAAATGACACCTTTCCCACTTTGCATGGGACAGTCCCTCAGTAGGCATATGTCATGTGACGATGCTCTAGCCATTGCAACTGTCCTGATTAGGGGACATTCTCATGTTGTACGTGTCTGTACAGGTCGCCTGTTACAGGTCTTGTATACCTGACACGTCGATATGTTATATGTAGTAGCATAAGCAACTTTACAGCTGCTAGACTACGCTTTGATTTGTGCAGATATGTATATTGCTGTACTATGCATGGCTGTAAGTATGTTCTGCCCTGGTACTTCTGACATTTCTACAGAGCAGGTCCCACTTTGGCCATTCAGACTGGTGGCGGCCCTATAGATCCTATATGTAGATGTATATTGCTGTACTATGCATGGCTGTAGGTATGTTCTGCCCTGGTACGTCTGACATGTATACAGAGCAGGTCCCACTTTGGCCATTCAGACTGGTGGCGGCCCTACAGATCCTATATGTAGATGTATACTGCTGTATTATGCATGGCTGTAGGTATGTTCTGTCCTGGTACGTCTGACATGTCTACAGAGCAGGTCCCACTTTGGCCATTCAGACTGGTGGTGGCCCTATAGATCCTATATGTAGATGTATTGCTGTACTATGCATGGCTGTAGGTATGTTCTGCCCTCGTACGTCTGACATGTCTACAGAGCAGGTCCCACTTGGCCATTCAGACTGGTGGCGACCCTATAAATCCTATATGTAGATGTATATTGCTGTACTATGCATGGCTGTATTTATGTTCTGCCCTGGTACGTCTGACATTTCTACAGAGCAGGTCCCACTTTGGCCATTCAGACTGGTGGTGGCCCTATAGATCCTATATGTAGATGTATAGTGCTGTACTATGCATGGCTGTAGGTATGTCCTGTCCTGGTACGTCTGACATTTCTATACAGAGCAGGTCCCACTTTGGCCATTCAGACTGGTGGAGACCCTATAGATCCTATATGTAGAGTTATCACATGTGTCAAGGCAACACATACCCACAGCCAGTTGTGAACTGACTACTTCCACGGTTTGCATACGTTAAGGTTATTCTTGTAGCATTATAATTGCTAATACTGTTTCCTATAACATGTAGCTTTTTCTGATACAACAAATTAATTTCTGACACCACTACACACAATATATGGCTTCCTTTCCCGAACTCACAGGCCATGTGCCATAACATACATTTTGCAGGACACAACTGCCCAGACGGTGTGTCAGTCACAGGCATACGGTGTGGAACCATCTATTATGCTACCATCTACCTAAGGTGGTCAGAAATATGCGCTTTCCGTCACTAGCAGATCTCACATACCAATGGGGGAGAATGAACACTGTATCAGGGACACTGCATAACACCCTGTGGGACACATTTAGACGATTGGTTCTATTAACCAGACACATTGGCAGTCACAGAGCATATATATTCATTCACTTTTGTCGAGGTACATGCCGCTTATGACTCATACATGTTATGGTATTTTGCTATGCTACACATTCTGATCCTGTAGTAACGGGTTGCTGCAGTAACAGCATGGGGCAGGGCCACATGGCCAACACCACTGCCAAGGCCTGTACAGGCACAGTGTGACTTGGGGAAAGAACTACCTGAGCAGGGCACAGTCGGCGAAAGGCCGTGCACAGTATGACCTGCCCTTGGCAAAGAGGCAACACAAGGCATATGCACTGACACAGTAGGTACCCACGGATGTCCCCTCTCTGACCCGCACACAGTACAATGGATGCCAAACATGACACTTCCATTTATAGGAGGTGCACTGCGTGCATCTAACATAGGCAGCCCTCCAGCACTGTCCTCAGGTCCAGAACAACCCCAGGGTATGTCTATTGACCTAAAAATTGGCAGTTGTATTAGAATGTCAATTTACCCATTGCTATGGTATGTATGTGAGCATACAACAGACTTTGGTGGCCGACTGTTAGGGCAGCAGACAGTACACGTCCATAGTGGCACCATGACATCTGTAGCACATACGGGGGTCACAATGGTAGCCAGTAGTACACAGGGTGTCCTAACCCACTGCAGATTATGGGATGAATATCATGTGTGTCCATACAGCCCACACACGTTCCATGCAGCTGGACAGGTGTGGACCACTACAGACAAATGATATACAATGGTCTATGGATATGCCCAATGAATGACCCCAACCCCCAAAGACACACACAGACTACAGCAGGCCAGGCGGTTTGATGTAGGTTGTAAAAGCTAGGATGTCCAACACCACTGTGCTGGTATTTCACACTGGGATCTGACATACATTGGTATCCATCCAACCGGCAATTTAGGTAGGTCCACACACTGACATGGAGTACCTGGCATACTGGTACAGTAGCGGCAGATGTGTACAACTGTCACTGTCAGCTGTGCCCCCATCCAACCTACACATGTGAGAGTCATGTGCGCCACCCACAGTGCTGTGTAGGACTGTGGATGCAGTTGGATGTCCCCCCACGCTATGCAGACATGTAGCAACTGTCAATGCCACATGACCATTAGCTACCCTGCAGACACAGCATGACACCTGTCTGTGTAGAACAGAGGGGTTGGCAACACAGCAACGACTATCTGGACATGTGACACATGCGATACAGTTGTCCATGCTCACACACATGACGGTATGATGGTAATGTTGATGCGACAACATGCGTAACAGTCATACTGGGCATGCTTACACACTGACATACAGGACGGCCAGGCATGCATACACCAGTGGTCCGGACATATCTGCCAGTACATTGCTATACTGTTGGATGACTGCACTGCATGGTGTGTGTGTGGTCTATTGTCTGTACATATGCCATGGTCTATTGTTAATTCACATGAGCTATGTGCTGTGTGCAGGGTACTACTACCAACACGTGAATAAGGCGGTTCTTTGTTTGCGGACAGACCAGCGCCTTTGGATACGGACTGGGTAAGGCACATTCCAGCAGGTGGGAGCAGTTGTGCATGGGTTTGCAGAGTGTTAAGCACTGCAGATCTCTGGTTACAACACCTTTTACCCATTTAGACTCCACATTTCTTTGACAGTGCACTACTGGCATACTGGTAGACAAACATGCTTACAGTCGCTCGCTCACCAACATCTGCTTACATTTGTCACTCACGCTGGGTGAGTGCAATCCCTTGTGATGTGTATTACATCGGACTACAAAATTACAGTATCAGGTATGTCTAACCATTTGGCGATGGCAGGCATTCGGCTGTACAAACTAGATGGCCTGTCCAGTGACATAATCATATTATATGCGTGTTCCTCATATGATCTGCTCCCATCTGCCTGATACATGGGAACCGATACTCTGCAATGTTGACATGTGAATATGATTTTGTGAATGCAGCTGTCCAGCGAGTCATGTTACCACATACCTACTGTACGTTTTCCACCTTTTAGATTGCATGATGGGAGACTGTAGAAATGACACCTTTCCCACTTTGCATGGGACAGTCCCTCAGTAGGCATATGTCATGTGACGATGCTCTAGCCATTGCAACTGTCCTGATTAGGGGACATTCTCATGTTGTACGTGTCTGTACAGGTCGCCTGTTACAGGTCTTGTATACCTGACACGTCGATATGTTATATGTAGTAGCATAAGCAACTTTACAGCTGCTAGACTACGCTTTGATTTGTGCAGATATGTATATTGCTGTACTATGCATGGCTGTAGGTATGTTCTGCCCTGGTACTTCTGACATTTCTACAGAGCAGGTCCCACTTTGGCCATTCAGACTGGTGGCGGCCCTATAGATCCTATATGTAGATGTATATTGCTGTACTATGCATGGCTGTAGGTATGTTCTGCCCTGGTACGTCTGACATGTATACAGAGCAGGTCCCACTTTGGCCATTCAGACTGGTGGCGGCCCTACAGATCCTATATGTAGATGTATACTGCTGTATTATGCATGGCTGTAGGTATGTTCTGTCCTGGTACGTCTGACATGTCTACAGAGCAGGTCCCACTTTGGCCATTCAGACTGGTGGTGGCCCTATAGATCCTATATGTAGATGTATATTGCTGTACTATGCATGGCTGTAGGTATGTTCTGCCCTCGTACGTCTGACATGTCTACAGAGCAGGTCCCACTTTGGCCATTCAGACTGGTGGCGACCCTATAAATCCTATATGTAGATGTATATTGCTGTACTATGCATGGCTGTATTTATGTTCTGCCCTGGTACGTCTGACATTTCTACAGAGCAGGTCCCACTTTGGCCATTCAGACTGGTGGTGGCCCTATAGATCCTATATGTAGATGTATAGTGCTGTACTATGCATGGCTGTAGGTATGTCCTGTCCTGGTACGTCTGACATTTCTATACAGAGCAGGTCCCACTTTGGCCATTCAGACTGGTGGAGACCCTATAGATCCTATATGTAGAGTTATCACATGTGTCAAGGCAACACATACCCACAGCCAGTTGTGAACTGACTACTTCCACGGTTTGCATACGTTAAGGTTATTCTTGTAGCATTATAATTGCTAATACTGTTTCCTATAACATGTAGCTTTTTCTGATACAACAAATTAATTTCTGACACCACTACACACAATATATGGCTTCCTTTCCCGAACTCACAGGCCATGTGCCATAACATACATTTTGCAGGACACAACTGCCCAGACGGGTGTGTCAGTCACAGGCATACGGGTGTGGAACCATCTATTATGCTACCATCTACCTAAGGTGGTCAGTGAAATATGCGCTTTCCGTCACTAGCAGATCTCACATACCAATGGGGGAGAATGAACACTGTATCAGGGACACTGCATAACACCCTGTGGGACACATTTAGATGATTGGTTCTATTAACCAGACACATTGACAGTCACAGAGCATATGTATTCATTCACGTTTGTCGAGGTACATGCCGTTTATGACTCGTACATGTCATCTGTCATAACCTGTATTCCGCCATCTGTCCACCTAATATCACTAGTTCTAGAAGTGTTTATTTGGATTTTGTTACATTCTGATTCATAACTATGGACGTCCATGCTAATCGGGTACACGGCACTGATTTGGTCTCTATGTATTCTCCCGATGGTTTACAGTATATCTAGTAGATGTGCTCTTCAGGTTTGGGATGTATAGGTGTCTGCTATGCCCACATAGGAATATTAATGACTTCCACTGGGCGGGCCACTACATCTCTGCCAACCAGCTCCTGCACACTTAAGCCCATTATTGCATACCCATGGTCCACCTACCTGGCACCCCTCTACAACACTCATGACATATACTTACTGTGAGGGCAGCTGGGGTATGAGCACACTCCTACACATTGCCCACTCTCCCCGTCTCGGGACAAATGTCGTATGTTTTGTCAACCCATGTATTATCACACTTGCACAACCTACTGTTCCATGTACACCTACATCCTGCTCACATCGATGACACCAGGTTGACACATACACTGACTTTTTGGGGTCCCGCAAGGGACACTGTTATCCATGTTTAAAGTGTAGACCTTGCAGATCTCTTCCACTGCTACTTTCCTGCCGGTGTTTTGGATAGCAGCAATGTAGTAATCTTTATTGCCTGTCTGTATGTCTGACTAGCCTAGCTGGGCAGTGTGGGGGGTACAACATTTATTTATTGGACCTCCCAGTCACATATGACTGGGCTGTATATATGTTACCCCTAATTGCTGTAAAGTAACCTAGTTATGTACATGTGTATATCTACAATGACATATTTGTTTTTTGTGTATATGTATATATCAATACCTGTTGTTTGTGTATATATATCTATCTATATATATCTGTAGTATATCTTTGTGTGTGTATATATATATATATATATATATATATATATATATATATCTCTGTATAAATGTATATGTGAATATAGATCTATATATATATATATATATATATATATATATATATATATATATATATATATATATATGTAGATATAGATATAGCTATATATATATATATATATATATATATATATATATACGTTTTTATCTATATATACATCTGTGTGTCCATTAACCTATACATTTCCCGGACATAGACACTTACACATGCGTATTGGGTTTTATCTCTGCTTCAACAGCATTCTATTGCCTTAGTCATTATGACACCGACACTTCACTCCGGTGAACTTGTGATCAGTATACTGCACATTATACAGCGGACAGATGTTGCACGTTTTTCATGTCTGGGGTGCCGCTGATAAGTGTGATGTGGTAGTGTCATTCGACCTATTACTCGCATGAGCAGCCTGTTATTCCTGCTACTGTGTTTGTTTCTGTGCACATTCATATTATTAATGTTAATAGAATGAGTGTTTGTGTTACTGAGATTGTACGTCAACATACTGATGTCTGCATGTAGTTGTGTCTTTCTGCTTTTCACGGTTTGGGGTTGTCACAGCAGAACTCCGTTCCGCTCATGGGTGGCGTTTAGGTTTTACGTGCCGGGCTGACAGCCCTGATGCACAACATCCGACAATACGCCCATTCACGCATGTCACCACGCAGACGACACTCTATCTGGGAATCGCACCTACGTACTAGCTGACCTCCACAGGCCGCTCCATTGCAACCGGCGCAACATACCCTAGCACTCCTGTGTCTATAATCGCATATCCATAGTTTCTCCAGCACACCCCTGTTGAGTTTCCATGCATACCAGCCATTATACACCTGTTATCGCAGCCATGACACACCTTTACACATTGCAATCTCCAGAGCGTTGGGGTCCTACACATATTTTGTACCGCCTCGTGTATTCACAGGCTCACCATCCATTCATATTTGCACATACGTGCCTTTCCTGGTGTTATGGATTACGAACGATTTGCAGGTTACAAGTGTAGGTGGTTGCAACATGTACTGCATTCCGTCTGTTTACAATGTTGACGTAGCACTTCAATGATGTTATGGCCACTGGTATAACCCTGCCTCTGGTCTGAATAGTGGTGCTCTACTCACACTTGTGCAGCTTTATCTGACATACGCTGCGAGCACTTCATAATTCCTTACTTGCTCTAGATTCCCTTCACAACCCTTATGTTTGCTTTCATCTTTCGGCGTTCCTTACATATATATATATATATATATATATATATATATGTATATATATATATATATATATATATATATATATATATACATATATATGTATATATATATATATATATATATATATATATATATATATGTATATATATATAGATATATATATATATATATATATATATATATATATATATATATATAATATATTTCTGTTATGTCTGTGGATATTTATCTGTACACATGTCTATCTATCTATCTATCTATCTATCTATCTATCTATCTATCTATCTATCTATATAAAAGTTACAGCTGTACAAGACAACATACATTTGCTATGCTAAAAGCTGCATACTCCCGCGCAGGCATACTTGCATCTACTTATTCTGAATTACATATGTTTACTGGCACTTCTTTGGGATTACATGTGTCTTATTCCTTATGAAAGTACCACTTTGATTGATGGAATCCAGTTAAAGGACCCATGCGAACGTGGTCACCTTTACATGTATAAATGTTGGCTTTACAGCACAGAGGCATTCATTACACAATTAATATGTGCTATAGTCGTACTTGAACCGGGAATGCCTTTACGTTAGGCAGATGCTCTAACCACTACACTATTGTTGTTCTGGCTCATTTATATGTATACCCATGGTTCATAGCTACTCTGACATACACTTCACTGCTTCCCTTACACAGCAGGCATCCATTCTCCTGCTGGGAAAACCGCAGTACTACACTTATGACATTCCCTGTTTCCTACTGCTCTGGACCCATGCTGCATATCTACTCACTCCAAGGATATTCAGAACTCCTACGCTTATAGTCCTCGCACATACGCGTGTTTGATTGTCAAGTGTTCATGTGCTGGTCCGGGTTTAGGGTCGTCCGACTAGTGAATAGAACTGCCCTGGTGCTGTTCAAATATCAGAAGTAGCATATGGACAGAGTTAGTCCAGATTTTAACATTCTACCTGTGTTTACAGACACAGGTGTTTGGGTACCTCTGACCACATTATTAGGTTGGCGCTACATAATTTATGGCGGGGAGTGGTTCCACTATATAATGCAGGGTGAGGGGAGGGTTTTCACATGTTTCCCTTCCCATTTGACTATTTCATTCATTTATAGATACAATGAATATTATTCTGGACATCAGTTATAAATTCACTACAGGTATGCAATAGTCCTGTCAACAGATGTGACAGTTGGTTGGTGTACTTATGTGTACGGACCTCTGTGATACTCGGGGACTCATTTCTACATTGACAGGGACAAGGCTATAACAACTCAGGGACAATCATGGACACTTTTACCATATCAATACTATTAACTTGGAACGTGTTGACAGATTCGTAATACTACTCATTTTCTGCAGTTAAATGCGTCTATTACTCTTCATTGTTGTAAGTAGTCATTCTCATTCAGCACATTTCCTCCAAAGGTCACTGGCTTTGTGAGTGGTTAAGAGGCTGGCCAGTTATTGTGCGAATGCTCTGACCATTGGTGGGGTTGACATTGTCATATGTACAGGCTGGGATATATTCTGGGGACTAGGGTTGCCACCTTTTCAAATGGCCAAAGTGGGACATTTTCGGAACACACATCAGATTTTACAGGCCTACACATACCCATGGTCTGTACAAAGGATAGAACTTTACTTTTTTGCCTAAATAAAAGATTATTCTTGTAGCAGTTTAGTTGCTTATTCTGTTTCTTGTAACATTTAGGTATTTTAGATACATTAATAATTATTTTATGCAACTATTACATAACATATGGGACATAATTATGTCCTACAATCTCAGGACATTTACATATATATGTACGAGGGTAGTGTGACAGCAGTGAGGTCTGCAGTGGGAGTGATGGATGCATTTAAGGTGGAGGTGGGGTTACATCAAGGATCAGCTCTGAGCCCTTTCTTATTTGCAATGGTGATGGACAGGTTGACAGACGAGATCAGACAGGAGTCCCCATGGACTATGATGTTTGCAGATGACATTGTGATCTGTAGTGAGAGTAGGGAACAGGTGGAGGAGACCCTGGAGAGATGGAGATGTGCTCTAGAGAGAAGAGGAATGAAGGGCAGCAGGACTAAGACAGAATATATGTGTGTGAATGAGAGGGAGGATAGAGGAATGGTGAGGATGCAGGGAGTAGAGGTGGCGAAGGTGGATGAGTTTAAATACTTGGGGTCAATAGTTCAGAGTAACGGTGAGTGTGGAAGAGAGGTGAAGAAGAGAGTACAGGCAGGATGGAGTGGGCGGAGAAGAGTGTCAGGAGTGATTTGTGGCAGACGAGTACCTGTAAGAGAGAAAGGGAAGGTCTACAAGAGGGTAGTGAGACCAGCTATGTTATATGGGTTAGTGACAGTGGCATTGACAAAAAGGCAGGAGTTTGAGCTGGATGTGGCAGAGTTAAAGATGTTAAGATTTGCACTGGGTGTGACGAGGGGGGACAGGATTAGGAATAAGTATATTAGAGGGTCAGCCCAGGTTGGAAGGTTTGGAGACAAAGCCAGATAGGCAAGATTACATTGGTTTGGACATGTGCTGAGGAGGGATGCAAAGTATATTGGGAAAAATATGCTAAGGATGAAGCTACCAGGTAACAGGAAAAGAGGAAGGCCTAAGATAAGGTTTATGGATGTGGTGAGAGAGGACATGCAGGTGGTTGGTGTGACAGAGCAAGATGCAGAGGACAGGAAGAAATGGAAACAGGTGATCCGCTGTGGCGACCCCTAACGGGAACAGCCGAAAGAAGATGATGATGAATCTCAGGACATTTGCCATTTTTAATATTTTTTTGTCAGGACACAACTGCCCACAGAGGGACTGTCCCTCGCAAAGTGGGACAGGTGGTAACCCTACTGGGGACACCAGATTGTTTAGGCCAACACATAGCCACGGTCAGTGCAGGTTTAGAACATTCATTAGTTTCCTAGTTGTGAGCCTATACCTTTAGCATTTTAGTTGTTTGCCTGTTTCTTGTACGAATTACATTTATTCTATCCTGACGTGACCGCTTTAGGCAACTGTTACATGCAGTATGGTACATAGTTATTTCCTACAATCACAGAACATTTGGCATTGTATCATTGTTGGTCAGGTCACACCTACCCACACAGTAATTGTCCCTCACACAGTGGATCAGGGGGTATCCTGTTTAGGTCAGTGCCTTCATCACCCTTATTCCATGTGCCACTATGCGAATGTGTGCAATATATTCTCTCGCTTATTCGTGTCGGGACATGTGCGTCACGGGCAGGTGTTTGATCCTGGGTAGTAGGTTCTGCATGACCATCTAGGGCTGGACAGTCTCGTGCACCACTACTGCACATTCCAACTTGTGTCCAGATGTCTACAGGACTGGACATCGTGTCTTGATACCCATTCTAATGTTTACACAGGTTACTTATCCCATGAGGGATATCCAAAAATTTAACAAGACTGATACCGACCATTCTTCTGGCATTACGAAAATGTGCTGGGGGTGTTACATGCAAGGGATACATAGTTTGCAATCCTGAAACTGCCTAGGGTGACACTACCTACTACATATGCGTAGTGGTCACTATGTGTAGATGTGGCTGCGCCAAACTAGTAGACCAAGTATGGCTGGATTTGGTGGACGTTCAGGTATGGGGGCGGGTTGTGTGCTGTGGAGGGGATGCTGGGTAGTCCATTATGCATCCAGGTGTGTTGCATTTGATATGGCCAGTTCCATCAGGACCAATCTGTGGGTATGTGCCGGTGACATTTCTGTACATTTGTATCGCACATTTTAATATTCATATGTTTGTGGGATTGTGTTCTACAGTATGGCCTGTCTGGTTGTATTGCAGATGTGTATACATGTTGTTTGTGCTTCTTTCTGCTTCACCCGCTGCTCCCTCATACTCCTCCAGTTCACCTATTCTGCATATGACACAGTCTCGCCTTTGAGGATTATACCATTACCCACCCCCCCCACACACACACACATATTCTTGACACTCCATCCATCACTGCTTTGGTTGATGGCCCATGACACAGTCAAGGTAACACATTGCATACCCTACATATGTCAGGTACCTGTATGGTTGTGTGGACTACCCTGCCATGTTTGACCTTCCACATGCTATACCTCATGCACATAGGTACATGCCCATATTTAACTTTCATGACATGGTTGGTATACCCGGGTAATACCCGTTCAACTGTGACACATCCTGACAAGTACGGCTTGGACCGCAGATGTGCAGATTTTGGCCGACTGTTCTAATCATTGGTAGGATGCCACCTTTTCCTATGTCCAGGATGGGATATATTCTGGACACATATCCGATTGTACTGGACAACACGTACCCACAGTCAACGCTACGGATAATACTGTTCCTTTCAGCCTACATGTTGCCTTATTGTTGTAGCAGTTTATATGCTCCTTCTGTTTCGTTTACATGCTTATTCTATTTCCTGTCACATATGGTATATTAAATACGGACATACCTATTGTATATGACTATTGCATGCGTTGTGGGATATAATTCGGTCATACGGTCGCTAGATATTTACATTTATCATGTTGTTATGGACACATCTGCCCAGCTGTGTACTCTTCCTCACAATATGGGTCAGCTGGTGACCCTGACCATTGGGCTGGATGTACCTATTGGCGGCGCGCTAACATATGATGTGTTTCACTTCCACTTGGTATAACTATCTACACTGCATTGGACTACGGGCACACGGTTTTCAATGTCATTTGTTCGAGGGATAGGGACCCGTTATTCCCTACCATGCATTTGTGTTTGCTTCTTCATTTTGTGTTCGCAGGAACTGTCTTGCATGCTTTGCATACATTTCAGTATCCACGGACTCTGACAGATGTGATTACTATTGCTTGCAAATTGTTATATGCAAGCATTTTACGTTGCACATCGACAGCTGACATTTCCACGGCTTCGTGCGGCACTTCGACATGCCCTATGCACTCGCGCTCCTTTCCTATGCACGTGGCTATGGCGGCAGCGCGCCTTCATTAATATGCATTTGGCACTACTGCGCCATCTTCACACCACACGGTCGGCACAAGCCTAACGCCGGCCTTGCGCCGAGCTTCATGAATCCCGGAGAATATCTCTTATTAAGAACATAGATTTTTAAATTTCACAGTGAAATGTTTTATGTATATATATATATATATATATATATATATATATATATATATATATTTTTTTTTTCTTAAAAGTTTTGAATGTTCTAAATTAATTTCATTGGAGGATTATGTCATGTGATGAGTGTCACTGCTTTTATATATGCTTCTTTCAGATGTAAAAAGAAATTTAAGAGATCTGAGGAAGGGAATTGCCGTGAAAGCTCTGCTTTTTTGTATTCTTGGTTTAATAAATTTATCTGGTGTTTCAGTCCGATGGTTTTTATGTGTTCGCAGTATTTTGCACTTGCTGTTGACTGGATTCACTCAGTTTGTTGTGCCCAAGAGTGTTTTGTAAGAGAAAACTGTCAACATGGAATCAGATCTCTAATAATTGACATGTCTTGTTCAACAATGATCACCACAGAATTTCCAGAATTGTAACAGTCAGTTAGGAAGGGATAAAGTCATGCACACTGTGCCTTCATGTGGTTCTACGTCTTGGGAAGGTCCTTTAGTGTGATGTCATAATTTCAAACTATATCGTCAGCAAAAAGAAATAGAAGTGACAGATGGTTCACCCTCTCATACAGATTTTCCATGCCTTCTTCTTCTTCCATAGATATAGGTGCCTCCAAACAATAAGAATAAACTGAATAAGATATCAGATGTCCTCCATTTCCCCAAGCACAAAAAATGCAGTCCAAGTCTCATCTGATGTCAAAAAAGGCAAAAGCCAAAAGCTCTTTCTATACTAATAACTAGAGTGATATCTGAAAAATACATTCCTTACACCTGGATACAAATCTTTTATGATAACTTTACATAAAATTCTACAGAGTTTAATAATTAAAGTCCTATTGCAATCTTCTCTCCTCCAATCAAAAATACTTGAAAAAATACATTCATGCTCGGCTTGTGCATCACCTAATTTCAAATAATCTAGTCTCTGAAACACAGTATGGTTTCAGACCCCACCACAGCACAACCATCACCTTCCATCACTACACCAGCACTATAAACCAGCATATGGACAACGGTAACCAGTGTCAGCTGTATTCCTAGACTTATTCAAAGCTTTCAACACCATATGAGACCGACATTTACTCACTGAACTCTCTTCTGTAGGCCTCTCTAAATCCTTCCTTTTGATGTTCCTTACAGGTATCTATCTGGAACTCAACAAGAAGTAAAATTGCTACAGGACCTCTCGTCCTCTCTCCCAGGTACTATATGTGTTCCTCGGGGCTCTATAAAAAGACCCCTTCTCTTTAATGTTTTTGTAAACAAGCATTTCCCTGCCATAGACCAAGCAATTATAGTAAAATATACAGATGATTCAACTTTAATACATACTACAATATCCAAACCCCAGGAAATCATTCAAATTTCCTTCTCTTCAAATGAAACCTGAAAAAAATTTTAAAAGCTGTTCCTCAATCCCACTACAAACATAACTGATGTTCTTCACCCCAAAATATTATTTTGATCAAAAACAAGCTTGGTTACATCTGCATATAATACTAAAATGAAGGTGGTGCCACATACTAAATTACTGGGCACCGTAATAGATGATGATCTTAAATTTGATCAACATATTCTTCAAACAGTTAAAAAGACCCATCAGAAACTTGACTGCCTTTAAAGGGTCAAGCAGTTCTTTATAAACATAGCAAGAAAAACCCTATCCTCATCCTATTTGCTTCCAACCCTTTTATATGTCCACCTGTCCTTACAAACCTAAGCTCTACACTAAAATCCAAACTAGCATCCTGTTACAACAAAGTAGCTAAATTTGCTCCCAACCAATGCTGCCCTCCAAGCTCACCACTGCCAAACTTAAAACAGCTAAACTGACTAGAGCTTAACTATTACATACGACTCTCTGTTAGTTATGGCATACAAACTGATATATTATCCTGAAAAATGCCATGCATTAAAAATAAACTATTACCCTACATCCCCACAAGAGACTTCTGTTCTGCTGATAAATTATTATTTAGGACTAGTAAAACAAATAATTCATCTGAGGACTCCCTATATTCCTGTTACAGCTCCAAACTCTGGATCATCTTCCCTACATAAGTAAAAATGACTAGCAAACTCCCAAGCTATAAAATCCAGCTCAAATGATACTTTACCCAATCATATTCATTACCAGATTGAGACCTCTAGTGAAAGCACAACTTTCTTATTACTTATCGCAAACCTTTTCCCTCCTGCACTTGAACCACTACACCCCTTTTCACCCCTTTTAAACAACACTTTTCCTCTTGCTCTTTTTCTAACTGCCCCATCCACCACTCTACCCCTGTCATGTAACCCATTACATACCTTAAGTTATATACCTTACAGATACACCAGTTTGGAGCAGAGAGCCTCTATAAAACTAATCCTATACCATCCTTTCTCAGTCATATGCTGTTGTCCTCCAGTGCAATACTAATAACCTAACTACTAACCTCTCCACAGGCTATGTGCCCATAGAATAGTGCACAGCAATGGTTATTCCACTCCACAAAGGAGGGGCCACAACTGACCCTGGTAACTATCTCTCCATAAGCCTGACTAGCCTGGTCTGCAAGGCTATGGAGCGCATCATCATGGAACTCATTAACAAAGACATTGGGAACCTTCAAACACTTGACCCGACCCAGTTCAGCTTTGTTAAGGGCAGATCATGCCTACTAAACCTGGTTGACTTCTTTGAGACAGTCACCAAGGCCATAGAAGAGGGAAAGGTTGTTCACATAGCTTACCTTGACCTCGCCAAGGCTTTCGACACCATTCCCCACTCGGGTATTACAGAAAAACTCACCAGCCTGAACATAAACCCCTATGTCACAAGATAGGTTGCCAACTGGCTTACAAACAGAACTCACACGGTAGGAATAGTGGGCTACAGGTCCGACTATAAACCAGTCACAAGCGGTGTTCCACAAGGCTCAGTCCTGGGACCTCTACTGTTCAGCATATACTTCTCAGACATACAGACAAACACAGCACGACTATGGCTAACCATGTTCACCGATGACTGCAAACTGCGAGCCATAATTGACTCTCCGGCTGACATGGACATCCTCGAAAAGGGCCTTACTAAGACGGACACCTGGTGTCAAAGTCATGGCCTCAAGCTAAATGCCAAAAAATGCATAGTCATCCCGTTTTGGAAAAACAAAACACCCACAAATTACCACATAGGTGGCAGCCCCCTTAATACAAAAGAGGTAATAGGAGATCTGGGGACACCGGTAGATAGTAATCTCTCCTTTGACAATCATATTGCCAAAGTAGTTAGGAAATCCTTCTATGTGGCCCATCTAATTACTAAAGGGTTCGCATCTAGAAATAAAGAGTTTATAGTGTCCCTCTACTCGTCACTCATCAGACCCATCATAGAGTACAATGCCCCATTTGGGATGTACCTCACAAGACACTTCCAGCAGCTGGAGAGACCACAAAAGTACCTCACCAAGAGGATTACTGGCCTCAAACATATGTCTTATGCAGCCCGACTGAAAGAACTCCGGCTGTACTTAGTGGCATATTGCTTACTCAGAGGTGATCTCTGCCTGACTTACAAAGCCATGCCCAACTCAGAAATGATGGACATGCTCCACCTAAAGAAATCCAAGTCACTGCAAGCCACACGCTCTAGTGAGCTAAACCTCACCA
>NC_056746.1:47848477-48000977 GCF_019279795.1 Protopterus annectens
AAATATTACTATAAAAACAAATAAAATGCAATGGTGCAAAAACTACATTACAAGAATATTAAAGAAACCATATATATTCATAGGTTCATAGGTTCATAGGTTTATACTAGGCTATCTGCCCTAAGGCATTTATAAGCCTAGCCCAAAGTTTTGTGGCTTACGCCACCCCTTATGTTAAAAAATATTGTGCCCATTAGTTTGTTGTGCCTCTGTCCAGCAGTGACACAGAGATGATTCCCGGGGTAAACCTACGATCTCCCATCCACCGGTCAAGATTTCTCTTGAACAGAGCCAGCGAGGTGCTCTGCCTCACATGGACCGGGATTTTATTCCACAGCATAGGGAGTCTCTGAGTGACAAATCTATCCCTCCAGCATGTCCTATTTATATCCGTGCTAAGGTTTAAGTCTGTTGCTCTAGTGGATCTGGTAGATTTGGATTTTTTGAGGTGGAGCATGTCCATTAATTCTGGGTTGGACATGGCCTTGTATGTCAGGCACAGGTCACCTCTGAGCAGATGGTATGCGACTGAATAGAGCTGGAGTTTCTTCAGTCTGGCAGCATATGACAGATTTTGGAATCCCTTTATCCTTTTGGTGAGGAACTTTTGGGGTCTCTCCAATTCATATTACTACCAAAGTTTGTAACTTAAATATTGTAGAAACTATTGTAGCAGACAGTGTGAAGGATAGACACATGGTGGCAATGTCCAAAAAACAAATATATTCTACTTCTCTGTGCATAATTTTCTTATATTACATCTTTGAGCTTCCTTTAAATTTTTTCAAACTTGTGTCAAAAAAAGCTCATCTATTAAGAATCACAATTATATCGCCGGCACCGCTACATTCTGAGTTTTCAGTCTAGGTTGTAGTGTTTTGCACTTTTGTTTGCTCAATAAGGACTTGTGTAGAGATGAAGACTGGGGCAAAACGGAAGTCAGATTCATTACCAAAACATATTAACCTCGTCTTGGCAAAGAAAGAGTTATTACCATTTGGTTGGCTTTGTCTCATTTTACTTTGAGGAAACAGTTCTAATCTTCTTATAACAGACACACCCCCATTCACACACACACACACACACACACACACACACACACACACACACACACACACACACACACTGCATACCCCATACCTGTCCTTCTGTTGTCTGAACATACCCAAAGAATGTTTTTTTCCTGCTCTCAGAAACCAGAGATGAACTCAGTCAGTCATTAGTGACAGACATTAACAGCTTTGCACTTCATATCCTATAGATAATCTATGGTAAATCAAAAACTGTTAGACTATCAACTTTCTAAGTTTTTATGAGGCAAATGTAACAACTGCCACTGATTTTTGTCCTGTCTTGTGCTACAAGGTTGAGAGGAATGCCCACTGTTCCCTCTCCTGCCTCCCATATGTCATGGACTGTTGCAGGCAAGTAATACTGTCTAAGATCTTCAATATATCGATGTAAAAAGAATGTCATGAGTTTGTGCACCAGGTTGGTGCTAAGGTTTTCTGTGACACTGATGCAGGGTTCATCTGTCTTATAGTACCTTTAAGGCATGCTATATAAATTATCACCGATGTCTAGTCTCCCCCCATCCCCATTATATGTAAGGGCTATTACAGCATGAGAAGTTATCCCTGGTGGATAATGTTTGCCCCACCCATGTAAAGTATTCCTCAGTATCTGGTGTCCCCCCCACCAACATAGTTAAAGTATTACCTGGTAGCCAGTATTCCACTGACCCAATGTTGCAGGTTTTGCTAATTAGTCTAGGGGTACATGGAGGTATGACAATGATTCCATCACAAACACATGCACACACACACACACACACACACACACACACACACACACACACACACACACACACACACACACACACACACACTCCCCATTTGATTGCACTCACAGACACACCACATCCCATCACTCATACATGCACACACTTACCTAAACTGCCTCCTTACTACCCCCTTACTGCTACCTGCAAGGCAGATACACACTCACACATACTCTCACACACGCAGGCACATGCATTCACAGATACACTCACACAGTCACGCACACACACTCACACATATTCACACATATACTCACATATACTCTCACTTATATACTCATATGTACACTCACACATACATTCACACTGCAGGCACATACACTCACTCACACACCCCTAACGCTACCTGGTCACTAAACTCCTTACCGCTTACTGCTACCATGATGGATGAACATGGCCTTTTCACCATATTCATTTACTGTGAGTGGCCAGGAACAGCCATGTTAATCTGCACAGCTGAACAATTCTGTGGTCACTCGACTGTGTAAATGACTTATGGCAGGTCTGAGGGAGAGCACATAGCTAACGGATGCCACTCGCCTGTAATGCCTTATTAGTATATAGCATGGCCACGGAGACAGTGGACTGTGGTGCTATACGTCTTCACATTGCAGTACCATGGTAGGGCTGTCTCTGAATCAGAAATTGTCACCACAAGGTGTGCACGTCATGTACACTTCACTGTGACCTTTCTGAATTTTGCCCTTAGATTGTCACAGATCCTGTGCTTTAAATTTAGGCTGTAGGAGTCAGAGAAGGTAAAAGTTGCATTTTATGCTTCTTTTTACCTTTTCCCTAGTTTGTGCAACATTAGAGTTAAAAATAGGGACTAAAGAGGTGGGGGTACACTCCCCAAACTGAAGGGTGCAGTGGGATTGGCCCTCTGAAAATGTTTAGGTTTTACTGTTTGGCAATTTACATGATAACAATTATTTTGTAGACCTGTTTGCTTTGCATTTCTTTAGCATTTAGGTATTTCACTTGTGTTGTTTACTGTTTTAACATGATGAGATGTGATCATTTGTAATAAATCCAAAATAATCTGCCTTCCAAACTGTCTCATAAGCTATAAGGGAACTAAAGGTTTCTAGGTGATTGTTAAAGTGAACAGAAAATATATATTTTTTAAAAGCTCTACATCTGTGTAATTCTGGAAAATGTATCAAATCCAGTGTCCATCCATGTATCTACACCATTTTCCTGCTAAAAGCATCTGCTATAACTGGCTTTGTAAGCCTGGAATTTGAGGTTTTAGTTGCTGAAGATTGTATTGGAGTGTGTTCATACCCAAATTGGAACTGCCTCTTTGCAAAGACTAAAAGATTAGGTTTCTGCTTGCTTTTTTCTTCTGTAGCACATCACTACAGTGAAAATTGTGTTATTCAAAGATGATTAGCACAACTAATAGGCAAAAACAAGGTTTTCCAGAATTTTCTCTGAGATGAAGCACTAATAATGAATAACATGCATCTAATGGTTTAAGGCTCTAATCACTTGGATAAATAAACCTCATTTCTATTTTCAACTAGTAATCTGGAAATGCTTTAGAATATCTTTCCTACTTTAGTCTGACATGGACAGACAGTTACAAGAACAACTTTGTTAGAACTGTACAAGTTTAAATATTGAAAGTTTATTTAAACAGCCTATCAATGCTTTTGAGGGTACTAGAAACTGTGAAGCTGCATAATAATTACTAACCATTAGAACATCCTAAAAAGTGTAGTAAAATGGAGGAATTTTCTGCTTTGTATCTCAAAGCCTCATAATCACCATATATCTATTTTTTCTGGAGAAGACAGATTAACAGATTACCCACTTCCAAACCCAAAAAAATATATTATCCCATAAAATTTAGTGGTTTCATAAAGGAAATAATTTTGAAAAGACACTCTGAACAATGGGAAAGATAATTTATCATATATAAATCTTGAGAAGGAGGGCAATAAATCAGTCTCGCACAGATGTTTTGCTCCTCTCTAGTAGAATCTAGAGAATAAATTATTTTCACTTTTCTTACGACCCTTTTGAACCTTCTTAGGGACCTTGGATGTCATATTTTTAATTTTTGTTTTGAGCATTGCTTTTATCTACTTATGTTTCTTATCAAGTCCTTTTGGTATGGTTGTAATTCCGATTAATCATCCAATCAAGTTGCTTTTAACAGTATTTAAGTGACTACTGATTAGCTGTCATTGTTCTGATAAAGTCCTAACATTTTGGATGAATGTGCTTAATCTGACTCTAATAAACTTTGTGTGCTATGTGGAGTGACCTGGTCTTCGTGCTTTGCTCATAGAAACTGAAACTGAGTATAGTTCATAGCTCATAGATTAGTACTACGCTAACTGCCCTTGCAAGTCATTTTAAGCCTAGCCAATTATCCCTTGTGAGACTCAAACCCTGCACCTTGTGTTTGTAAGGCAAACACTTTAACCATTAGGCCAGCCTCCCAACCCAAACTCTTTGTTGTTTTTTTTAGGTACCTGCATGTATTTGCATGTCTATGTTTTATGTATGGATTAATATTACTCCAACAGAGTTGCAGAAGTAGGCCCCTGCAGTTTAAGTCAATTTTCCTGGGTGCTGAATTTAAATACTCAATTTCAAACACCTTGTAGTTAAAGGAAGGCTGCAGAAAGAAGGGAGATGAAATGGAAGGAGCTACGGAGGGCCTGTATCCTATTCAGAAAAACGAGATTCATCGTCCACTAAAATCTCTTGAGCCAGCATGATCAAAGGTGATACCAACATTGATAGACATTAAGGTATTCCTATGGTCTTTTCTTAAAGTCAGCAAGACTTCTACTACTCAGAAAATTATGTCATACCCCTGTTTAGAGAGTTGGTAGAACTGTAGCATCCTTCTCAACATTTTACCTGAAACAAAAGGATAATGTTGTGTGCACATTGATGATTCCTCTTTAATTAGTCTTTGCCATCATATTCTTTCTCCCTTGTTTATCTCTCTAAAATCTATTCTTTAAAAATCAGGGAGTTAAACAGAAAAGATAAAAAAAATGCAGTTATTTGTGGTAACAAAACTAGACAATAGCACAATACACAATACATCTACAACAACTGGAAAGGCCGCAGAAATACCTCACAAAGAGGATTACCAGCCTCAAACAGATGTCCTATGCAGACCGTCTCAAAAAACTCCAGCTTTACTCCGTCGCATATCGCCTACTCAGAGGTGATCTCTGCCTAACATATAAAGCTATGTCAAACCCAGAGCTGTTGGACATGCTACACCTAAAGAAATCCCAATTCCTCTGAGCTACACGTTCTAGGGACCTAAATCTTGTCACCACAATAAGCAGGACATGCTGGAGGGATAGATTCCTGTTCCAGAGACTTCCCATACTCTGGAACAGGCTACCCATCTATGTCAAGCAAAGTTCTTCATTAGCACTCTTCAAGAAAAATCTTGATGAATGGATAGGAAATAGGAAATACACCCCGGGGATAATTTCTGTGTCTCTGCTCGACATTGGCACAGAAAAATAACTTTCTTGGGTGGCATAAGCCAGGGAACCTTGTTGGCTAGGCTTACGTAGGCCCTTGGGCCGATAGCCTAATACCAACCTATGAACCTACGAGATCAGTAGTGAGAATTAGTAAGCCGCTGTGGTGCAACAGTAGCATTGTTGCCTCACAGCAAGAGGTTCTCCCATTCGATTCTCGGCTGGAGCGCCTTCTGTGTGGAGTCTGCATGTCCTCCCCGCGGTTGAGTGGCATTCGAAAGACATGCATAGTATGGGCTTGCCTTCGTTGAAGGTTGGGCATCGAGCTGGCACCTTGGCACCCGTAAGAAATCTACTGTCAATTATTAGCAGACTGGAGTTCCGCTGTGGCGACCCATAACTGGGAAAAGCGAAAAGAAGAACATCAGTAGTGAGAATTACAGTGCCTTTCTGTTCCCCTGTTTTTTTGTGTACAAACAAAAGGTGATTGATTTAAATAACTGGCTGAGTTTTTGATGTCATTCCAAGGGGTTCCAATATTTGTCAGCATTGGAAGACATGGTTTACAAACCATGTTGTTTTGCAAGGGATGGTCTGCACCTTTCCCTTCTAGGTTTTTCAGTACTCACTAAAACTTTATCCTTCTCTATAGAGTCTTTTTTTAGGCAATGCCAAACTGGCAAACCTACAGACATAGCAAAATCAACTCAAATGAACCTCAAGGTGTTACTACACAATGCCAGGAGCCTAAACAAAAAAACTACACTTGCTCCAAGCCCTCCTCACCCTAGAGAATATAGACATCTGTACAGTTACTGAGACATGGGTTAAAGCTACAGAGTCGCCCTGCAGTGCAAGACATTAGTACCTTCCACACTTTTAGAATAGTAGCAGCACAGACAAGGACTAAAGGTGGATGTGCTTAATATACCTCAATAACAAGCATACACCTAGGCTGGTTAAACAGGATGGTGATCTAGAGTTTCTCCATGTGCAGGTCACCATAGATAAAATTCAGAACCATATCCAAACAAGCTATAGGCCACCATCTATGCCCCAATAATCTCACAATGCATTAATGTACCTAAAGGAGACATTTACCACCCAGCTTAACACCCTAGTCATGGGAGACTTTAATTACATCTCTATAGACCGGAATCCTATATGGCCTCAAATCTACAGGTTTAGAAATTCATGGACTTCATCAATACAAGAACTCTATCAAACAGTGAAAATGCCCACTAGAGGCTCCAGCATACAACTCCTTGTACTCACAAATATGGGAAAATGCTGCACCCCTCCCATGTCTTGACCTCTCTATTAAGCCTCCACTGAATTTCTATCAGAAACTCCATACAACCATGTCAGTGGCTGCATAAAAGCTGCTGTACCTACCAGAAGTAAGCCCAGAACTTGCCCCAGGTATAAGCCTCCCTGGTGACATCCCAAATTAAATACAATATAGAACAAAGGGAACAATGTTATGTCAAATATTAGGAAGGCTAATTCCCATAAAGATAAAAACTCTCTCATCAAACTGAATAGGCAAATAAGAGGGCAAATTAGATCAAACAAACTCAGTTTTGAGGTTAAGATAGCCTTCCAGGTGAAAGATAACCATAAGGCCTTCTTCGGCTATGTTAGAAACCTCAAGGACAGCACACAGCAATGTGCTGAACTGGTGGTAAATAATGCAGCATTCACCCAGCCTGGTGATACAGTGAACCAGTTAGAGGACAAATTTAGTTCCATCTGCATCCCCGTTACCCCAAACCATCGTCCAAGAAACACCCTCAAACATAACCCCTTCAACTGTAACAAGGGAGCATGTACTGCCTGCAGTCACTAAAGCCAAGAAAGAAGCCTCAATGGACCCTGATAACATCCTGGGATGCCTCCTGAACATATGACTTATTAATACCCCTGGAAACACAATTTAATAATACTCTTAAAACATGAGACTGGAGGACTGCAATGGTCATTCCACATAATAAGGGAGGATCTTCAACAGCTCCTGGAAACTAGAGACCTATTAGTCTGACTAGTCTTATTGGTGGAACCATGCAAAAAACTATCATGGAAATTATCAGCAAGGACATAGGAGACCTCCAGACACTGGACATAGCAGACCTCCAGACACTGGACATAGGAGACCTCCAGACACTGGACATAGGAGACCTCCAGACACTGGACATAGCAGACCTCCAGACACTGGACATAGGAGACCTCCAGACACTGGACATAGCAGACCTCCAGACACTGGAGATGTCGCAGTTTGGAAGGTCATGTTTACTGAACATGGTGGACATCTTTGAAAAGGTCACCAAGGCAATGGATGAGGAAAAGGTGGTGCATACAGCCCACCTAGCCCTCGCTAAAGCATTTGATACAATACCCTAGTCAGGCATTGTCAATAAATGTGTGGAACTAGGCATAAACCCTGTTGTACCATGTGAAGCAGAGCTCCTCTCTAACCCTATTTAATCACAATTTGGACCAATGGAAGGGTAATCAGAAATTCAACTCTTGTTTGGTGCCTATGCCTCTGGTGGACAGCAGCAATCAGTAAATCACTCCCTATATAAATTAAATTTGTGGGTTACATTTACGTTGCATTGCTAGGCTTTTAAGGGCCTTAGTGGCTGTTAGCCTGGTATTACACCTATGAACCTAAGAAAGCAACATATGATCCTGGAATGTAAACTGATGAACAGAATGAAGCACATGGTGCCGGGATGTGCATAGGTGAACAGAATGCTGTATATGATCCCAGGATGTGCACAGGTGAACAGAATGCAGCACATGGTCCCAGGGTGTGCAGAGGCGAACAGAATGCAGAACATGGTCATAAGATTGCATAGCTGAATAGGATGCAGCACATGGTCCTGGGACATGCTTTTAATTCTGCCAAATCATCTTTGTGCAAAACCTTAATGGACATATGCAGAAATATAGACACCTGTGCATAACCTTCACAGGGATTGTGTAAAAATGTGGACATCCACAGAGGAAGCTATAACAGGCCCTTGTAGATGCAGCATACATATCAGTTGCCATGAGAGCTGTTAGGGTTGCATGAGAAGGGCCTTGATGGCTGCCAGGTTAATGACCTCCCATGATTAGCTGTCAGACCACAGGGGAATGAATGGGTCAAGCAATCAGTGCATGGCTATTTGTCAAGCAACAGGAAAAAAGATATTCAAAGAAAAAAATACTTATTCAATGGATCGAATAGCTACAGGGAGAATCGAGATAATAAGCATTTATCGATGTATTACATTATGCACACTGGAGGGGAGGCAGGAGACCTAGACTACTGTATCTTATACTGGGGAAATGTATTGCTTGCAGACACTTCTGTTGGCCAGTCTTATTGTGTATTCCAAATACTATGTCCAGTCAGAATGCAGAGTAAAGGCTACCCATGGACCAGTAAATGAAAGTTAGTTTATTCATGGCATAGGCAGCTGGGGGGGGGCATAATGAATTCAACAACAGATGTCAGTCACATACAATAAATGACGTGCTTATGAATCCCAGCAATTATAAACATGAGTTCACACCAGTAACGGTGGCACTTTCAAATGAACAGCAGCAACTATTAATGAACTCTACGGATATTATGCTACAGGACTGGACTGTAATGATAAGTCTTTTCCCAAAATTTCCTAAAATATATCTGAAAATGCAGTGCTACAAGAACTCCAGCACCACATTTGCTTTGAGACAGAAGGCAACAACGTCAAATCAGCATTTTAATAATATTTAAGATTCTGCCTTCTTTCCCACCCCCCCCACCCCCACCCCCATTTACTGCATATCCTGTTTAAAGTTTCTGTGCATATCTTCTCCAACTCTGGTCATACATTTCATTAATCCCTAGCCTAGATCCAAGGAGTAGTTAGCCCTTACAGCCTGCTGACTGTGTCCCCTTATTCCTTAAACATAACTACATAACTGATTATTGTGTATTTATACACTGACCAGGTATAGGAGCAAAGCCATGCTAGCCCTTTCTAAGCAACATTCATGTCACGAGGTACAATGCACATCATCAACAGGTAGACAATATTGTTGATGCAGTAATCATTGGCCCTTTTGCTATAATAAAACCACAGGAATGTGTATGTTTAGAAAAGCAAGTATTTCAAATAAATCACATTAATTTATGATGTGACTCTAATCATTGTGCTGTTCGTAAATAATATGGTACTTCAAAATCGGAACTTGTTAAACAAAGTCATGGTTTCTTTAAATGTGTAGAAATTAACAGCCTCTCTTATTTGAACAAAAAGCAATTTCCAGACATATAAGATCAAAATACTGTTGTTGTAGCACAAATCTAACATTTTCATTTAAGCTTAAGCTGTTTATTTATTTCTTTTTACTTAAATATATTTTTTCCAGACATGCTCTCCAGTAAGTCTGTAAACATACACATTCCTTGGTAAAGAAAGAATAAAGGACTCTGAAGAATGTAGCCAAATGAAGGGTTGTTATTTGTATTAATTCTGGCATTGCACAATTTGAAAACAACAGTACAATGAAATGCAATGATTAGCCTCTGGCTGACAGTCTGAGCTCATGCGGTATTGTCTTGGCAAATCACATTAAGAAGTCCATCTCAGCGAAGCATGTTTAATAGGTTTGTATCAAAACCAGAGCCCCCAGTGGTGAGAGCAATGGAAGCCATTTAATAGGAGAGAAGTCAGCTGAATCGAATTGAATTGTCTAAATGTTTGCTTCATAGTGCCTTCATTAGAAGAATGAAAAAGCAAAGACTTTATTGATGCATCTGTCAAGTCCACAAAACAGCACCCCCAAAATAAAATGCTTCTCTTTGCTGCTCACAGCATGAAAGATAGTGAGGATAAATAAAAAAAGAAAGACTCCTCTTACTTGATTGCCTTAGACTTTAGACCTCATTATCAGATTGTTTACTGTGAATATGTCAGCGTAAAGATGGTCTGCATTTCAGTGAAAAAAACTGAGATGTGGAGAGAGAGAGAACAAGTGGGAAACAAATCAGATGACTGAGTCATTTGTTTCTTAATGGCACATTTTGAAAAGAACACAGTATTATATATAGCAGCATTACTTCATTCTAGAGTTTTAAAGTGAAACTTGTACTTAGTTCTGGTTATCTTTTCAAAATTTCAGTATATCCCAGAAGTTAACTGCTGGTGTAGGATACTAAGGAAAGTGGACTGATAAGACACTGCTATGCCTGGTACCACCATTTATGGTTCAGACTGCCAAACAAGCAGTAGTGCAGAAGTTAACCCTTAGCTGTGCTTCTGTGGAGCACTGTCATAAGGATTAAACAGTGCAACCGCATGAGAAAAATGGTCAAATGAACTTCACTTCTTTCTGAATACAAGTATTGGAGCTTTAAGTTGTTAAAGTTAATTATGAAACATTTGCATGTCTTGTAGCATTGCTTGATAATACAAACATTAATATTTTCAATGAAAAAATATTGTGCTTGGGTACAAACTGTTATTTTTTTCTTCATTTTTTTATGTTCCTGTTTTTCTCTCTAAAGTGTCTGTTACTGCTATGAGTTACATCATAACATTCAAACTGACTGTTATAGGTTCATAGGTAGGTACTAGGCTATCGGCCCAAGGGCCTACGTAAGCCTAGCCAACAAGGTTCCCTGGCTTACGTCTCCCAAGAAAGTTAATTTCCTGTGTTCCTGTCAAGCAGAGCCACAGAAGTTGATCCCTGGGATGTATTTCCTATTTCCCATCCACTCATCAAGATTTTTCTTGACGAGTGCTAATGAAGAACTTTGCTTGACATAGATGGGTAGCTTGTTCCAGAGTATAGGAAGTCTCTGGGAAAGGAATCTAACCCTCCAGCATGTCCTATTTATTGTGGTGAAAAGTTTTAGGTCCTTAGAGCAGGTAGCTCAGAGGGATTGGGATTTATTTAGGTGTAGCATGTCCAACAGCTCTGGGTTTGACATAGCTTTATATGTTAGGCAGAGATCACCTCGAAGTAGGCGATATGCTATGGAGTAAAGCTGGAGTTTTTTGAGACGGTCAGTGTAGGGCATTTGTTTGAGGCCAGTAATCCTCTTTGTGAGGTACGTATATGGCCTTTACAGCTGCTGCAGTTATATACAACATTGCAATATATTAAATATCTGGTGGGCACTATGTGTTGTAGAATAAGAAATGCAATTATTAAAAATCAATGTTATGCAAAACTGGCTGTGAAATCGATGAAAACCTGGATTCTGTCCAGCACTAATTAAGTCATCTGTACAAATGAAAGTGCTTTTACCACACCTGAAAACAAGGACTCTCACTCTAGGGATTCTTACCCGCTGACAAGGACAACACGGTTCTACTTATCCAAGAAAAGTTATGCCCGTCCCTGCTTCTTTTTTACTCTAAACTATTGCTGGACAGAGAAAATAAATAAATAAAAATAAAACCACTGGACAGTAGAATACTGGTAAAATTGACTGAATTGCAATAGCATCAGAAAAAAATGTTTGACTGAAAATAAAGGACATTTCACCTCTCCTTGTAGACAAAATGGAGTCTCCTTAATGAATAGTATGAGAGATGACTTTGCCCCAACAGTGAAAAACAGCTTTCCTGATTTGTTGTTGAGTCTTCATTCAACAATTATTTCTCAGTTTCACACTGAACAACCTAGACTTAAAATTAAAATATGCTCTTATTGTCCCGCACTCAATAACCAGACCTCTAATTTCACTAGACACAGACACACACACTGTATATGTATTTATGTATGTTTATAAAGATATGCATATATGGATGGATGTATATATTCATAGCTAGAGAGAGAGAGAGAGAGATGTCTCTCATTCTCTCTCATTTTACATATATACATATATAGGGTCATAGGTTCATAGGTTGGTACTAGGCTATTGGCTCTAGGGCCTGTACAAGCCTAGTCATAACAATTCCCTGGCTATTTCTTATTTACTTCCCTGGACCCCTGTCTAGCAGGGTGACTGACGTGATCCCTGAGGTGAATTTCCTATCTCCCATCCAGTCGTCAAGGTTCCTTTTGAAGAGGCCAAGAAGGTGCTCTGCTTCACATGTATGCGCAGTCTATTCCAGTCTGGGGAGTCTCTGGATCAGGAACCTATCCCTCCAGCATGTTTTTCATTGTGATGACAAGGTTCAGATCCCTGGAGCATGTGGCTCTGAGGGATTGGGATTTCTTTAAGTCTAGCATGTCCAACAGCTCTGGGTTTGACATAGCCTTGTATGTTAAGCAGAGATCGCCTCTGAGTAGATGATATGCAACAGAGTATAGCTGGAGTTGTTTTAGATGGTCAGCACAGGGCATCTGCTTTAGGCCTGTGATTCTTTTAGTGAGGTATTTCTGCAGCCTTTCCAGTTGTTGCAGATGTCTTGAGGGGTACATACCAAATGGGGTGTTGTAGTCTATAATAAGTCTAATGAGGGATGAGTACAGTGGGACAATGACCTCCTTTTTCCTGGATGAAAAGCCCTTAGTGATGAGGTGTGCCACATAGAAGGATTTCCTGACTGTTGTGCCGATGTGGTTATCAGAGAGACCATTGTCCACCTGTGTCCCTAAGTCTCTTAACACACTTTCAGTGTTTAATGTACTGCCACCTATGTGGTAATTCATGGGTGCATGTTTTTTCCCAAAGGGGATAACTATGCATTTCTTGGCATTGAGCTTGAGCCCATGGCGCTGACACCAAGCATCTGTTTCTGTAAGGCCATTTTGTAGAATATCTACATCATTTGGGGATTCAATAATGGCTCCCAGTTTGCAATCATCTGCAAACTTTGTTAGCCAGAGTCCCTTAGTGTTGGCCTGTACTTCAGAGAAGTAGATGCCAAACAAGAGCGGTCCCAGAACTGAACCCTGAGGTACTCCACTTGTCACTTATCTGGAGCTGGATGTGGAGTCAGCTACTTTTACAGTGTGGGTTCTGTCAGTAAGGTAGTTGGCAACCCATCGAGTGACGTAGGGATTTATGCCCAGATTAGTACGTTTATCTATGATTACATTGTGGGGGATGGTGTTGAAGGCCTTGGTGTGGTCCAGATAGGCTGTGTGGACCGCCTTTCCCTTGTCCACAGCTCTGGAGACTGATTCAAAGAAGCCAATCAGGTTCAGAAGACAAGATCGGACCTTCACAAACCCAAACTGGCTTGGGTCCAGTGTTTGAAGGTTGACAATGTCTTTGTTTATAAGTTCCATGATAATACTTTCCATGGCCTTGCAGATCAGGCCCATCAGAATGATGGGGTGGTAGTTCCCAGTATCCAAGGTGGATCCCCCCTTGTGGAGTGGGAAAACTGTAGCTGTGCGCCACTCAGTGGGCACGAAGCCTGAGGTGAGGCTATGATTAAACATGACACTTAGGTGAGGTGCCACTTCATTTTGTAGTCAACATAGTACACAGCCCGGGATGTCATCTGGTCCCATGGATGCTGTATTCTTAGCTTTGGAGAGTGAAGTTTTTACCTGTGTGGCATTTGGCAATCTTTTGATATTGAGATGGGCACTTTAGGGAGTGAGAGGGGGGCGAAGTTGGCACTGAATCGATCTGCCATTCTGTTTTATTTATATATAATATATATATATATATATATATATATATATATATATATATATATATATATATATATATGATTCACTGTCACAAGCCTGAACCCCATAACCCTGAGATACTAATGTTGAAAGACCACAATGTTGAATCCCCAAACTTCCTCCCAGGAGGACCCATGTTAGTACTTGTTCCTAAGTTCACACTGTCAGGTGGATTCAGTATTCAAGATTTTTAGACATTGTGATCTTTAGCAATTAGGTCTTTTGAGGTTATGGTCTCAGGATTATGGGTATCAAACCTGATGGATTCACAGTTGTGATAGTAAGCATGTGTGTGGTGGCCCTGAAAAAGACTGGTTAGTGCTGTTAGAAGTTATGCATCTGAAAAAGACTGGTTAGTGCTATCCCATGTTAGAAGTTATGCATCTGAAAAAGACTGGTCAGTGCTGTCCCATGTTAGAAGTTATGCATCTGAAAAAGACTGGTCAGTGCTGTCCCATGTTAGAAGTTATGCATCTGAAAAAGACTGGTCAGTGCTGTCCCATGTTAGAAGTTATGCATCTGCCAAAGACTGGTCAGTGCTGTCCCATGTTAGAAGTCATGCATCTGAAAAAGACTGGTCAGTGCTGTCCCATGTTAGAAGTTATGCATCTGAAAAAGACTGGTCAGTGCTGTCCCATGTTAGAAGTTATGCATCTGAAAAAGACTGGTCAGTGCTGTCCCATGTTAGAAGTCATGCATCTGAAAAAGACTGGTCAGTGCTGTCCCATGTTAGAAGTTATGCATCTGAAAAAGACTGGTCAGTGCTGTCCCATGTTAGAAGTTATGCATCTGAAAAGACTGGTCAGTGCTGTCCCATGTTAGAAGTTATGCATCTGAAAAAGACTGGTCAGTGCTGTCCCATGTTAGAAGTTATGCATCTGAAAAAGACTGGTCAGTGTTGTCCCATGTTAGAAGTTATGCATCTGAAAAAGACTGGTTAGTGCTATCCCATGTTAGGAGTTATGCATCTGAAAAAGGCTGGTTAGTGCTATCCCATGTTAGAAGTCATGCATCTGAAAAAGACTGGTCAGTGCTGTCCCATGTTAGAAGTTATGCATCTGAAAAAGACTGGTTAGTGCTATCCCATGTTAGAAGTTATGCATCTGAAAAAGGCTGGTTAGTGCTATCCCATGTTAGAAGTCATGCATCTGAAAAAGACTGGTCAGTGCTGTCCCATGTTAGAAGTCATGCATCTGAAAAAGACTGGTCAGTGCTGTCCCATGTTAGAAGTTATGCATCTGAAAAAGACTGGTCAGTGCTGTCCCATGTTAGAAGTTATGCATCTGAAAAAGACTGGTCAGTGCTGTCCCATGTTAGAAGTTATGCATCTGAAAAAGACTGGTCAGTGCTGTCCCATGTTAGAAGTCATGCATCTGAAAAAGACTGGTCAGTGCTGTCCCATGTTAGAAGTCATGCATCTGAAAAAGACTGGTCAGTGCTGTCCCATGTTAGAAGTCATGCATCTGAAAAAGACTGGTCAGTGCTGTCCCATGTTAGAAGTTATGCATCTGAAAAAGACTGGTTAGTGCTGTCCCATGTTAGAAGTCATGCATCTGAAAAAGACTGGTCAGTGCTGTCCCATGTTAGAAGTTATGCATCTGAAAAAGACTGGTCAGTGCTGTCCCATGTTAGAAGTCATGCATCTGAAAAAGACTGGTTAGTGCTGTCCCATGTTAGAAGTTAGACTGGTCAGTGCTGTCCCGTGTTAGAAGTCATGCATGCCCATGTATTTTTCTACTTCCATCTTAAAGACAGATAGTGACTGACACTTTTTTTAATGGGGAGAAGGAGTTTATTCTGAAGGACAGGAAGATGAAGGGTAATGAGTTTGCTGGTGTGTGTGTGTGTGTGTGTGTGTGTGTGTGTGTGTGTGTGTGTGTGTGAGTGTGTGTGTGTGTGTGTGTGTGTGTGTGTGTGTGTGTGTGTGTGTGTGTGTGTGTGTGTGTGTGTGTGTGTGTGTGTGTGTGTGTGTGTGAGTGTGTGTGTGTGTGAGTGTGTGAGTGTGTGAGTGTGTGAGTGTGTGTGTGTGTGTGTGTGTGTGTGTGTGTGTGTGTGTGTGTGTGTGTGTGTGTCTGTAGTGAAATTAGAGGCCTGTGTTTTTTGTGTACTGGACAATAAGGGTATATTTTAGTTTAAATCTAGGTTTGCACCCCCTGCACCACCTTAGTAATGGGTGTTAACCCTAATCTTAACCCTGCTCCTTCCCCTAAACCTAACCCTAAATGTTACTTAAAATAAAAATTTCCAATAACACTGCCACTACACAAGCCAGACTCAGACACACAAATATGCACAAACACACACTACCAACACTGCATCTATCCCCTTACCTAACCCCAACCCTAACACTAAAATACACACACTCACAAACATACAAAATATATCCCCTCAATTAGCCCTAACCCTAACTCTAACAGTCCAACACATGCGCAAACACTGTCACCCCTCCAAACCCACTCACATGTCTCGATGAAACACATTGTCAACATTTTAACTATTCATACATTCAGTATTATACACCAATCCTAACATTTGCTGACCAAAGATATGCTTTGCTTGACAAAATGCAGGGCAGTCATAAATATATATATATATATATATATATATATATATATATATATATATATATATATATATATATATATATATATATATATATATATATATATATATATATATATATATATATATATATATATATTTATTTATTTATTTATTGCATTTGTTAACTAATATATATATATATATATATATATATATATATATATATATATAGGTTCCTCTCTAATGGCTGAAGTGACGGAACACCGAATTACAGATTACCGAGACCGGTGTGCTGAACGTACATATTGCCAATTATTTAAACGTCCAAATAACACTATGCCGAAGCACACTACAGTGGGGAATGGGAATTTATGTGTTTCCCCACTGCAGTGCGGTCTTGGAGTTGGTATATGTAAGTAGTTAAAAAGAAATGTTTTGCAGGGGGGCTTTGCCCCCCTGCACCCCCCACACCCCCTACTTACATATACCAACTCCAAGATCTCTATTTAGCTGAAGTGCTTGTTTGGCTTATTTGCTATACTCTGCCTGAATATTGCTGATCTCTGTATTTTTTTTATCACTCACCCACCCAACTGTTGTATTCTTAAACTTGGTGACTTTTGAGTTGCCACCTGCTACTGTAAATCTGATTTTGGACACTCCTTCCAGTCCCATCTCATCAGCTTATTCTACTGAGTACAGAAAGGTCATTTAGGAAGGGCCACCTCCTTAGTTTCTTAACCTTGAATTATCGTCTGTTTCCTCCCTTCCCACTTAACTTAAAAATCTGATGCTTTTACTGTATTTGTGTTTCTTCCTACTTTACTACTTTATTTTGTTTTTGCTACTTGTTCTTAAAAGTGTTCAATTGCATTTATTTTGCTGCATTTATTACTGCTTGTTAGTAGCTTGATTAAATTGTAACTGTTATTCTAAGCATCTAAATTTTGGCTTAAGAACTTGGGCTTCAGGCCTGTTGTTTTACATTAAGAAGGTTTGTAGTGTACACTCTTGTGGCAGAAGAGGTACCTTACATTCTTGGAAATTGCTGCTTGAAGGCTTATTGTGTCTGTTATTCTAAATGTGTCTTAGTTCTGGTTTAAGTACTTTGGCTTCAGGCGAGTTATTTTACATTAAGAATGTTTGGGGTCTACACTCTTGCGGGAAGAGAGTGTAGCCTCTGCTATTCTGAGATGGGAATTGCTGGTTGAAGGCTTATTGTGCATGTTGTTCTATGTGTCTTTGTTCTGGTTTAAGCACTCTTAAGTGATGTCATAAATAGCTTCAAACCCCCTGCTATCACTGTCAGCAGCGACTCTTATACAAAGGTGTACACAAATATCCTGTATAAACACCTATACGAATGTATAGATTTGGCTGTACCTGAATGGATCAAAACAAGGTCCTCAGAAAAGCCACCCTAGTGGACATCAAGCATAAATAGGTTATACAACAAGAGGAAGAAACTAATGTCTAAGAGGAAGAGGGAACTGACTCAGCAGTGGAAGGACACATGCCACAGCTTGAACAAGCAAATTAGATATCTTGTAAAGTCCTATAAAGCCAATTACAAAGCTAAACTAGCATCCCTAGTTAAAGATAATCACAAGGCATTCTTTAGCTATGTTGTTGTTGTTTGTCTTTCGGCTTTTTCCCGGTAAGGGGTCACCACAGCGCAACTCTGGTCTGCTAATGATTGGGAGTAGATTTTTATGAAACGCCAAGGTGCCAGCTCGACGCCCAACCTTCAATGAAGGCATGCCCATTTACGCACGCATGTCTTTCGAATGCTACCCAACTGTGGGGAGGACATGCAGACTCCACACAGAAGGCACTCCCAAGCCAAGCCAAGAATCGAACGGGAGAACCTCTTGCTGTGAGGTAACAATGCTACCAGAAATCTAAAAGGAAAGGGCCAGCTTTGTGCCCAACTAGTAGTGGACAGTACCACTCATACTGACCCTGAGGACGTCATCAACCTGCTAGCAAACAGATTTGTGGCAAACTTCACCCCCCCATCCCCACCAAAATACATCCCAAAGAATACCTGTCACCAGTACTCTACCTAGTATCTCCAAAGAGCAGGTCATAACTGCACGTTCCATGGTCAAAAACATAGCCTCTATGGGACCAGATAACATCCCAGGCTGCCTACTAAATGGTCTAAAACAGGACCTGGTGGAACCACTTGGCACTCTCTTCAACCACATTCTAAGTACTGGCTTTGTCCCAGCAGAGTGGAAAACAGCAACAGTAATTTCCTTGCACAAAGGGGGTACATAAACTCACCCTGGGGACTATAGACCTATAAGCCTATCCAGCCTTATTTGCAAGGCCATGGAGATAATCATCATGAACCTTATCAACAAAAGACATAGGAGACCTTCAAACACTTGACCCGACCCAATTTGGCTTTTTTAAGGGTAGGTCATGCTTATTAAATCTGGTGGACTCCTTTGAGAATGTCTCCAAAGCTCTGGATTCAGGCAAACAGTACATACAACCTATCTTGACTTAGCCAAGGCTTTTGACACAATCCCCCACTCAGTCATCATTGAGAAACTCACTCAGCTGGGAATTAACCCATATGTCACTAGATGGGTAGCCAACTGGTTCACCAGCAGAACACATGCAGTCAAAGTTGGGGATTCCACCTCCACCAGCAGACCAGTTACCAGTTGTGTACCACAAGGATCTGTGCTGGGCCCCCTACTATTTGGAATCTATTTCTCAGAAGTCCAGGTGAATATAAATGGCCTGTGGCTTACCAAGTTCATCGATGACTGCAAAAAGTCCCCCAATGATGTTGACATACTACAAAAAGGGCTTACACAGATAAATTATTGGTACCAAAGCCACAGACTTAAAGTAAACACACAAAAAATGCATTATCATCCCTTTCAGCAAAGGGGAATCCCTTGCAAATTGCAATATTAACAGTACCCCCTTAGCTCAAGCCTTGTGGTGAGAGATTTGGGAACACAGGTTGATGGAAACCTTAACTTCAATCACCATGTGTCCACAGTGGCAAATAAGGCTTCTGTGTTGCACATCTCATAAGTAAGGGCATTGCATCCAAAGCTAAGGAGGTTATAACTCATCTGTACTCATCCCTTATCAAACCACTAATAGGGTGCAATGCTCCCTTCTGTATGTACAGCAGCAGATGCCTGCAGCAGCTGGACAGACCTCAGAGGTTTCTCACCAAGAAAATTCAGGGCCTTCAACACATGACCTACGTGGACAGACTGAAGACCCTGTCACTGTACTTTGTATCTTATAAGCTGCTGAGAGGTGACTTGTGCCTGGACTATAGAGCAATCTCATATCCTCCCCTAATGAAAATGCTGTACATCCGCAATTCAGATGGGACATTCACTCATCCTAGGGATCTTAACTTAGCTTGCAACATTAACAGGACATGCTGGAGAAACAGATATGTCTCCCAGAGATTGACACTCCTCTGGAACAAACTCCCATTTCAAGTAAAATAGAGCTCTTCAATGACCATATGTAAGTGTAACTTAGACAACTGGATGGGAGACCATAAATTTATCCAGGGGTGTCAGCTATATCCCTCTTGGATAAGGGCAGTCGGTGCTGATCATAGACTCTCACTGAAAATATAGACCATACAACTGGGTCAATGAGGGAACAAGGGTATATCATGGCTAGTCTTATAAAGGCCCTAGGGCCAATAGCCTAGTAACCTCCTATGAACCTACGCACACTGTAGCATGCTGCACAGGCCTGTGGCATGATATCTGAGGAAATATTTAATATGGTGTTATGAAAGAGATGGCAGATTGGGCCACCATAGCACTGCCTGTGGCAGCAGTAGAGGAGAAACAGGAGGAGGAGTCATCGGAAGAACCAGCTGAGGTGAGATCCCATGTAATGCAATACATTGTGGTACTGGTCCACAACTATGGGTTGTAATAAAACAAAAACAGAAAAAGACTGATATATATGCAATAAAACAAGTAGGCAGTGCAATACAGTGCACTGACTAACCATGTTATGAGTCAGACATTACCTTACCCAAACAAGCCAGAGGGGTAGTCAGGTTGCATGATTTGCACTGATGCGGTGGGGCACACAGACAGGGAACAGCAACCTTAACATAGGTAGAAGGGTCATAGGTGGTGGACGTGGTAGCCACACACACACATGAATAGGTGGCTGTGAGAGACAGTAATGACATCCTCCAGTGATTAGGTTGAGTTTCCTTAGATGGGACATTGACATGATGTACCATATGACTCCATTAGGGATGCAGGCATCCTGCCCAGGGGATAACATATCATATCAGGATTGTGTACAGGAACCTTGATGTGCCCCTCCCCTGATGGTGTTGCAGTAGAATGTTGGCATCCATGACCCTGAGAATGGGCAGAGACAGATGTTGTAAAATGTTAGGCTAGAGTGGAGTGTGATAGTGTTGATCTGTAGGACCCTGATTTGTTTGCCTGATTGGATATGGCCACTATGGAACAGGGCAAGGGTCAGACACATCCTTGGGAGTGTCCACACTTAGGGGAGGAGGCAGCCTTGGACAATATGTCAATAAGGGGTCACCAGAGTGGTGCAAGCCGTCTGTGTAAGTTAGGCATTTGATCATACCATTTACATTCATCCTCTAGCAAAGTCACAGAACTCAGTGACCTACAGTAATGGCACAATATTTTACTAACCTGGTACATCACCTACAGACAGATAGCTAGCTGTCACATGGCAGCCACCTTCAAGTATGCAAACACTCTCATGTTACCAGGTAAGTGATACCAAGAATTCCTCCATCTCTGTCAGACAACTCCGTGTTGGTGGTCCATCCTCTGTGGTCAACCTATCCCTGGCAAATTCCTCTGCCTTGGTCTGGGTGTGTAGTAGCATATCAGTGATCCTGTGATGATGTTATACCACTGTCCTGTTATGGTCACCCACAGGACTGATGTTCTGCACCAGCCCCATTCACAGCTGGTCACTGAAGGCCATGTGCATGTAAGAATTGTAGCAGCACCTCCCTCTCCTGTGCAGTGAACTGTTTCAACTATTGTTGTTCCTTTGGTTTTATGATAAAAGATGTACGATAGACATGTGGTTCAGAGTGTGTGTGTGTGTGTGTGTGTGTGTGTGTGTGTGTGTGTGTGTGTGTGTGTGTGTGTGTGTGTGTGTGTGTGTGTGTGTGTATGCATGTGTGCAAACTGTTCCAGCTATTGCTGTTGGTCTTATGATAAAAGATGTACAGCTGTGGATTAGACATGTGGATCAGAGTTTGTGTGTGTGTTTGTGTGTGATTGTCCATGGCAGATGACAGCTGGCACAGAGAGTAAAGTCTTTGATCTATAGTTGCTGTGGTACAAGGTTTGATTCCCTCATCTCTCATTTACTTATTGTGTGACTTTCAGCAATTCACTTAACCACAAACGTCACCCCTGAAAAGTGACTGTCTGTTCAGTGGCCCTTCCTAGCTAACAAAAGGGCATTATTTTTACTGTTCCCAGCCCTCTTACACTGGCCACATACTTGTGTAATGTAACTCTCCTGACTCTGTGCTGTAGTGTGACAGCAGGTGGCATATTAGCCATGCTTGCTCTCCATCAGACTTGTCTAGGTAGCACAGTCCATGCTTGGTACAGAGGAAGCCTCATACCCCTGCAACATGCCATACAGTCTGTGTGCACACACAACTGTGTTCTTACACCCACACAACAGGATGTTGACTGACCCTAACCACATTCGGTGTTCTCTGTCAGGGCCACGTTCAGTGTGCTCTGTCAGGGCAGTCTGTGTGCACACAGAACTGTGTCCTTATACCTACAAAGCAGGATTGTGAATGACCCTGACCACGTTCAGTGTGTTCTGTCCCGGCAGTCTGTGTGCACACAGAACTGTGTTCTTACACCCACACAACTGGATAATGACTGACCCTGACCACGTTCAGTGTGCTCTGCCAGGGCAGTCTGTGTGCACACAGAACTGTGTTCTTACACCTACACAACAGGATAGTCAATGGCCCTGACCACGTTCAGTGTGCTCTGTCAAGGCAGTCTGTGTGCACACAGAACTGTGTTCTTACACCCACACAACAGGATAGTGACTGACCCTGTCCACATTCAGTGTGCTCTGTCAGGGCAGTCTGTGTGCACACAGAACTGTGTTCTTACACCAACAAAGCAGGATAGCGACTGACCCTGACCACGTTCAGTGTGCTCTGTCAGGGCAGTCTGTGTGTACACAGAACTGTGTTCTTACATCCGCACAACAGGATAGTGACTGACCGTTACCATGTTCAGTGTGCTTTGTCATGGCAGTCTATTTGCACACAGAACTGTGTTCTTACACCTACACAGCAGGATAGCGACTGACCCTGACCATGTTTAGTGTGCTCTGTGAGGCTGTCTGTGTGCACACAGAACTGTGTTTTTACACCCAAACAACAGATTAGTGACTGACCCTGACCACGTTCAGTGTCCTCTGTCAGGGCAGTCTGTGTGCACACAGAACTGTGTTTCTACACCCACACAACAGGATAGTGACTGACCCTGACCACATTCTGTGTGCTCTTTCAGGGTAGTCTCTGTGCACACAGAACTGTGTTCTTAACTCCACACAACAGGATAGTGACTGACCCTGACCACGTTCAGTGTGCTCTGTCAGGGCAGTCTGTGTGCACACAGAACTGTGTTCTTACACCTACACAGCAAGATAGTTACTGACCCTGACCACATTCTGTGTGCTCTGTCGGGGCAGTCTGTGTGCACACAGTACTGCGTTCTTACACCCACACAACAGGATAGTGACTAGCCCTGACCACATTCAGTGTGCTCTGTCAGGCAGTCTGTGTGCACACAGAACTGTGTTCTTACACCCACAAAGCAGGATAGTGACTGACCCTGACCACATTCAGTATGCTCTGTCAGGCTGAACCCTATCTAACCAAGACTGAAACTTGTCCTGCCCTGTCCCCTCTGTCCTCTCAGGCTTAACCCCATGAGCAGAGCTGAAATCTTTCCTGCCAAGTTAAGCTTTCCAGCCTGTTAGTCTTCTTTCATGCCCTGTGCAATGTTACCACTAAGATTAAATTGCAGCCGTGGTTGTTACTAAGATGACAGTTTTTAATATTAAGTACATATGTTTTATATATTTTGATGTAAAATAGTTCCTCCTCCTAACGAATCAAACTTGCTTTAATATATTTATTTTTGTGACAGAAGTATTTTACATCAGAAATATAAGATATGTAAGTACTTAATGTCTGGATACACACATACACACACACACACACACACACACACACACACACACACACACACACACACACACACACACACACACACACACACACACAAACACACACACCCACATATTCAGAAGCACAGATATACTGACTCACACATATACATTGGTGTAAACCATAGCTCTCAACCTCTTAATGTTAAGAAATGTTATTTTATTTTTATTTTATTTATATTTGTTTACCAGGGTAGTGAACCGATCAATATTGACCAAGTGAAGCATAAAACATTTCACAAATGAAAATAAAGAAATCTAAGCAATAACATGCTCAGAGTAAGAGAGAAATCTGGACAAAGCCAATAATGGGGGGGGTAAAGACCCCAAAATATGGACAGATTTTAAATATTGCTCTTTTAAACGTAGAAAGTTACTTCAACAAGTAGTTTTGCATTAGTATGCATTTTCTGAAGGGTATGAAGTCTGAAAGTAAAAAGTCTAAAAAACAATCCAGAGGACTACAAAATACTAAACCAGCAGGTAGATAAACAGGAGATCCAACGGTGTAAGCAAACAACCGACTTCACGGCAAAATAAACCACAAAAATAGTTTATTTCGATAACAGGTACAAACAACAAAGGAAGGATTGAGCGCTTTCGTCTCCACCCTGGAGACCTCTTCAGAATCAATTAAGACAGGAAAAAGATGCCATTTTTATATACATACTAATACATATAAATTAATCATGATTCAATTAACCATGATTGGCCACAAACATTCTAAATTGTTGACTACTGCAAATAAAAACCTTTAAAGCTATAGCCAGTTGTGTGAATCAAAAAAGTAAATAAAACCACTCATTTCTATTATTTTCTTAGGACTACAGTGTGTAAATGCCATCCACATAAAATGTACCACTTATTTATTTGCAATAGTCAACAATTTAGAATGTTTGTGGCCAATCATGGTTAATTGAATCATGATTAATTTATATGTATTAGTATGTATATAAAAATGGCATATTTTTCCTGTCTTAATTGATTCTGAAGAGGTCTCCAGGGTGGAGACGAAAGCGCTCAATCCTTCCTTTGTTGTTTGTACCTGTTATCGAAATAAACTATTTTTGTGGTTTATTTTGCCGTGAAGTCGGTTGTTTGCTTACACCGTTGGATCTCCTGTTTATCTACCTGCTGGTTTAGTATAAAGTAAAAAGTCTCTCATTATTTACTGATTTCAGTTCTCAGTGATTTGCTAGAAAACCACAAATTTTATGAGAAATAAATCAAAACTATGAGGCAAAAATCTGTACACTCTGTAAAAATCAGTACAGTTGAGAGGCATGATGTAAATCCACGGGTCTATATGACTTGGTCGACAGTTCATATGATCGACTGTTTATTTGGTCGATAGTTCATTTGATCGACAAGCATTTTAGCCCCCCACCCCCCCCAATGTGGGGGGCTGTGCCTCCCACCCCCCCAACTATATATATCAACTCCAGGGTCACACAACATTGGGGAAGGGGGCAAATGCTTGTCGATCAAATGAACTGTCGACCAAATAAACAGTCGATCATATGAACTGTCGACCAAGTCATATAGACCCAAATCCACACACACACACACACACACACACACACACACACACACACACACACACACACTTTATTTATTAACCTGAACAAATAAATGAAGCACACACACACACACACGCACAAGCAATTTTCTTTTTTCTTTTCTTTAGTTTTTCTTTTCATTTTATGCTGGCTATGCAGTAAAGTGCTGTTTAGTGAGCATAACAATGGCAGACATTTGATTCTTAACTTTTCTTGCTTCATGGCAGCTTAATATTGAGTAGACTTGTTTTTTCAGTGGATATTAGCTGCACATGAGCACCTTGCTTGAGAAGGTTCGCTCTTGAATCAGGGTTGAATGTATCGTTTACTCATTCTCAAATACCATCGGTTGTATTATGGCCTACTGAGTGAACTGATCCTGCTGAAGGTGTCTTGCCAGTGAACGCTTTTGATACCCTAAAACTATAAAATCAGTCCTTCCTCTTTTATTTCCTTAGTGCCATTTATGAAGACTGCTGTGCATATTACAGGTATAAGAAATAAGTAGGTCCAAAGTACATGAGCATGAGTTAGCATAATGGTTAACATCGTTTTACCTGGGAGATATGAGGTACAAGGTTTGATTCTGATTTCTGTTACTTGTTTAGATTAGTACCCTAATATTTACCTATGACTATCCTAGGCTTGCAGTATCAGTACTGCCCTAGTACGTTTGGTGTACTCATGCTTAACGTTTTTATAACTGGTTGCAAAAGAATACAAGTATTGTTGAAATTTGCAGCAGTACAGTTTCTTAACATGAATCTCTGCCATATTTTTGTATGGTTCCATGATACATTTTTCTCAGCCCTCTATAACAGATATCATTCTATAGCCAGGTAGTATCAGAGGTAACAGCACGGTTGTCACACAGATTCAAGTGACTTGTTTACAAAGGCCCCAAATGACACTGCCTTCTCTTCTGATCCCTCTTCTGATCCCTCATATAGATATATAGATCACCTGTTTACCATCACACAGTTCTCCGACTCTCTAACCTCTCAGTTATTTATGTATCTTTCTATCCCTTTGACATTTTCTCTTCCCTGACTCCAAGTCTTCCAGTTTGCTTATAGCCTGGGATGCAGCAATGATGTGAAACATTCAATAACATTGCTTGAGAGAGACTGCATAAAAGTAGATTTGTCTAATTTACCATCCAGCTGCAAATTCACAGCTTTTTTACTTACACTTATAATTCTTCCAGTGGCCCCGAGATAACTTTCAGATTTTCCTTTTCTTTCTGGATTGCAGTGAAAAAGTATCAACCTCAACCCCTTACATCATTGACTAATTCTGTTGATTTTGACTTCCACTGCCCTTGTTATTGCAGCTTTCCAATAAACAGTAGTATAGCACTTAATAGAGCTTATCCAAATAATTACTTGCATTAGTTTCGTAATGCTGACACTACCAGCTATACAAATTCATTCTGGGTGAATTGTCACTACTGTTCTGCTTCAGTGACCCCCAGTTTAATGAGTGAAATTTGTTCATCATATCTGAGGTTCAGCTAAGGTTTTGGGGCAGTGAAGATGCTAAACAAGGCAGGCACTTTAATTAAAAGCATTATCTGCTATTGTTTGAAATAAATTACTTCTTCCTCAGCTCATTTCTTTGTGATGAGGAAGGCAGTTTTATCTTTAACAGTTAAGAAGAGAACTGAATTATTCCATTTTGTGTGGCTGTATTTCCACAGAGACGCAACTTCAGAGGCCTAGCTGTCTTGTTTTTTCCCAATCCCTTCAAAATTATTACATGAATGAGAGTTCATATGAAATACAGAAACCCCTTATGAACAAGAATGTGCTTTTTAAATAAAATCTGGCAACTTGCAGCTTAAATAAAACTGATTAAGAGATTTCTGGAAAGTAATTGCAGGGTCAAATTAAATTGGAACTTTCTGCAGCTGTAGAAAGAAAGTGTAAGATGCAGTTAAGCAAACATCCCAGTGCATGTGTGTCGGCCATTCTCCGCCCTTAGAAGAAGGTATCTGGAAATGCCAAGCTTAGAATGACTGAGCCAGAGGAAAAGGAAATACTCTGGCAATCACCTGAAAAACAAGTTATATGTGCCAAATATGATCTTGTAAATACCCATCTCAGTGCTACTGATATGCAAAGCAAAACCCAGTAAGTTTAAAACAAAGTGATGCCGGCAGTTTAAGTAATTAAGTATATTTGCTACCTCTTTCTCTTGACAGCTGTGCACGGAGCTCATAAAATAGGGTTATAATCAGATGAAGTATACACAAAAAGGCATTGTGATGACAACCAGCTCACTCTATGATTCGCTGAGGCTCAAATGATTAAAAAGCAGTTCCCCAATCACAACAAATCAAAAAGACAATTGTCCAAAACTCTTTCTGCACTCATCAAAAACAGTATATCGGCAGAGTGGACAAACTTCCCTGCACCCCCCCACCTTGGGGTTTCTCCACTTACATGCACTAACTTTAAGATAACACTACAGTGGGGACAGCAGAAAATACCCAATACAGCATGCAGCAGTCTTTCAAAAACATGAGAGCCACACCACATATGCTGCATGAGAAACGCTTTCAGGAACAGTAATACAAAGTAACATTGGTCATGAAGCTGGAACCCAAATAAACTGCTGTTGATCAGTGGCAGGGAAGCATTCTCAGAAATATGGCAACTTAAACACACTATTCAAGCAGAAAGGACACCATATTTTTTTTCTTTTGCAAATGGTCAGCAAGCTTGGCACAGTATATATAGATAAATATGACAACTTGCCAAAAGTTTATAAAGTAATGCAGAAAAATATAGGCTACATACCTGAGTTGCCTAACAAAATTGCTTATTCTAGAATTGGAGCTGGTTCCTACAGCTTCCACTTGCATTAAGATAACATTGAAGAAAGACACCAAACCAACGCACATTATAATTATAAGTAAGTATTAAGCTAACTGCCCTAGGAGGCCATTTTAAGCCTAGCTAATTTCCCTCAAAGCTGAGAATAAAATCCTCTACCTTGTGTCTGTAAGGAAAAGATCTTAAGCAGTATGCCACTCCCTCTAGGAATTGGTACATGTACAGTTAGCCTTAGACAGGCACTAAAGATAAAAAAATCCACATCTATCAACTAATATCTCAAAAACAGTATAGATCTCAGTTTCAAAAATATGTGCTGTATAAATCTACCTGAGAAATGCTTGCATCGGTAACTTAATACCTAAATTACATATTACATATAAAACCTACTAATGGCATTAAAGAAAGGCAAACGGGGTAGTAATCTCTGTACCTCTCCTCAGATCTCTATAGTACAAAACTTTTAAATCTTTCTGTGCATGCAAATGTTATATGCAGCACACAAATGTTAAAAAGTGGACCAAAAATGTGTTACTAACCTGAAATTCAATGGAGTTATTTCTTAGAATGCAGAAAAGAGATGCGTGTGTGTACAAAATAGCTATGATCGAGTCTCAAATCATAACCAAGTTGTTACATACTCAAGATATGGATGTCAAGAAATTATTCCTAGAAGTGGAGGGAAGTGAAGCTCACCAACTGAAATGTGACATTCCTTAATTATTTGCAGTACAGGGAGGTTGCCAGTTACAGAAATGCGCATGCACACACACACACACACACACACACACACACACACACACACACACACACACACACACACACACACACACAGAGACCCAAGTACCTTACAATTTTAAAAGGTTTGACATGCTAAGTGCTGCTACACGAGTCTTTGCTGTGCACAGAGCTTTAGCTGTCCCAATGTATTATAAGGCAGAGAAAGAGAAAAATAACCTGCAGGATGAAACGTTTTTCAGTTTTGTAGGCTATCGTACATTTAGCACTGCCTCATAGACAGCTGCCAGATGTAAAGTGTATCTAATGCTACAGCAGCTTTAAAAGCTGTAAACAACTTTGCACTGCCATGCAGAAAACAGAACTGCGGTAGCTTGGAGTGGATTACAGCTTCTGCTGATTGGCCATTCACTGCTGTTCTGTAGTTCCTGCTATTTGCGCTCTAGCATGCGTCAAGTTTAATTGTGCTGAAAGGTGCTTAGTCAGCATTGTTAATCTCCTTTCTTACATTAGGAAGGTGCTTAATAAAGTTGTATTTTTCCTAGAATCAGGGCATATTCATGGCATGTCATGTACTACAGTCAAATAAATACTAATTATTTACACAGAAGAGCTAATAGCCAATTAAAAAAGGTATTAATGAGAAAGAAAATTATACCAAACCTCCAATTTCTATAGCGTTCAGGATCCATCTTCCAGAATAGTAGACAGGAGTAGGGAGGGATCAGATCATCTAACAGGGGAGATAATAGCTCAGTAAAGAGAAATGGATTTACTTGTGAGGCATAAAGAGCATTAAAGAGAATCAAATGTGTGAGTACAGGTTGTACTTAAAGACCTACCACAAAGTAAGGGGGTCTGAGATGGGGTTTTCCACTTTACATAAACAGCCAAACACTTCAAAAACAAGAAGTATTGAGGAACAAAAATAACAGAAAAAAAGGGGAAAAGTGGCAACATATTGAAATAACTGATGCCTTACATACTTTGGGACTGAGAAATAGCATTGTTCAGGAATTATTTACCCCAGTAAGTGATTTGTGGTTATTAAGCCATGGCTAACTAGAAATAAAGCATGCTTGTTAGCCTGCAGAGTTTGTCATCATAAGCAGATCATGTTTGAGATGATAAGTGAAATGTTACTGCTAAAGTGTTTACATGTTCTGAATCTGTACCATAAGTATTGCCACTGCAAGACTGTTGCACAGTATTCTCAAACAACACACTACACAGTCCTGAAGCCACATGCAGCAATAGCCAAAAAACAACAAAATGAAAACAGGAAAATGAAAAGGATTCATAGAGCACTGCTTGAGATTTAGTGCTTTTGTCTTTAATGGTAACAAGACTTTATCAGAATGACAAACATAATGTTCAACACATGACAGCTAGAACCAATCAGCACATACTTATGACTTCAAGTGATTATGTTCAAAAAGAGTCATTTCAGGATAAAAGTGAAGTTAAAAAAATAAAAGGATGATAAAAAGGCATTACAATTTTGCTGCTCTGTGTTTTAAAATACATCTAATACTAACAACGTCATTCAAACCAGAAGTTTGATCAGCATATATAGTCTTACTGCTGATAGACCTCTTCATTTCCAAAAATGGATCCAAATCTCCTCCCTGCTTTCTTTTACCCACAAAATCAAGAACAAAAAAAAAGTTTCCTATACCTGTTACACTGCGTTCTATAAGAGAAATCATTTGATTTTTTGTTTATTTTTAATCATTTAAACATGCTCAAAAGTTTTCTCTCTGTCTTTGCAATCTGCAGGTAGTTTTTCCAACATAAAAGGCATCATAAACCTCACATTATGCCAGGAAAATCATATAACTAGAAATGTTAAGTTGTCAATCTCGCCTTCATTCTTGCTGGATGGGTTCAGAGCCGATCCTCGGCTCCGACTCGGCACTTGCTTTAGCTTAGGAACTCCTTTTACCAGCTCGAGGCAACCCTATATCCCATGATGCAAGGCGGAACTACCTCAGATCTCGTTTGCCGCTTAGTGAAAGAGGTCTCCTTTACCAGCAGAGGTAAGTGAATTTCTTGTAAAAGAAAAAGAAGCTTAGTTAGTATTTTTATTCCCCCTTTTTTAGTCATAGTGTAGTCTGTAGTGATTACAGCCCACCCTATTCCCTTGTTTTTCAAACTTTTATAACTTCTTTTAAGCCTTAGTGTAAAAGTTTTAGTTAGGCCTTAAACTCCAGTTGTTAATCCCTTCCTGTGTGTTGTGTGTAGGGGATTAATTTGTGTGTTTGTTGGGGTTTGTCTGTGTTTCTTCCACCTAGGATATGTCTAAGGAAGGCAAGGTCTCAGGCTTCAAGAAGTGTGACTCGTGCTGTCAGAAAATGTCTCTGACAGACAGTCACACTTCTTGTGTTTATTGCCTGGGGCCTTTGCACCTGCAGGACTCCTGTGCTTTGTGTCACTCTTTTAGCCAGAGAGTCCTGCAGGAAAGGAGGAACAAACTTATCCTCCGGGGCTTACTTAAGCCAGAAGGTTCTCCCTCGAAGGCAGGGTCTGGGAAACCTTCTAAGCCACCGAAGGCTCAGGCTTCAGTATCTAAGCCTCCTCCGTGGCTCCCGCTGAGCCGAGATCCGGCTGGAACCGATGTATCTGCCTCGAAGGTAGTGGGTTCGGTGCCGGCTGGCTCCGATACCTTATCTACTATAGCCTTGTCGGCTCCGGCTGGAGCCGACACTTTATCCAGCATCGGAGCCGAAACCTTCGCTCCATCTGGAGTTCAGGGACTTCGGCTCCGATGGCTCCGTCGAAGAGATCTCGGTCCCCTTCGTTACTGAGTATCCACTCGGCTCCAGGGTCTCCTCTTTTGTCGGAGCGGAGCCATCGGAGCCGATCTTTGAGATCTTCCAGGCTGTCTGACCACGACTTGGAGAGGGTGGTAAGCAGGCTGTTGAAGTCTCAGGCACTGGCCCAAATGCTCCATAGCCCGTCTCATCAGACGTCGGCTATAGCCTCACCCCTTGAACTTCCTCCTCCGACTCCACATCGCAGTTCGGAGCCGGAGCTTCTCGGGACAGCGACTGTTTCGGTGCCGGAGCCGATACATCCTTCGGCTCCGTCATCCTCGGCTCTGATCTCCTCCTTGAGACCTTCCTTGGAGGGATCCGGTCGTCGGGTTTCCCTTGTCGGCTCCGAGGGGGCTAGTGGCATCGGACCCTTGTCCGACCCCGCCTCCCTCTCGGGCTTCGCTTTGGTAAGCTCGGCGCCGACATCAGCCTCGAGCCTTCCCTCTCAGTGGAGCCGGCATTCCTGTTTCCTCGAGCGGGATATTCTGGCCTCCCGGGAGGGGAGCCTTTGAGGTGATGAGGAGTGTCCTGGCCTCTGAGCCTGGTCAACGGTCCATCCCTCTAGCTCCTCCCTCATCAGTGCCTGCAGATGCCTCTTGCCAGCCTCTTGCTCTCAGGCCCAGGGATCCATCGCCCCAGGTTTCCCCATTGGGAATTTCCTCCTCTTCCAAGGTTTCTCCTGATCCTGCAGGGGAACCCCCCCCGAAGAGGACGTGTAAGAGGAAACACACAGACTCCCCTGAGTCTACTACATCTGATACCGACTTAGATGAGTCGGAGGGTTCCCACGGTCCCCCTCTGAGGATGTCTCCTTTTCAGACATCCTTGAGCTCCTCAAACAGAGGGGGAATTGGCCCTCCATTGACCCCTCCGAGGATGAGTCGGTATACCTGGAGGCTTTTGGATCCCAACCCTCCACCTCCTGGGTGTCTCCGCCTTTCGACCCACTGATGCAGGTAGTGGCTCGGAAGGCGTGGGCGGCTCCAGATTCTGTGGAACCTGTCCCCAGGAGACCATCCAAATTCATCACGGCCCCTTCGGACAAACAGTTCCTTTCCAAGGGTGTCTCTGTGGATGCTATGGTGGTGGCGGCAGCCACTAAGAAGGAACTGGCGGATCCTTCAGTACCTGTCCATCCTCCTAACAAGGATTCTAGGACCATGGACAGGTATGGAAAGCGGATGTTTTCTTCAGCGACCTTTGCTATGCGTTCGCTGAATTATCTTTGTCACTTCACCAGGCTTCAACGAGATGTTCTCAAGGAACTGGGAGAAGTAGTCCAGGATCCTTCTGCTGCTGGGGCTCAGGAAAAGATTGCCTCGCAGCTTGCAATCCTGAATTCCATATCTAACTCCTCCATGCGGCTCATATCCTATGCGGCCGATGGAGCGAGCAGGGCCGCAGGCACAGGAGTTGCTCTTAGACGCCAAGCCTGGATGCGGCTTTGTAATTTTGCGGACCCCTTTAAGGCATCCTTCACTAATACCCCCTTTGATGATTCGGCTTTGTTCGGACCTCAGGTGAAGGATACCTTGACCAGGTGTGAGCAGGACGGTAAAACTCTTTCTGCCGTTGGAGTCCAGTTTTCCACTCCTTCTAGACCATACCCCAAGGGTCAGAAGGGGGGGAAGATGTGGTTCCGTAAAGCCCAAGGAGCTACACCGGACACACGTGGTCAGTTTACCCCCAGAGGCAGAGGGGGTAACAATAATAGATGCCGCCCTAGAGGCAGGGAGGGTCCTCAGAACCAGGGCAACAGGGAGTCTCTTCCTGAGAAGCCCTTTCAGCATCCCTGAGGTGTTGCCCGACTGTCCACCCTTGGAGGCAGTCGGGGGAAGGATTTTGCTGTACCCAGTAGCCTGGCAATCCCTATCTCAAGAGATGTGGGTACAGTCGATTATATCCGAGGGTTACAAAATCCCCTTCGAAAGGTTTCCCGTACCTCTACAATCCCTTCCAGACATCTCACCTGGTCAAAGGGATTTGGCAGAACAGGAGGTTTCAAAACTCCTAGAAAAAAGAGCCGTCCAGACTGTGCCGGCAGACCAGGTAGGATCCGGCGTCTACTCGAGATTCTTTTTGGTCCCCAAAAGGACGGGAGATTGGAGACCAATATTAGACCTGAGCAATCTAAACAGATTTGTCAAGAAGGCAAGATTCCGGATGGTCACGCTTCAGTCCATTCTGCCCTTTCTGGGCAAGGACAACTGGATGTGCTCTATAGACCTTCAGGATGCGTACTATCACATAAAGATTCACAGATGCTCCAGAAGGTTTCTCCGCGTTCGGCTAGGGACCAGTCATTACCAATTCAGAGCACTGCCCTTTGGCCTCACTTCAGCCCCCAGAGTGTTTACCAAATGCATGGCAGTGGTCACAGCTCATCTGAGACGTCAAGGATTCCAGGTGTTTCCCTATTTGGACGACTGGCACCTCTCCGCCACCACCAAGTGTCAGCTTCTTCAGTCCAGAGACTACACTCTACAGCTTTGCAGGAGTTTGGGAATTTCAGTAAATTTCGAAAAATCTTCTCTGCTGCCTTGCCAATCTATCACCTTTATAGGCGCAGAATTAAACACCGTCAAAATGTTAGCCAGACTAACAGATCAAAGAATTCTGGACATCCAAAAATTCGTTCGGCTTCTATTGCAAAGCAACAAGATCAAAGCCAGATTTATACTGAAGGTTCTAGGTCTCATGGCTGCGGCCATTGTTCTTCTACCACTGGCTCGCTTCCACATGCATCTTCTGCAGTGGATGCTATTCACGCAGTGGTCGTACCACAGTCTCCCGATGAGGCACGAAGTCTTGGTAACACAGTCGTGCCGAGCTCATCTGAACTGGTGGATATCTTCCCCTCTTCTTCATCAGGGCCGACCCTTTATTCCCCCTCCTCCAGTTGCCACAGTCACTACGGATGCCTCTCTGATCGGGTGGGGGGGGGGCATTATCAAGGCAGGATGGTCCACGGGACGTGGCAACCCATAGAATACCATCTGCACATAAATGTCCTGGAGATGAGAGCAGTGCTTTTAACGTTGCAAGCACTCAATGACTTTCTTCCCATGGGGACTATTGCAGTACAGACGGACAACATGTCCGTAGTCTGGTACATCAACAAACAGGGCGGGACCAGGTCCTATCCGTTATGTCGAGAAGCTCTCAGACTTTGGCAATGGGCAATCTCTTCTCAGCGGTTTCTGATAGCAACGCACATCCCCGGCAGGTCCAACCTATTAGCGGACAGGCTGAGCAGATCCATTCTGATGCCTCACGAGTGGTCTCTCAATCAATCTGTAGTGGATCAGATTTTTCTGAAGTGGGGCACTCCGTGTTGCGATCTTTTTGCTACTCCTCAAAACAACAAGTGCCCCGATTTCTTCACTCTCTTTCCCCTTCCAGGCCAACCCCTGAGAGACTCTCTAACCCAGGATTGGCCCCGGGGACTTCTGTACGCTTTTCCTCCTTTTCCCTTGATTCCACAAGTCATTCAGAAAGCCACCGTTTTGAGAGCCAAGTTGATCCTCATTGCCCCATATTGGCCTCGACAAATTTGGTTTCCGTCTCTGCATCGTCACCTTCTGGTGCAGCCCTGGCATCTGGACCCAGTTCCGGATCTCTTGATCCACCAATCGGGTCAGCAGCACCAGGCCATTCATTCTCTCATCCTCACTGCTTGGTTGCTCCACTTCCTACCCTAGCCAGGCTACCGATGATTTCGGACTCAGTCAGAGACATTTTAGTGTCTTCCTTGAAGTCGTCCACTAGGACTGTATATGCTAGCAAGTGGCGACGTTTTTCTATTTGGGCGAATTCCAGAAATATTGACCCCTTTACTGCTCCTGTACATTCGGTTTTAGATTTCCTGGCGGAGGTTTTTCATTCAGGATCCTCGTCATCTACAGTCAAAGTACAACTGGCTGCTATTTCCAAGTATCATGTTGGCCTGCATGACAATAATATTATGTCTCATAGGTTATGCAAGGCCTTTCTGAGAGGAGTTTTCCTCCTAAAACCACCTATAAAGCATCCTCCTCCGCAATGGGGTCTAAACTTAATGTTGGCATCCTTGATACTACCTCCCTTCGAACCGTCTGCTTCATGTTCTTTGAAGTTATTGACCTGGAAAACTATATTTTTACTGGCTGTCACTTCTGCAAGAAGGGTTTCCGAGATTCAAGCTCTCTGCATTCGTTCCCCTTATTTGGTTTTCATAAGGACAGGGTATCATTAAGAACTAACCCTTCCTTTCTCCCCAAAGTCGTATCTCAAACCAACATTAACCAATCTATAGACCTACCAGTCTTTTTCCCAAACTATTCCGACAGAGCTGAACAGAAACTGCATTTTTGGATGTCCATCGTCAGCTCAGGTACTATTTGCATAGAACTAAACAATTCAGAAAATCGGACCAATTATTTGTCTCCTATGCAGAAAACAGGATAGGTCTTCCAGTATCTAAAGTGACCTTATCCAGATGGTTGACTTCCACTATTTCCTATGTGTACTCTCTCAGAGGCAAACAGCTATCTTCTAAGCCAAAAGCACACTCAACCAGGAGTCTATCCACTTCTGCAGCTTTTCAGGATAGACTACCCATTGATACCATTTGTGCAGCAGCTACTTGGGCTACGCCCATACCTTTGTCTCTCATTACAAGTTGGACTTGGCCTCCAGAGATAGGGCCAGTTTTGGTTCCACAGTTCTCAAGAGTCTGTTCCATTGAGCCACCCGGGATACAGGTGCTAGGGACGCGGTCCCATCCAGCAAGAATGAAGGCGAGATTGACAACTTAACATTTAGAAGTTATGTACCTACCATAACGTTCCATGTTAGTTGTCTTCTCTCGCCTTCTTTCTTGCGTCCCTCCTTCCTTCCCCCTGGCCTGGACAGATCTTGAAGAGTTCCTATTAGGTTGTTTCCTCTGGAGCCTTCATATGAGGACTTCTATTAGGAACTTATGTTCCTAATTATGTTAGGATAGTCTTTAGCAGGGTAGATTAGCTACCAAACGAGATCTGAGGTAGTTCCGCCTTGCATCATGGGATATAGGGTTGCCTCGAGCTGGTAAAAGGAGTTCCTAAGCTAAAGCAAGTGCCGAGTCGGAGCCGAGGATCGGCTCCGAACCCATCCAGCAAGAAAGAAGGCGAGAGAAGACAACTAACATGGAACGTTATGGTAGGTACATAACTTCTAATTATAATCCAGTTCTGACTGCCAAATCAATAATCCTCTGAGAAGAACTAACCAAATAATTGGGACTGTCCGTTGTGTATTTACTGTGCTTACAGCCTCTGCACTAAGTGTATTTTTCCCCCATGGTTAATTTTAGCATCATGCTCAACAAATTGTTTGCAAATTATTTATTTTTTTTTATTTACTTACATTTTGGTTACTGGGGTACATCACTGACCTAATAATGAATAATTACAAACTCATCCCAGATAAATTAGCATTTCTTTTGTAAATTGTAGATCTTGTCCTATTTCACCTACCAATTCTGATAGCCCTGAAACATTTTTTTAGTTATCAGAAATGGAACATTTAACAATGGAGGCATCCACTGAATAATCAAAACAAATGTAGCATTAAAACTGGACATCTCCCCTTAAACTAAATGTTCCTTTGTACTTCCTGCCTTAACAATTGGATCAAATTGTGTATGTCTGTTTCTTTTAATCTAATTAAAAAAGTTGTCTATCACAGTACTGGTCTGCCCTCTGAGGACATGCTCTTAAATACTTCCATCTCCACCTTAAAATTTTTGCCATCAGAAATAAGCCTCAACATTCCAATTGCCTGCTGTCTCAAATAATTTTCTTTAACAAATTTAGGGTGAGAACTGGAAATAGGAATGAATGAGCTGCCATTAAGTCTGCTTTCTAAAAACATCATATTTAAGGCTACCATCATTGTCTATAGTTTGAAGATAATCATCTAGAAATGTTCTTCTCCTTTTTTGACCAATGCCCAGTAAAATAAAAAAAAAAAGTTTTGGAGATAAGTAAATGAGAAATATTTGTAAATCATCCTTCTTTCCCTGCCAAATAAAAAACAAGTCATTGAATATATCTGACATAGAACTGAATGTTCCTCAAACATCTGACTTGTAGAGTGCACCGTTTGCCAACAAATATAAATAAATAGATAAATTAGTGAAGATGGGGACAACAGCTTCCCCCATTTGCCAGTTTTTAATTTGTCTGCAGAAAGTAATAAAAATGGTTATTTAAAATGATGCCAAGCAAATCAGAAGTAGTAATTAGTGAAATATAGTGACTCCAATATTATTTATCAGACTTCTAATTATTTCTAAACATTCGCACTGTGGAATCACATTATGTAGGTCGATATCTATTATCATACACAAATAATTTTCATCAAAGTCAATGTTTCTTCACATTAAATATTAATAATGTTAAATTTGAGTCCAGAGGTGTATTTTCTTGTGAAATTAAATGGATGATATATGCCCTAAGTTGTCCATGTCATCTGTATTATATAGGGGAGATAAAAAGAAAGTTCTGAGTTAGATTTATGGAACACATGAGGGACATAAGGAATCAGAGGGATGACAAAATAATTTCTTCACATTTTAAAATGAAACACAACAGTGATGTTAATCTGTTATATGGCACTATATTGGAACAAATTTCCTGTTTTGAAGAAAATGAAAATATATTAAAACAGAAGTTATTATATAAGGAAAGTATATATTTTTTAAAATATAAAACCTTGGTTCCTAAAGGTTTTAATAATAAATTGAATTGGAGATGTTTGCTTTAAATTTGGAACACATTTAATTGATTAATTGTTTGTAATTTATAATCAAGTATAAAAGGAGTCTGCTTTATGTAATTTTTTTATTCCTTGAAGGTGGTGTCACTGAGATGCTAGAATAATGTGTATCTGTTTTACCACATGTTTGTTTTTTGCTACAAAGTTAACAGTTGGACTTACATTTTCCATTTTGGATCCTGGTTTTTGCGTTTATTTGGAAATGTTTCTTAATAAGTCCAATATGTCCTATGAGTCTCTTAAAATTGATTTGCTCATTAGCATTACATCACTGAACAATTTATCTGACAAACTTGTTAATGGTTCAGTTTTGCAACATTTGCCTGAAACAACAGGCCTAAAAGGCCACAGTGGATTTATATATTTTAGGAATTCTGAAAAAACTTAGAAAAAAGTTAGCATAAAAGGCTTTTCTGCTGTCAAAAATTCAAACAGTTCCATTGTCAATCTCTTCTCATTTTGTAAGTCATTTTAATGTCAAACAAAACCATGTCTTCATTACAATCTTACATAACAAAACACTGATATTAGAACTGCATTGCAATGTGTTCATCAACACCCCTGTCTTATCTGTCTTCATTAGCCTAATACTGTTATTTAACATGATTTCATCAAGTTTAGACCTTTGTTCACTGGTTAGATTGAAAGACTTGTGAACAGAACATCTGTTCAAACATTCATATATTTCCTCCTTACAAGATTTCCTTCTCAAGCTTAATTTGCTTTGGTATAATGAAGTATTAAAGATGCTTTTTCTTTTTAAGATTGTGTTATTCATTTTTGGAACAAGAATATTACTTAACAATAAGTACAAAATTTAACTTTCTTGAGAAAAGTTTAAGTCAGTAAGGGTATCAGCTAATTTCACTCTTTGCAAAGGTATAAATTTGAACCATTTAGATAATGAATCTGCTTGTATAGTGTTTAACACTGCAAAACTCAGATTATGAATCTTAAAGACTAATGCCATTCTATCTGAGGTGAAAGAACCATTACCTGTAGAAGTCATTCTGAAGCTAGTATTACTTTATTAACATCATTCATAGCCATAATGGGATGGTTAGCAAAATTGTCTTATTCTTAGGATCATAGGAAGTTACTAGGCTATTGGCCCTGAGGCTATTACAAGCCTAGCCAAGAATTTAGCCCATGTTCTAACAAGTCATCACGCTATGCCACTGTCCAGCAGGGACATAGGTGGAATCCCACAGGTGTATTTTCTGTTCCCCATCCATTTATCCAGGTTGTGCTTAAAATGGTTTAAGGAAGTACTCTGCTTTACATGGATAGGGAATGTAATCCACAAAAGAGGAGTCTCTGGGACATAAATCTGACCCACCAACAAATCCTATTGATGTCACAGACCAGGTTGAGATCTCTCGTGCAGATTACTTGAGTGGAGCTTGACTTGCGGATATGCCCATCAGAGCAGAGTCTGAGATTGCTTTGTATGCCAGACAGAGGTCACCTCTGAGGAGTCTGTAGGACACTGAGGGAAGAGAATCAGCACTGGTTTGCTGAAAATGTCTTACTTAATGATGATTCTTATTTTCTTTATTCTTGTGGTTGGCACTCACGTTTGAGAGAGAGGATGTCCTAAAATGGTGTTTACTAGATTCTTCTCAGTCTTGTCTGACTGCTATCCTTTCTGAATGCCTCAATGTCAAAGGAGGTGGATCTACTCTATTTGTCCCCGTAGACCAGAAAAAATGCACAGCACACCTTTTGAGTAGTCCTTGAAGTTTCTGTTGAACTTGTTACTCTTACAATTGGAGGTATCTATATCTAATATCTCCAGTTGGATGAAAATATTACTATATGTTGAGTGATTCTCAAAAAAAAGAAAGAAATACTTCAAAATCACAGTAATAATGACAAATTAATTAAAAAACAGGAGGAAAATGTTCTGCATGAACAAGGATTGATAAACACTGAAAGAATACTTATGTCTATATCTTGAGTGATGAAAATTATAGGCAAAATGCTTAGTAATTTTATTATTCCATGTCTCCAGTTCCTCAGTGGCTTCCTTATTAAGGTATTATTGTGTTTAATGAGTGTTCTTAAAAGCTGAGAGCCTGTGTTATCAAATAGCTCTGCTAAATAACTGTACTGTTTAACAACTACTTTAAAACTAGTTAGAAAGTTAGAAACACATACTTTCTTTGTTGCCATATTGTACAGAATAAAAGTTAGCTGTTCAACTAAAACACTGTTGTTTCCTGACATTTATAAAACTAACAATGACTATTACTGCATAACCATTTGTGCACAGCCTGACAATGATAAAAGCATTTGTTATCTGGTCCAATTTGGTTATATAAATTTACTAACTGTGGAAGACATGGTTACCTGGATAGGTAGAGATAGTTGATAGTGAGTGGTAAGTAAGTGGTAAGTATGCCAATTTTGTTGGAAATGAAAGAGCTAGACAGCATGCAGACTACTGGTAAAAAAGAGACGTATGATCTGTCTGTACTGGTGAAGCACCATCTGACAATCTAGATTGTACTTGCAGGGAAGCTTGTAATGGCATGATGGAGGTTGGCATAATGGTTAGGGTGTTTAACTCACAGACATCAGGAATAAGGTTTAATTTCTCACCTTTGAATACAACTAGTGCTCTTTTACTTACCATATTGTCTTGGTTATAACTGCAGCTTGTAAGAGTCTGAGTACTGATTGTTTATTTCTTAGTACAACTTCACTCTCCTCGCCTCAACTCGCTCCATTCGCACTCCATGCTCATTCTGCTCCCCTACCCTGCCCCCAATTTTCACACACCCCAGCAACTCTATCCTTATAACCCCAAGTACACTCTCATTCTGCATCACCCAATCCCTTTTCTCCTTCTACTAACTCTTCTCCCCACCCACTCCTACATCTCTCTTTTCCTATTTCTCAACCCATAAACTCAACCCCTCCCTTTCATCTTCAACCACTTTCCACACACCACTCTTCTCAATATTCCTACCCTCAGAAGCTAACTATACCCTATACACACCAGCAAATTCATCTTACCTCCACTACAACCCACATACCTACTACACAATCATGTCACTCAAACATACAACCACTCTCAGACTAATACTACTTGCCCTCCTCCTCCTCTCCTGCCTTCACCTCTTCACTAGCCACCCTAATATACACCACTGCCCCATTCCAGACCACCATTGTACACCATCTACAAGAACCACCCCCACTAATTCTATCTCTCCATACCTCTTCAGTCACAATGCAATCTTTCTCTTTCCAAAAAAAGTATTACTGATAAAAGTAATACAGCCCCCTTCTCGGTCACACCCAACCTTAAGTACCACCCTGATCCCAAAACAAATGCTAAACATTCTAGATTCCTTTTTCCCACATTCGTCAACTTATATTTATTCTCCACTCTGGCAACATTCAACCTAACCCTGGACCCCCTGACAATGTCCCTACCAACCCACTCTCATCACCTCACCCTCCCCAAAATAAATCTCTCCTATTCACAACATTGAACTCCCAAGGTTTATGAAATAAAATACCCAACTTCCACACTTGGCTTCTCCCCAACCACCCTGACATCCTCTCTATCATTGAAACATGGCTAAAACCTCATATCAAAGACCCCAGAATTACACCTCCCAACTATAACATCATAAGAAATGACAGACCCATAAGAAAGGAGGTGGAGTAGCCTTACTGCTTTCTTTCTCCCTATACTCCATATACTAACCTGTACTCCAGTTTGGCACTGTTGAGCTAACCCTGGCCCTCCTAAATAAAAATAAACAGAAAAAAATATGTATTTCTTCTCTTTATATTCCCCCTGGTGGCAATATCCCTATTCTCAAGGAAATCATCCCCCGGTTCTCTACTAATATAAGTAATGAAACTATAACTCTAGGTGGTGTTAATATTAATTGGGCCACCATTCAGTTCCCTAATATCTCACACAATATAAACCTCTATACCTTTAGCCAGCTAATCAATTCACATACTAATCCAAAAATGTAGAAATACTCCTGGATGACCACAAGAACCAAAACTAAACTGGAAGTTGCAGAAGAACAGAGTAAAATCCACACGATGTTAGCATAATAAAAACTTTTAATCCACACTTTCGTAACCAAACTTCTTCAGAATAAAATGTACATTCTCATCATCACATTTAAAAACAGTTTTGAAATACCTCTGCACCAATAAACACATCATTCCATTTAAACAATTATACAATTAATCAATAAATTAATAAATTATATATATATAATTGTTAATATTTAAATAAATAAATATTTATTGATAATATATATTTATTGATTAATTGTTTACGTGGAAGGATGTGTTTACTGGTGCAGAGGTATTTCAAAACTGTTTTTAAATGTGGTGTTGAGACTGTACATTTTATTCTGAAGAAGTTTGGTTATGAAAGTGTGGATTAAAAGTTTTTATTATGCTAACATCGTGTGGATTTTACGCTGTTCTTCTGCAACTTCCAGTTTAGTTTTTTGGTTCATACACTAAACCCTTTGAAGACAGCTCCTCAGGAAGCATCCTGGACTGGATAATAGTCTCTCACCCTCATACTATCTCTGATAAGGGTACCCTTCCTGACTCCTTAGTGATCACCTCCCTACCTTCATTCGTCACTCACCTACCCCTTTACACCTACCTCATAACTATATTTCTACTTGCTCTCTCAAAAACTTCAACCCTAAACCCTTCTCTGACTCACTAAAACATACTAACTGGGCTCCTCTAAAAATCCCCCCTTGGATGATGCTATTTACTTCAATACCACTTTCATCAACCTACTAAATAGCTTTGTCCCCATCAAAACTAAAAGAGTTAAATACAATACTGTCCCCTGGATAACCAAAGAAACTATAACTCGCATGTACCTCCGGGACAAAGCATGGAAAAATTACCAAAAACACAAATCCTCTTGCTCCCTGATTGACTATAAGCAACTTCCCAACAAAGTCAAACAACGCATAGCCTCTGACCATAAATCCTATTACTCCTTCCTCCAAAGCAACCACAAAACAAACCCTAAAAAGTTTTGGAATAAAATCGCTACCCTCCTCCATCCTGGCAAAAAAAGTAAACCCCTGCCCTGATCCAAACACTTCGGACTTCTCCTTAGCTACCCAATTTAACTCCTTCTTCATTAACTCTACTGCTAAACTTACTATATCTTTTACAAATAATATACCAAACCCACATTCACTTACCTCCCCAATACACCCTCCTCATGCAACAAAACCTCTCAACTCCATCCCTTTACTCTCAAACCTGTTTTTATCTCTACCATAAAAAACTCCTTCACAATTTGAAGCCATGTTCAAATGCCCCTGATGACCTTCCATCTAACTCCCTTAAGCTAACTACCAATGACACAGCCTTCCTCATCGCCATCCTAATAAACTGGTCAATCCCAGAATCTTATGTACCAATACTCTGGAAGAAAGCCTTTATCATTCCCCTTCACAAAGGGGGAAACAATACTGATTTCTCCAATGTCCAGCCAATTGCCATTCTCTCCCCGTCTCCAAAATCTTATAAAAATGTATTCATCTGCAACTACTACCCTACCTGCTTGATAACCATCTGCTTACCCCCAACAACAGGGCTTCAGGCCTGGACACAGCACCACCACTGCTCTCCTCTCCTTCCTTAAAACTGTCAATTCCGCATGCGACTCTGGCCATATTGTATCTACCATCCTGCTTGACCTATCCAAGGCCTTCAGTACAATTTCTTGTCTAATCTCTCTCATCTTAATCTATCCACCTCTTCTATCAATTCAAATAGGCAGCAATCAGTCAAGTGGAAAAACCGTACTTCCCCATTCCTCAACACCAACACAGGTCTACCACAGGGGTCCATATTAGGCACTCTAATATTTAATATTTTTATAAATGATTTCCACCAGTATATTCCTAATGTCAAGCTCGTTCAATATGCAGATGACTCTACAATAATCTGCTCCTCTGAATCCCTACCCATGCTACAGAAACTAGCCCAAGAAGCCTTACTAGCAACATAGAACTGGATATTTAACAACCATATAGCACTAAATGCGTCTAAGTCCAAAATCTTGATACTCACCCCTCAAACTATATTAATATTGACAATAACTCTTTCTCCATAACTAGCCAAAACAAGACCCCTATAGAAATTGTATCCCATACAAAGCTACTAGGCATCACTGTTGATGAACAACTTAAGTTTGACATTCATCTTCAAACAAATATAAAGAAAACCCACCAAAATCTAGGCTTACTCTACCATCACAACCGCTTCCTGACTCCCTCAACCAAACAAGTCCTTTCTACCACCTATCTCATACCCTCCCTTTTATATGGTGCCCCCTCCTTACTAATCTCCAATCTGGTCCAAAGTCAAAACTAGCTTCCTGCTACAACAAAATCTCAAAATTTGCCACTTGTGCCAAATCCTCCACTCACTACTGTAATGCCCTTCAAAAATTAAGCTGGCTTGTAGTGCTCCAGCATCTCTCCTTCATCCAACTTTCTTATGCACATAAACTTATCTTTAAACTAACCTTCTCTCTGCCCATCCCTTACTTTAAAAACTGCTTTCATTAAAGTGCATTAAAAAAAAAAAACAATAAATCTACTTTTATGCACCCCCCCACACACCCACTACTTTAATATTCTCACTCCGAGATCGCACTACAGTGAGGAAAAGGGAATATTCCCTTATCTGCACCATAGTACGATCTTTGCAACAGTCATTCCCCCACGACTCCCTCTAGCTGCAGGCATACTTCCGGAAAAGTATGCCCGGCTGTTTCTGCTTCGGTGAAAAGTTCCTTCGGGGATCAGTACCAATCCCATATATATATATATATATATATATATATATATATATATATGAGAGATATATACACACATATATATATATATATATATATATATATATATATATATATATTATGCAATGATTGCCTGAGATTACAAAGACAAACTGTCTACAGAGATGATTATAAAGCGGACTATTTACAAATACACAAAGTCAAAGTGAATTGCATTAGTCAGAGAGCTGTATGACTGTAGGTGACATTGTGAGGAGTTGTTCACAAAAGTTAAGTGTGTTTAAGCTTTAGTTTTAAATAATGTGCATCTGTTTGTGGTGGCTAGATATCTGTGTAACTATTTTTACTGAACCCTTTTTCATCCATGATAATTCATATGTCTGAGAAGAGATGGTTCTAATCAGTGGGGATAGTTTTTGTGAAACATTTTTCTCCTACAGTGAAACCAAAGAGTGAGCTACATTGACTAAGTGTTTTGTTGCTCTGTTGTACAGAATATTCATAGAATTGAGGTTAAAATGTACTGCTGAGGGAGGGGCAGACATCAATATTTAGTATTTTAAATATGAGGTGGGTGGAGTAGACCATGGTAGATATTCACCTTACTGGACGGGTGTTACGGTGGGGTTCAAGTTGATACATAAGAGTAATAACTCTGAATATGGGATGGCAAATCATTTAGAGTCTCTTCATGTTATAGGATGAGTTATGTGAAATAACTGCTTGGGCATATTCCATTCTAGAAATGAGTATTTTTTTGTTATGATGTGTCTGGCATCATTTGATAAGATTCCACAGAGCTAATGCGCTCCTTTCACACAGTAATATGCTATTTGCCTCAGCTATGTGCTTCCTTCATCCCTGCTATACTCAGCTTATCTTTTAAGTAAGGTAGCTATCACTAGATTATCCCATTACTGCATAGGCTTCAGCAAGCCTACAACAGGGATACAAGATTCTCTAAAGGATACCATAGCAAAGCACTCTACTCTGCTGTTCTTCATGGCCTAAAATGGCCAGAGTTTGACCAGCAGTTGTGTTTTATTCAGTAAAATGTGTAAATAACCTAAATACTGGCTGTTAGAAAAATGTGTATTTGAATATATGAGAAATGCTAGTTTAAAAGCAAAGTAGTATATAATGCATTTTATTCTATTAATCATATAGTAGAGAGGATTAATTCATGTTTAAATGTAAAGTAGTTTTGAAACTGCAGTATGACTTGAAGCAAGGCTGACCTTCGACCCTGGCAGATGCTAGCTTAGCAAGTTTTAATGTTTATGCTTTTCACAAGTGATTATCTGCTGAGTCAGGAAATTAAATGTGTGAAATAATGAAATCTTCTGCTCTTTCCTGCTGGGATGATTTGGCCTTGTATATGTATTACTGAGATAGCACGCAGCTGTGTGAGAAAGTGTAACAGAGAACAAAGATGTGTATTAAAAGACTGAATCTGCTATTGTATTCGAACTGATATGAAACCTTGAAGAAGTAACTTTACAGAGAGACATTATGTCTGACCAGGTGGATAGCAAGGCTGTATTGTTACATTAGGAAAACTTTTTTAAAATATACAGCATCAGCAGATTTAATGAATAGAAGACTGTAAGCTAAAGTGATGTAGATGCCCTGTGACATACCACGTCAGTAAGGTGGGCACAGCTTGAATGTTAAACCTATATAAAATTGTGTGCTTCCTGTTTCATGTCAGACAAAATTCTGTACTTGTATGTTTTTTGCCTCCTGGTGTACACTAGTAAACTTTTGAATCTGAACCTCCTGTGTATTGAATTCTTAATTTTATTTAACAGTTTGGTCCTTCTTAGCCGGAAATTCCCTCAGACAGCTGCAGATCAGAGTCTACCGGTGGTCGAATACTGCGCAGGAGAAGTTACCGAAACGGTTCTTCTTGGGTGAAAAGACCTCCGACTGAATTGTCGTTTAAAGAGGCTGGCCACTTTCTGATCTGTGGCCGAAGAGCGGTCATTGGACAGTTCAATACCGGAGGCTTAGGTAGGAAGAATTTATCTTTTTTTTCTGTTTTAGATCAGGGACTAGGTTACAGTATATTGTTGTCAAGATTTGTTTTGCAGATCAGCGACAAAAGGAAGTACTGTATATTTGGTCATAGATCAGGGTAACAGAATAAGGTAGGCAGTTATTCTAGATAAACTGCGAACAGGAACAGAGAATTTGATATCACGTGATAAAAAAAGGGTTACGTAACATTTTCTTTGCCATGGGTAATCAGTGCACTAAAACATTGCGAGATCCGCCCCTAACCGAAGATGCAAAATATATGCAATCACAACGTTCCGATAACGTTAGGTATTATACGAAATGGGTTAACAAATATGAATTTGATGGTAAACTAGATAAAACTTCACTAGTTAAACTCCTTAAACAGCTTAAATCTGATGCGGGAGGTCAGGCAAAAAAGCAACACCAATTAGGCATTCCTCAGGTACACAGGTGGATTGAGGAAGCAAATCGTAGAGAACAGAAGCTAAAAAAATTCAAAAACATTGTTTTTAGACAAAGAAGATAATAACTTGGTAGTAGCAACAGCTCCTCCTCCTCCTCCCTTGCCCCCTCCCTTACCCTTTTCAGGATATGAAGCAAGTGGACAGGCTGGTCCACCTCCGCGTTATCCTGAAGTTTCGGCAAGACCACAACCATTTGTTAGAGATCCTATTGAAACTAGGTCCCGAACACGTAAAACACATAGGGACACAGAATCATATCAAATAGAGAGAAACCTACAGGATGAGAGTGAGGAAGAAATATGCCCACTTATAGAAGTTCCAAATCCTCAGGCAGGACAGGAAGGGCAAAACTCAACACTCTTAGTGTACAGACCATGGACACCGGAAGATATCCGGAAGGCTACTGAGGGAATTCCCCATCCGAAAGTTAATTTTATGAAATTTTTAGAAGATTTACAAGGCATGAGGTTGAGTTCCCACGTGAATGGGGAAGAAGTAGAAAAAGTAGTAAGACAAATTATAGGTCCAGATTGGCACATGATTTGTGGCACCTGGAATCCTCATAATGCAGAGCTTAGACCACTCCCACATAGTGACGCAGAATTAGACAACAGAGTGAAAGGTCTTACAGACCGAATCTCTGAGAAATGGAAACCTAGAGCAGACTGGATTTGCATTAATCAATGCATACAACAGGAAAATGAGACAATAGATGGGTACTATGCTAGATTATTAGAATGTTTTAATAATCATAGCAGTATGTCGGTTCCTGAGAACCAAACAAATGATTCCCCGTATGAACAACAATTGAAAAATGCATTTTTGAAAGGTTGCATTGCACCTATTAGTAGCTTCATTACGAAGCATATGATAGACCATCGAACAGGAAGGCTACAAGCCTTACTCGAATACGCTAGACATGCTGAAAGACATTTTAATAGTAAAAAGAAAAAGGCGCAAGTCTTCACTGCTGAAGACGGAGCTGAAGTATTTGTATTACAGTCAGGTAAAAAGGGCAAGAAGAATGCCCAGGGAAACAAACAGTCTGGCAAATGATCAGAAGATTTTGAAGAGAGAAAAAAGAGAGGTGAATGCTTCAAGTGCGGGAAAAAGGGACATCTAGCAAGGGATTGTAAGCAAAACAAAAAGGTAATTACAGAAGATAAGGGGGATGAGGACTGACTATATGATAGTGAAGATGCATCATGTGAAAGTCAGAAATCATCAGGAAAAGTTATTAAACAGAAAACAAATGTAAATGTGATAGAAGGAGTAGAGGAAGTGCAAGTAGATATGGAGGATGAAGAAAATGAAATTTTGGATTTAGCATTATTGAGCTTAGAGCACCACTCAGCTGATACAAAACCGGAAGTTACACTTCTGGTAGAGGGAAGGGAAGTCAAATTCCTGCGTGACTCAGGAGCGTCATGGTCTTTGATACACCCCTGCAAGATACCAGAACATTCCAAATCACCTGATTATATCCTAGTGAAAGCAGCAAATGGACAGCTATATAGGGAACCACTTTCCCATGATATAGCAATAACTGACCCTGTTTCAGGTATGACCCAGAGAAGTAAAATTGTTGTTTCTGCAAAGTGTCCAGTGAACCTATTGGGCAGGGACCTTATGCAGATATTTGGCATAGCAGTAGTTCCAACTGTACAAGGTATGGAGGCACAGAGACAAATGGATACCTTTGTAGTGCGATCGGAGGGTGAAACTTTTTACTGGTACAGCCAGGACCTAGTCACGACTGGTCCAGGGGCAGTAACTGAGGAACTGATGAATGTAGCCATCAGTGAAGCCCCCTCCCTTGACACTGATCGACAGCATTTGTTACACTGTACTCTATACTACTGTACTACACCAGGACCTGATAGAGAGTATGAGCAAGAATTGTTCCGAAATCGAGCAACTAGATTGGTATTGCGTACTTTGTACTGGGATACTGAGGGGAACAGTGTAGTTAGCTGTTCATTACCTCAAGAATTCCTTGCATTATATAAATCAAATCGGTTACCACATGTCAGCTTGACAAAGAACAAAAGTGTAAAATGGGCAGACTTAGGAGAAAAAGTAACAAGATGGGAGAAACAGACTGATTTAGAACTATCAGAACAAGGGATACAAAACCAAAAACTGAACTGGTTAACACAGACACATCCAGCTGTACATTTGCAATCTAGCGAGGACAGCTGATTAGCATTTTTAGTAGAAGAAGAAGAAAAGGCCTTATGTGAAATTCCAACAACTCTTTGGTCAACAGGCAAGTCAGATGTAGGACTTATTCGAACAGCAGGACCAGTTACAATAACCCCAAAGTCAACTTTTAGACCACAGAAAAGACAATACCCTTTGAGAAAGGATGCAGAAATAGGAATTAAGCCTATAATAGCAGCATTACTCAAAGAAGGAGTACTGGTAGAATCTCCTGATTCACCATGTAATACACCCCTATTTCCTGTTAAAAAAGCAAACTGGGAATGGCGGATGGTACAAGATTTACAAGCTGTAAATAATGCAGTAATACCTAGAGCACCTACGGTGCCAGATCCACATACTTTGTTAAAAGATTTAGAACCGCAACAGAAGTATTTCCCTGTGGTAGATATTAGCAATGCTTTCTTTTCAATACCTATACATCCTGATAGTCAATATTGGTTTGCATTTACATTTCAGGGTAAAAGGTGCACATATACTTGACTACCACAGGGATATTGTGAGAGCCCAACAATATTTGCACAAGAAATGGCTAGCAATCTGGCAGGGTTTACCCCACCGGGAGGTAGTCAAATTCTACTTTATGTAGATGACATTTTGCTAGCAGCCCCCACCCAGCAACAGTGCAGGGAGGATACTGTAGCATTATTGAAATTTTTAGCAACACAAGGACACAAAGTAAACAAAAGTAAGTTACAACTTTGGAGAAAACAAGTTAGATACTTGGGATATGTAATATCCAATGAAGGTAGAATATTAGACAAGGAAAGAAAAACAGCAATTTTGCAAGCACCCAAACCAACAACCAAGAAGGAAATGATGTCTTTCTTGGGTACAACTAATTTTTGTCGGAGCTGGATACCAAATTATGCTTTGGAATCTGCTCCACTGACTGACTTGATATATAAGACACCAATGGCAGCACAAGATATCTTACAATGGACACCTGAAGCAGAAACGGCTTTCTGCAGGTTGAAGCAGTTGATAGCTTCTTCATTAGTTTTAAGACTTCCAAATTATCATAAATGATTCCTTCAGACCATAGATTGTAAGCAAGGATATATGACGTCAGTATTGACGCAACAACATGGGGATAAGCAACGCCCCATAGCCTATTATTCATCACAGTTAGATCCAGTGGCGCAATCTTTGCCTCACTGTGTACAAGCAGTAGTTGCAGCTGCAATGGCAGTACAGGCTTCAGCCTCAGTGGTGTTATTCCACCCTCTCACATTGATAGTGCCTCATGTAGCTGCAATAATTTTACTGCAAGAAAAAGTTGCATACCTTTCTCCTGCTAGACGTCTGTCATGTATGACTATACTGCTGAGCCAACCTCTTATGACAATTGAACGATGTACGACATTGAATCCATCAACATTACTTCCAACTCCTGCGGAGGGCACACCACACAGCTGCCTGCAGGAAATTGAACAGTTAGCTTTACCTAGACAAGATCTCACAGATATGCCCTTGGATAATGCCGAGGTGACATATTACGTGGACAGCTCATGCAGAAGGGGTCCTACAGGGAAGAATCTGGTAGGGTATGCAGTAGTTACAGACACTGAAATTTTAGAAGCTCAATCCTTACCGCACAACTTATCTGCACAAGCAGCAGAATTGATAGCTTTGACAAGGGCATGTACTTTAGCAAAAAACAAGTGTGTAAACATATATACTGATAGTCAGTATGCTTTTTCTACACTACATGTATTTGCACAACAATGGAAAAATAGAGGAATGATAACATCTAGTGGAAAACCTATTAATCATGCACAATTTATTTTGGAGTTATTAGAATCTATTCAGTTACCTACCAAAGTAGCTATTTGTAAATGTGTAGCTCATACGAAACAGCAGGATAAGATTTCAAAAGGCAATGCACGAGCTGATGCAGCTGCAAAGCAAGCAGCCTCAGACTCAGAAATTTTACTTTTGAATGAGGAATTACAACCCTCTGAGATTTTAGATTTAGACATGTTAAAAACAATGCAGATGCTTACAAAAGCAGAAAAACAAAAATGGATAAAACGAGGTGCAATTCTTGAGAATGGACTGTACATTTCCAAAGAGAGAAAACCGATATTGCCATCTAATTTATTTAGATATGCAGCTTTGTTGAGCCATGGGCAGTGCCATGTCTCAAAAGGGGGGATGGTACAATTAGTAAACCGAATATTCCAAACATACGGATTCACAAATTACGCACAAAAATTTTGTGCAGCTTGTCATATTTGTAACAAGCACCATGCACAAGGGGCATTTAAAACCAAGCAAGGAAGTTTTCCTATACCACCATATCCGTTCCATACTATTTGTATGGATTTCATAGAGTTGAATAAGTGTGAAAGGAAAAAGTTTTGTTTAGTTATTGTAGACATGTTTTCTAAATGGGTAGAAGCTTTTCCAACCAAAAACCCGGATGCAGCAACAGTGGCGGAAGCCCTGATAAAAGAGATAATCCCTAGATTTGGCATTCCGGAAAGGATTTATAGTGACAATGGCACTCATTTCGTGAATCAGACAATCCAGCAACTTGGGAGATTTTTTGGTATCTTCTTAAAAAACCATTGTGCCTACCACCCACAGTCAGCAGGACTGGTGGAAAGGTACAATGGTACCCTCAAAAGTAAGCTTAGGAAGCTAGTAGAGGAAACCCAAAAGAATTGGATATACTGTCTGCCTTTGGCACTGCTGAGTATGAGAACAGTCCCAAATGTAAAGGGCTTGACTCCCTTTGAAATGTTTTTTGGGAGAACATATTATGTGCCTCAGTGGAAAGCTCTCATGCCTGCAGAGCAAGAGGCTGACAGTTCATTAACTAGTTATATGAGGAAACTGTTAACAAATAAATCTGTTTTGCAGTTTAACTCTTTTTCAGATAAGGAACAGACCAGACTGGTGGAAGCAGTCTTGGCCCCTGGGACGTTTGTGTGGCTGAAAGTGACAAAAAGGAAGAATTGGGCGAGTCCAAAGTGGGAGGGACCGTACCAGGTTCTGTTGGCAACGCCTACTGCAGTTAGAGTGGCCAAGAGGACGTCCTGGGTTCATTTGACACATTGTAAACCGGTAAAGAACTTTTAACTTGATAAAAACTTTGTGACTGATATACAACTAGACCGAGATGGCCAAAAACAAAGCAAATAGAAATTTAGATCAACCCCAGAGATGTTGCATAATTATTTTGCTGAGTATACATTTATTGACTGTAATTGTGACAATTTTCCTCTTGTTGTGGTTTATCCTACACACAACCACACAAGTGAAAGTGGGAAGGCATGACGAAACGTCTATAGACTGGCATCCAAATTTTAACACATACCTAGCCATGAAACGTGTATATGCAGAGACTATGAACATTTCAAATTGCTGGGTTTGTACAGCTATATCAACAGCATATGGAGGACTGATAATGTCCGCTGTCCCTTTGGGGATAAATGAGGCTTGGGAGAATTTACTCTTCGATACAGGAACTGTGAGATCACAGGACAAAATAGCTTTATTTTTACCTGTCACACAAAAAGGATTTGTATGTTTTTATAAAAATGATACACTCCAGGTGGGCTGGAGCAATTGTAATATAACCATATCTTACCGATGTTATATTAAGAATAGTAATGGCAATACTTTTTGCAATACTAATTATGACTCATATTTGAACTCATTGAAAACAACGATGAATGACATTCACAAAAATCCAGTTTTGTTTAAACAATTGTCAGTTATAGATCAGAAAATGTTTCATGCAGGGCTGATGCGTATTAGTACTAAAGTAGAAAACTGTTATTTTATTTGTGGGAAAAAGGCATATAAATGGTTACCTGAGAATTGGTCCGGCAGTTGTTTTTTGGGTTATTTGGTTCCGGCAATAAGACATACTGCAGAATTACCTTTGGGTAAGATACGAAACGTGAGAGAAGCAGCTCGAAAACCTGAAGGTCCAGTAGAAAAACCTGTGAATCCAGTCGGAAAGATCGAAGCTGGCTGGAAAGATCATAATGCCGTGAAAGACAAAAGCAAATTGACTCATATGGACTTGAGTGACAGTGTTATATCCTGGGCAGGAATATTCCCAGCCTACGGAGCAGTCAAATCGATCTGGGAGCTGAGGAAGTTGTCGAAACTTCTTGAAGTAATGAGTAATGCAACTTTTTCTGCCTTAGAACTGGTGACTGATGAACTGAATGCAATGAGAACTTTTGTGCTACAAAATCGAATGGCTCTTGACTTCACCCTAGCGAGAGGTGAATGCGTGCGCTTATCAAAGAGGAATGCTGTGCGTACATACCAGATAACAGGCATGAAATTAATAACCACCTAGAGGTAATTCAGCAAGCATCAGCCATGACTGAACCAGGCCCAAACCCACTAACAGACTTTTTCCAGAATCTATTTGGGGGGTGGGGTTCCATCCTAATGAATATTCTGATTGCCATTTGTGTGGGTATACTCCTAATAGGAGCATGTGTTTGCTGTGGAATTCCCTGCATGAAAAGATTAATCAAAGATTTTATTGATGTATCTGTTACTGAAACTTTGTACCAAGATATTGAGATTGAAAGATTGATCTCGGATGACATTTTTTCTGAAGTATAGATTGAATGACTCACCTAGCTGAAAATCCTAAGTGGAAGAAGTTGGGAGATGAAATGACACTATGTATACTTCAAAATAGAATAAAAAGTATTAATGGGGGGAAAATGTTAGAAAAATGTGTATTTGAATATATGAGAAATGCTAGTTTAAAAGCAAAGTAGTATATAATGCATGTTATTCTATTAATCATATAGTAGAGAGGATTAATTCATGTTTAAATGTAAAGTAGTTTTGAAACTGCAGTGTGACTTGAAGCAAGGCTGACCTTTGACCCTGGCAGATGCTAGCTTAGCAAGTTTTAATGTTTATGCTTTTCACAAGTGATTATCTGCTGGGTTAGGAAATTAAATGTGTGAAATAATGAAATCTTCTGCTCTTTCCTGCTGGGATGATTTGGCCTTGTATATGTATTACTGAGATAGCACGCAGCTGTGTGAGAAAGTGTAACAGAGAACAAAGATGTGTATTAAAAGACTGAATCTGCTATTGTATTCGAACTGATATGAAACCTTGAAGAAGTAACTTTACAGAGAGACATTATGTCTGACCAGGTGGATAGCAAGGCCGTATTGTTACATTAGGAAAACTTTTTAAAATATACAGCATCAGCAGATTTAATGAATAGAGGACTGTAAGCTAAAGTGATGTAGATGCCCTGTGACATACCACGTCAGTAAGGTGGGCACAGCTTGAATGTTAAACCTATATAAAATTGTGTGCTTCCTGTTTCATGTCAGACAAAATTCTGTACTTGTAAGTTTTTTGCCTCCTGGTGTACACTAGTAAACTTTTGAATATGAACCTCCTGTTTATTGAATTCTTAATTTTATTTAACACTGGCAAATAAATAAAACAACTTCATACTCTTCAGAAACTAGTCTACATACCTAAAGTAAAAGAGATATGAAAACATAAATTATCCTATATGCCTTAGTAAACTTTGGAATAAGTCTAGCTTACATACTTTTGTGTTTCCGTCTTCACCGTTAAGCTCTCATGTCTGATATTCTGCCATTTCTTTATAATTTTGTAATGTATTCATAAAAGACTTCTATCCTGGTGGCCCTGAAAAAGACTGGTCAGTGCTGTCCCATGTTAGAAGTCATGCATCTGAAAAAGACTGGTTAGTGCTGTCCCGTGTTAGAAGTCATGCATCTGAAGAAGACTGGTTAGTGCTGTCCCGTGTTAGAAGTTATGCATCTGAAAAAGACTGGTTAGTGCTGTCCCATGTTAGCAGTCATGCATCTGAAAAAGACTGGTTAGTGCTGTCCCGTGTTAGAAGTCATGCATGTGTAAAAGACTGGTTAGTGCTGTCCCATGTTAGAAGTTATGCATCTGAAAAAGACTGGTTAGTGCTGTCCCGTGTTAGAAGTCATGCATCTGAAAAAGACTGGTTAGTGCTGTCCCGTGTTAGAAGTTATGCATCTGAAAAAGACTGGTTAGTGCTGTCCCATGTTAGAAGTTATGTATGTGAAAAAGACTGGTTAGTGCTGTCCCATGTTAGAAGTCATGCATCTGAAAAAGACTGGTTAGTGCTGTCCCATGTTAGAAGTCATGCATCTGAAAAAGACTGGTTAGTGCTGTCCCGTGTTAGAAGTCATGCATCTGAAAAAGACTGGTTAGTGCTGTCCCATGTTAGAAGTCATGCATCTGAAAAAGACTGGTTAGTGCTGTCCCATGTTAGAAGTTATGTACGTGAAAAAGACTGGTTAGTGCTGTCCCATGTTAGAAGTTATGCATCTGAAAAAGACTGGTTAGTGCTGTCCCATGTTAGAAGTCATGCATCTGAAAAAGACTGGTTAGTGCTGTCCCATGTTAGAAGTCATGCATCTGAAAAAGACTGGTTAGTGCTGTCCCATGTTAGAAGTCATGCATGTGAAAAAGACTGGTTAGTGCTGTCCCGTGTTAGAAGTTATGCATCTGAAAAAGACTGGTTAGTGCTGTCCCGTGTTAGAAGTCATGCATGCCCATGTATTTTTCTACTTCCATCTTAAAGACAGATAGTGACTGACACTTTTTTTAATGGGGAGAGGGAGTTTATTCCGAAGGAGATGAAGATGAAGGGTAATGAGTTTGCTGGTGTGTGTGTGTGTGTGTGTGTGTGTGTGTGTGTGTGTGTGTGTGTGTGTGTGTGTGTGTCTGTGTGTGTGCGTGTGTGAGTATGCGTGTTTTGGCCTTCTTCTCAGTATATTCTGGACATAGTGTTTCTAACTGAGGGAAGTTCTCTGTGGCCAGATCTCAGATGCAGGCCCTCCTTAGAAAAATATGAACCTAAGAAGAACAACTCATTAAACCTCTGAGGGATTTAATTATTTTGGTACTAATACGTTGCAACCTTAAATTTATACAATTCAAAAAGTACACATACAGGAGCTTTGTATTCCAAGAGTGACAGAACCAGTGAGGTTCGAAGTGGGAGAAAAGCTTCCCTAGACTGGGCATGCCTCCAAGAATAATGTAAACTATACTGAAGGCTTTTCTTACTTTACCTGCTGATCACAGTAAATATTTCTATGACTGCAACAATGTCCATTATGACATAACTAAAATGAGGTGGTTTCCCACAATATAGTACATCAAAAAAATGAATTAATTCCCAAATGGGGTTATTCTGCATTTACTTGTAATAAGATTAAGGTCATTATTTTTATACATCCAGCCTCACCTGGACTATTGGCAGATCTATGCAGATTTATTGGAGAAAGAGCAATTACAAAAGTTTATACCCGTCAGCTTTGTTCATAAAAAAAGGTCTTGGTATCAACCTGGACTGGTCACCCCCCCCCCCGTTCTTCTTATTTTTCATTAAGAAGCTACCTTTAGACCATCCATTCTTCCATATGGTCCTTTATGCAGATGACATGGTCATCTACATATCCATTCCATGTCATTTTTACAATCCAGTCACAAATGCTATATGACCCACATACCATCTATAATTAACTCATCCAACATAATCTACTACCCAATCCCTCTAAAACCAAAACAGTGCTATCTGACACCTCATTTAGACTGTTTAAATCATTTCTCACATAACCAACCACATCTTTGAAACCACAACTGCCTTCAGGTACCTAAGCCTCTGGGTAGATCAGCCATTGAAAGTCCTCAATCACAGAGAAAAATAAAACAAAGCAAAAATTAATCTGTTTTTCTGGACCAAAATAAATCACTCTATTCCAGAACAACAAGTGGCAAAGGAGTCCTTTTGGCCCATCTGTGATATGACCTTTTCAATTTTGCCTCATCCTATAAACACAACCTCCCTGCAAACCATCTGTAACTCTTTTTGTCATTTCATAACCAATTGTCCACCTAAAGAGCATCACTGGCTGACTCATGAGAAAGCAGAAAGGTCCTCTATTAAACAAAGAGCAAACCTACTACTTGGCACTCAACTCTTTAAATTGCCTCACTCATGAGAAAAGCAGAAAGGCTCCCTATTAAAAAAAGAGCAAACCTACTACTTGGCACTCAACTCTTTAAATTGCCTCACTCATGAGAAAAGCAGAAAGGCTCTCTATTAAACAAAGAGCAAACCTACTGCTTGGCACTCAACTCTTTAAATTGCCTCACTCATGAGAAAAGCAGAAAGGCTCCCTATTAAACAAAGAGCAAACCTACTACTTGGCACTCAACTCTTTAAATTGCCTCACTCATGAGAAAAGCAGAAAGGCTCTCTATTAAACAAAGAGCAAACCTACTACTTGGCACTCAACTCTTTAAATTGCCTCACTCATGAGAAAAGCAGAAAGGCTCTCTATTAAACAAAGAGCAAACCTACTACTTGGCACTCAACTCTTTAAATTGCCTCACTCATGAGAAAAGCAGAAAGGCTCTCTATTAAACAAAGAGCAAACCTACTGCTTGGCACTCAACTCTTTAAATTGCCTCACTCATGAGAAAAGCAGAAAGGCTCCCTATTAAACAAAGAGCAAACCTACTACTTGGCACTCAACTCTTTAAATTGCCTCACTCATGAGAAAAGCAGAAAGGCTCTCTATTAAACAAAGAGCAAACCTACTACTTGGCACTCAACTCTTTAAATTGCCTCACTCATGAGAAAAGCAGAAAGGCTCTCTATTAAACAAAGAGCAAACCTACTACTTGGCACTCAACTCTTTAAATTGCCTCACTCATGAGAAAGCAGAAAGGCTCTTTATTAAACAAAGAGCAAACCTACTACTTGGCACTCAACTCTTTAAATTGACCCTCCTCCAATTTTTTGCACCACACCCAGTTAAACTGCATGAGAACTTCCTCCTATGACTTGTTACCTTTTAAAAACTGGACCATCTCTTACCACTTCAGGATCCCCATTTCAAACAATGAGACATGCCTTCTCCATAAATGTATAAAAAAACTCACCAGAAACTAGGCTTACTTTATTGTAACAGAAAATTTCTAACTTCCAATGCTAGACTCTCCCTGGCACAGGCACTTCTCCTCCCCTCCATTATATATGCTGTCCCAGTCCTGACCAATATTCAGTCCACAACCTTGTCCAAACTTCAAGAAACATACCACAAAATAGCTAGATTTATCACCAACTCTCCTTACAACTCGCACCATTGCCTTGTACTCAACTCCGTCCAATGGCTTGAACTCTCCCCAACAACTCCTTCTATTGCAATTTTAAATAATACACTCTATACTATACAAACCATCTTCCTGCCCAGCTCTTTCCTCCCTGGTATCCACCTACTCCCCCTCTAGGACCCTCCACACCTCAAACCAGCAACTCCTGGATATCTACCATCCAAAGAAAAATGTGGGCAAAGTATTCTGTAAATGCTCCATGGCCCAAGCTTGGAACAAACTTCCTATACACATACATTCCATTATCCACCCATTACACTTCAAAAAAGAACTCAAACTTTATCTACTTAACACCAAGACATGCCCCTGCCAAGACCCTACCTAACTCCTCCACACTCTTGTATTTTATTCCTATCATATGTGTATTCATACTAGTCTCAGCCTTTTTCACTTATTAACCTAACAGGTATTTATCTGGTAAATGTAATCTCTAAATATTGATAGCTCAAATGTTGCTGTTTTTTTTTGCTATATTTATGTGCAATGCTACTTGTATATTATTATGTATATGTTTCTTACTCCTTTTTTGACCTGCTGAATTTGTAATTTTACTATCTTGGAGTGTGAATTTTGATTATACTGTAAATTGTTTTGTAACTGGAGCTTTTCTCCTTGGGCCTCCACTGAAAATGGGCTACTAGCCCAGCTGGACTAATCTGGTTAACAAATGTCAATAAATAAATAAATAAAATGATCCTACACTCTGGCAATACCTCCCATGACACCTCAAAGAAAACACTGACTTTGTTAACTTCAGATAGGATTTTATTTTATTTATTTTATTTGTCATTTGTTTACCAAGAAATATACCTCTCAGCTGCCTAGATTTTTGCAGAATGTCCACAATTCTGGCAAATCAGTAGCAAATTATTGAGGATTAACATCAGAAATTGACAGACAGCTGCGTTTCAGATTTCATTCCCTTCAGAAAATTCATGCTAATGCAAACTCTGTTATTCTATCAACTTTCTAAGCATGTAAGAGCTATGTATAAAAATTGTCCCTATTTGTGAACATTCCTCCCTCCACTAATTAGGCCTTGTACAGATTTCTTACTCTAAAAGGTTGTGAGGTATGCCAGGAAAGTCCAACTGGGATAATATCCCATTCTCAGCAGAGACCTGGGGAGAAAATCTCCACATTGACACAACATGGTTACAGTTAAATAAAGTTCTTACAAAACCTAATACAGAAGAACATCACATTAACTAAGTAAAAATTCAACTTCAGTTCATACAGTGCGAATCTATATATACATAGTGCAGACATCTGGACAGCTACAACAGGTGGAAAAGGAACTTTGTCAATAGTTAAAGTATTCACAAGTTGCAATTCACAGAGGTGACATTAAACACACTGACTACTCTCTTTGGAATAGACATGACTAGATGACATAGCCTAGGCAAAATTATATTTGTTCTTTATCTAAGAAATAGACTGCATACAAAGAATTAGTAAAAAGCATGCTTTTTTCTGCAAGCCAAGTGCACATGATTCCAAACAGACCACATCAGCTAAATCTCCTACTGTCATTGCATAGTTGTCCTGAAATCACCCAATACATTTCCCACTCTCCGTAGCTTCACCTAGCCTTACCTAACCACTCTATCACTTCCAGTCTCAGCAGATACATTGTACCACTGCGTACAATGTACTAATTTCATTTGCTGCATTGTAGCACTGCGTACAATGTACTCATTTCATTTAATGAATGTCTATACTGTTTCACTGATCATTTATTTTATTTATTTATTTATTGACTTCTGTGTACCAGGAAAGTCCACTGGGCTGAAAATAACCCATTTTCAGTGGAGGCCTGGGGAGAAAAGCTTCAATGTACAAACCAATCGATCAGTGCAATAGCAGTATAATATAGTTACAACAGGAGTTTAAAATATTTACAAGAATTATTGCAGTTGACAGAAAACATGCTACAATATAATAAAAGTAAATTCAAACTGTACAAAAAGAAGCAAGTTCAAACAGTAAAAGAAGTACAAGGAAAAATCAAGTTAATCTGAGGTAGGTTGTCAGTTTGAGAATGGAGCAGCTGTAGAATCTGTATCAGAAATTAAGTACAAGGAGATGACAAGAAGCCATAGAAAAATACAAATAGACAAGAGCTACTAGAAGTTAAAGGAAGAATTGGTATGCTTAAGGAGAAGGATAAAATAATTAGTAATGATTAATAGGATGTGAGCGACAGTTTGAGTGGAGGAAGAGTGTGTTTAGGTATTTAGTTAGTTAAGAAAGGCAGTACTGGGTCCGAGCTTGGGGAGAAGAGACTTAAATGATAGCGTTAGACATGGTAGAGCAGTTAGCAATCCAGTTGGAGAAAAGGTGCTTGTGTAGGCTGCTATGAATTTAATGGGATGTTGTTCAGAACGGATGGAGAAGGGGAGATTGTTCCAGAGTCTGGCCATAGTCCAGGAGTATAGGAGTTTACCCGCATTTAGGTTAGTTTTATGAACCTGTTGTAGGTTTTGATTTTTTGATCATAATGACCTAGAAGGTGAGTAAGGGGAAAATAAGTATCTGAGTGCAGGGCAGTCTTGGGGTTAGTAAATTAGTCGGTGAGAGGTGCTTAGCTGAAGGAGTAGAAGGTAATGTTGGAATTCAAGCCACTGGAAGTTTCTTAAGGCTATACAGTGATGAGTTGAATGATGACAATTAGAGGCGAATTTGACAATCTTGTTGTAGCAGGACTCTACTTTTAGTTTCAGGGAGGACTGCAGATTAATCAATAAGGGAGCACCATAGTCTAGCGAGCGAACAGATAGGAGAGGGCTAAGGCTTCTTTAGTTGAAAGTGTGAGGAATTTGTTGAGCTTGTAGAGAAGCCCAAGTTTGTTGTGGGTTTTTGAGATATGGGATTGAATATGTAAATCAAATTTTAGATTGTTGTCTGTTATAACTCCTAATAGTTTGGTGCTGGCTACTATTTCAATTTGTATTGAATTCAGTGAGAGAATGTTGAAGTCTGGTATATTGATAGTGGTGTTTCTTTTAGGAGTGAACAGCATAAGTTTGTTTATTTTTGCATTTAATGAAAGATGATTTTTGTGGAGCCAAATTTCAACAGTAGAGAAGGCTGTTTGGGTCATTTGTTGTAGACTAGTCGGGTTAGGTGCAGAGCAGACTGTTGTTCAGTCATCTGCATATTGTAATAGGGAGGTTTGTGGTATAGCTTGGTAAAGGTTGTTTATGAATAGGTTAAATAGAAGGGATGCCGGTGGGGTTGTGGAGGTAGGATGAGATAGAGTACTGCCATTTGATGGCATGTTGCCTATCAGAGAGAGAGCTTTTAAATGAATTAAGGGACTGGGAAGACAGCCCTATGGAAGAAAGTTGAGAAAGGATAGAGTGGGAAATAGTGTCAAATGCTTTTGATAGGTCTAGAAAGAGAGCAGATGTTATATAGCCAGAGTCATGGATTTTGTTAATGGTATCTAAGAAGGATATTAGTGCAGCAGAAGTACATCTGTATAATTCCTGAGAAATTTACACTCTTCAATGACCAAACTGCTTATCTTGCATTTTTGCATACAGAGCATTTGACTTTTCACTTTGGAAATTCTGTTTGCCTACACATTCATCACGTTTTTATATTTTTATGTGACATTTACACAATGTACATTCTGTTGTTTCCTACTTGAATTATACTAGCTGTGAAAAGTTTCACACTGGCTGTGCCTGCAATCGGTTACTCTTGTCAGTGTATCACTAATAAATAAAATTAATAAATGTGTTCTGCATCATAATGCTGCCTGAGTCAATTTATTGACTCAGATTGATTTCTTAATCATAATTGTTTTGAAATGAAGTTACAGATTTTACTGATCTGTTTCCAGCTTTTTATTAAATTAGCAATAACCACACAACAAATGAAATGTTCTGACTGCACTTGCCTTCTCCCTAAAATTATTCTGTTAATATGAAACAGATGATGCACTCATTCATAAAACTATAATCACACAGTACTGGAAAGATGAAAACATTCAGAAATGTCTATAAATTACTTTTTCTGACTCCTGTTCTAAGCAAACACTCCATATCCTCTTTCTAGACCTAATAGATCTTGCCTTATGAATCAAGTAAGCAAAATCAGAAATTAGGGCAACCTTCGTGGTCATATCTTTAAAAATTAGTTGCAGTCATTCAACTAAGAGAATGACTGCTTATGCTAAAATGCATTTTCTGATGAAAAATAGTTATGATATGAAATACAGTCTTTAATGTTCAGTGCTCTGACATTAAAATGCCTCAAGATATAACAGAAACTGCTGAGTTAAAATCACAGGAAATTCTTAGGTTGTGTGCTAGGCAGATATAACAAAGTTACAGCTCCTCAACAAAAAAGTACACAACCTCTGATTTATTTGTAGAACCTCCTTAGGAGTTATATAATCATTTTAGTTCCTGTGCCTTGAAGCAATGACTGTGTCTTTAGAGTATAAAGTGCTGTCTCTGTCCGTAGACAGCAACATGTTTATAGCAGCATGTGCCATTCACTGGAGATGTGACTGACCTGCTAAGCTTGCCTTTGTCTATAGCCTGACCCTGCTTGTAACTGGACTCACTGGAGATTAAAAGCCTGTGCAAGCCATAGCCTATAAGCTCACTACAAATCTGACAGGTGCGCTCCCGACAGACTGCACCAGTTAGTCACAGATGGAGATGGAGCAGGTTACGTTGTTAAGGTTTCAAATGTTTCAGCAGCTTGGCACAGCTTCAAGCATCTCTATTTAATGTTATTTCAGGATTCATGTTTTGTGTTATGACTACCGCTAATCTTGTTATTTCCTGTAGTTTTAGACCCTGCCAGCTACTGCAACTGCCTTAAGCACTAAGCCTATGCCTTGTCTAATACTGGTGCCTTAAGGCATCTTAAGAAGCCTTCCTATCTGATCTCTGAGCCATGAATCAGCACTCTTTTCTTTCTAACGCACTAGTCCTGTCCCAAAGCATAAGGTTCACAGAATGGTAGACTCAAATGAGCAGTCAGCAGCATTTACTTCAGTCATCTGTGTGCTACCACATGCCTTTTGTCATACACTCACAGGTCAGTGCTGAAAAGGACGTTTGGTTTAAAGCCTGTCATTACAAGATTATCCATCTGTCAGTTGAAGCTGTAGTTATTTTGTTCTTAATACTGTCCAGTGGAAATTATTAATATTGTAAAAACAGATGAAAAAAGTTAAAATAAAGAGCAAAATGTTGCTTTTTATCAACCAGAACAGAAAGGATGACTTAAAATGCTTTATGACAGCACTCTGAAATAATATAGATGCAACTCCTGATAATGAATGATATGTTTTTTAGAAATCAGTCTCAGTTTTCTTTCTCAGTTGTTAGTGTCTGCCCAGCTCTGTCTTTCTCAGGTCAGACATGTGTTATACTAAACTACACATGTTACAGCCCCTCCTGTATCAGCCTTGCTGTGCTCATGTTGTATTCTGTGTGGTCTTCATTCAAAAACAAAATTTTGACTTTCAAACTGGTGTGGTGGTTAGATTGCAAGAGAAGATGTTAGTAACCTGGGTTTAGCAGATCATACAGGTTACTGGATGGGCGACTGTGAGGGGAAGGTAAAGAGTGAATAGCTACTTCGATTCCCTATGGAGGGGTGTCAAGATGATGCCTCCTGTTCTACTGGATCCATAATAGGGGTCATATAGATGCTATCAATCAAAAAGAGCTTGGAGGGCAATGTAAAGAACTGGGGGGTTCATAGGTATATGTCGAATAGTCAGAACACCAAACAACATTAAATTGACCACAAAAGGTTGAAACCGACATTGTGAAAAACTTGACTCATGTTCTATGCACCCCCCCCCCCCACAGCCCCTGCTTATTATATATACCAATTCTGAGATCACACTACAGTGGGGAAAGGGAAACACCAGTCAGCACTATACTGTGGTTTCATCAGCATTTTCAGCTTCAGCCTTTTGTGGATGGCATAATGCCATTTGGCAGTGTGATCATTTGGCATTATAAATATAACCCTATACTTAGCTATTAGTGGAGAAGACCATTAAGAGACAAGTCACTACAATTCCCAGTACTTGCCATCTCTCTCCATAAGGGTCTAAAGAGATAGGTCATAGGTCAAGGGTGAATCTATGGATCCCCGTCCAATCATCCAGGATGGATTTAATAAAATTTAGGAAGTTACTTCATTTGATAAGGAAAGGGAGAGTATTTTATATGTAGGGGATCCTTTAGAAGAGACGTCTATTCTGCCAACAGGTTCTCCTAATACTATGATGTAGTTTTAGATCCCTAGAAAGGGATCTGGTTATGCTATTTGTTTTATGATCATGTAAAAAAATCAAACAAAACAATGCTATTTGCAGCCTTGTAGGTTAAGCAGAGTTCACCACATACAAGGTCACTATACAGAGGTCTGTAGGAGATGGAGTAGAATGACAGGACTTCTGGATGTTCTGTGGAGCTTAGAGAACTCGTACCCAAGTTTTCCTATGTGAAGACATTTTGTGTTTTTTTTTTAGCTAGACAATATGTTAAAAGATGCATTATATTCTATTTTGTGTCTGATATGTGAAGGGTAGAGAAGAGAAATAATTTATTTCAGCCTGGAGGATATGTCTTTAGTTATTAACTGCACTATGTAAAATGATTTTCTAGTGAAAGTTGATATGGAGCTGTCAAAGAGAGCTCTTTGCTCACAAATGTACATAGATCTTTTATGACAGTTGCAGTTCAGAGGAGGGAGTTTAATTTGTGAGGTAGGTGTAGGGAAGTTCATATCTCCCAAAGAAAACAACACTGCATTTTTTGTACTGACCTTAAGACGGTGTTTCTGATGCCAAAACAGTTGGCCTACAAACCTCTGCCATATACCTAGCGGACAGAAGGGGTTTAGGAGGGACTTTGTAAAACAATGTTGTATGGTAAATTGTCTGAACTAGTGGATGTAGTAGTTTTATAGTTTAGATGGGTTTTTAAGACTTGCAGTGGGATAATTATATGTAACTGGGCAGACTGCAGTAACGGAAGCTGGTGACTGGGCAGACTGGAGTAATGGGAGTTGGTGATTGGGCAGAGTGGAGTAATGGGAGCTGGTGATTGGGCAGAGTGGAGTAATGGGAGCTGCAGGGAGACGATGGGAAATAAATCTAAACTGAATTTACCAGTTGCTGATGTGTTCCAGATCAGAGACCCTTGGATGAGATGTCCATCTGCCTGAGTCGGTGGTAGCTCAGATGGATGTAAAAGATCCCACCACTCTTATTATAAAGAGTAGGAGAAGTTCCCCAACGCCCAGGTCAAATTTCCTCAGGGGTATAAATACCACCTCATGTCTCCCTTGAAAAGAGGTCACTAGCCTAGTGAAACTAACTCAGTCAACAAATGATAAATACATTAATTGATTAACTAATTAATTAATTTAAGGTGGCACAACTAAAAACACCTTAGTGCAGTGCTGACTCTTGTTACCAAGATTCTAGACACAGTTAAATGACTTTGCAGTTATCTTTGGATGAAGTAGCAATTGTTGTTTCATACTTGGGTTTGCAGGTGTTGATTTTATACCTGAGTTCTTAGTTGACCTTTTTGAAGTCTCTCTTAGCATAAGGTGGTTTGAATTTATTTCTTTGGGTCAGCATTTTTTTTCCTTTTAAAGTTTGTTAGTAGAGGGGTAGAACTACATGGCATCATAAGTAACATCCTCATGGAAAAAAATGACAACATGGTGATTTGATTTGGCCATTATGAGGCAACTATTGTTGTGAAGAATATTTTTAAGAATAAGGTCACATAGATTTGAGCCTGCACTTGTAGAGAGTGCTGTCTGATATAGATAGTTACCACTGAAGATGTCCATGGACATCTCTGCAATTTCATTGTCTGCGGTATCTGTTTGCAAATTTATGGTTGAGTAATCAAATTCTCCCAGACTGAATGTGTTATATTCAAAAATTAAGGACTCTAATTCATTTAGGTAGGTGTCGTGCACTGTGGGAGTCATGGAAGGGAGTCTATAATTAGCTATGATATGATAGGATGTTCAATAATTAAGGACTCTAATTCATTTATGTAGGTGTCATGCACTGTGGGAGTCATGGAAAGGGTTGTATAATTAGCTATGATATGGTAGGATATTCAATAATTAAGGACTCTAATTCATTTAGGTAGGTGTGTGCTGTGGTAGTTATGGAAGTGGTTCTATAATTAGCTATGATATGATAGGACGTTCAATAATTAAGGACTCTAATTCATTTAGGTAGGCATCATGCGCTGTGGCAGTCATGGAAGGGGTTCTATAATTTGCTTTGATATGTTAGGAGGTTCAATAGTTAAGGGCTCTAATTCATTTAGGTAGGTATCGTGCACTGTGGCAGTCATGGAAGTGTTTCTATAATTAGCTATGATATGATAGGATTTTCAATAATTAAGGACTCTAATTAATTTAGGTAGGTGTGTGACGTGGGAGTTATGGATGGGGTTCTATAATTAGCTATGATATGATAGGATGTTCAATAATTAAGGACTCTAATTCATTTAGGTAGGTATCGTGCACTGTACGTGTCATGGAAGGGGTTCTGTAATTAGCTATGATATGATAGAATATTCAATAGTTAAAACAGTGTAAGAAACTTCTCTGTGTGGAAGATTTTCAGTCCATATATTTCTAGTTAATCACTGTATATTAATCAGATCAGACAATAGTAGTAGAAGTAGTGAACATAAACTCGTCAAGTCAAAAAGTAATAATAGAAAATATATAATTTTACAGCATTACTAAGTATTCGAAAGTAATCCAAGCAAGGCAGGCAGTCTGTTTCCAGTCGAAAATCCTTTATTAAGTCCTTTATTAAGTTATTCAATAGTTAAGGATGCTAATTCATTTAGGTAGGTGTGCACTGTTGGAATCATGGGAGAGGTTCTATAATTAGCTAAGATATGATAGGATATTCAATAATTAATGACTCTAATTAATTTAGGTAGGTGTCGTACGCTGTGGGAGTCATGGAAGGGGTTCTTTAATTAGCTATGATATGGTAGGATGTTCAATAATTAAGTACTCTAATTCATTTAGGTAGCTGTCATGCACTGTGGGAGTCATGGAAGGGGTTCTATAATTAGCTATTATATAATAGAATGTTCAAAAATTAAGGACTCTAATTCATTTATGTAGGTGTCATGCACTGGTGAGCCATGGAGTGGGTTCTATAATAAGCTATAATATGATGAGATATTCAATAATTAAGGACTCTAATTCATTTAGGTAGGTGCGCACTGTGGGAGTTATGGAAAGGATTCTATAATTAGCTATAATATTATAGGATGTTCAATAATTAAAACTTTCATTTAGGTAGGTGTCGTGCACTGTGGGAGGCATAGAAGGGGTTTTATAATTAGCTATGATATGATTGGATGTTCAATAATTAAGGACTATAATTCATTTAGGTTGATGTCGTTTGTTGTGGGAGTCATGGAAAGGGTTGTATAATTAGCTATGATATGATAGGTTGTTCAATAATTAAGGGCTGTAATTCATTTAGGTAGGTATCGTGCACTGTGGGAGTCATGGAAGGGGTCCTATAATTAGCTATGATATGATAGGATGTTCAATAATTAAGGACTCTAATTCATTTGGGTAGGTGTCATGCCCTCTGGGAATCATGGAAGGGGTTCTATAATTAGCTATGATATGATAGGATGTTTAATAATTAAGGACTCTAATTCATTTAGGTAGGTGTCGTGTGGTGTGGGATCATGGAAGGGGTTCTATATTTAGCTGTGATATGATAGGATGTTCAATAATTAAGGACTCTAATTCATTTAGGTAGGTGTCGTGCACTGTGGGAGTCATGGAAGGGGTTCTATAATTGGCTATGATATGATAGAATGTTCAATAATTAAGGACTCTTATTCATTTAGGTAGGTGTTGTGCGCTGTGGGAGTCATGGAAGGGGTTCTATAATTAGTTATGATATGATAAGATGTTCAATAATTAAGGACTCTAATTCATTTAGGTAGGTATCGTGCACTGTACGAGTCATGGAAGGGGTTCTGTAATTAGCTATGATATGATAGAATATTCAATAGTTAAGACAGTGTAAGAAACTTCTACATGTGGAAGATTTTCAGTCCATATATTTCTAGTTAATCACTGTATATTAATCAGATCAGACAATAGTAGTAGAAGTAGCGAACGTAAACTCGTCAAGTCAAAAAGTAATAATAGAAAATATATAATTCTACAGCATACTAAGTATTCGAAAGTAATCCAAGCAAGGCAGGCAGTCTGTTTCCAGTCGAAAATCCTTTATTAAGTCCTTTATTAAGTTATTCAATAGTTAAGGATTCTAATTCATTTAGGTAGGTGTGCACTGTTGGAATCATGGGAGAGGTTCTATAATTAGCTAAGATATGATAGGATATTCAATAATTAATGACTCTAATTAATTTAGGTAGGTGTTGTACGCTGTGGGAGTCATGGAAGGGGTTCTTTAATTAGCTATGATATGGTAGGATGTTCAATAATTAAGGACTCTAATTCATTTATGCAGGTGTCATGCTGTGGGAGTCATGGAAGGGGTTCTATAATTAGCTATGATATGATAGGATGTTCAATAATTAAGTACTCTAATTCATTTAGGTAGCTGTCATGCACTGTGGGAGTCATGGAAGGGGTTCTATAATTAGCTATTATATAATAGAATGTTCAAAAATTAAGGACTCTAATTCATTTATGTAGGTGTCATGCGCTGGTGAGCCATGGAGTGGGTTCTATAATAAGCTATAATATGATGAGATATTCAATAATTAAGGACTCTAATTCATTTAGGTAGGTGTCGTATGCTGTGGGAGTCATGGAAGAGGTTCTAAAATTAGTTATGATATGACAGGATGTTCAATAATTAAGGATTCTAATTCATTTAGGTAGGTGTGCGCTGTGGGAGTTATGGAAAGGGTTCTATAATTAGCTATAATATTATAGGATGTTCAATAATTAAGACTTTGTTTCATTTAGGTAGGTGTCGTGCACTGTGGGAGGCATAGAAGGGGTTTTAAAATTAGCTATGATATGATTGGATGTTCAATAATTAAGGACTATAATTCATTTAGGTCATTGCCGTTTGCTGCGGGAGTCATGGAAAGGGTTGTATAATTAGCTATGATATGATAGGTTGTTCAATAATTAAGGGCTGTAATTCATTTAGGTAGGTGTTGTCCACTGTGGGAGTCATGGAAGGGTTTCTATAATTGGCTATGATATGATAGAATGTTCAATAATTAAGGACTCTTATTCATTTAGGTAGGTGTTGTGCACTGTGGGAGTCATGGAAGTAGTTCTATAATTAGCTGATATGATTGGATGTTCAATAATTAAGGACTCTAATTCATTTAGGTAGGAGTCGTGCACTGTGAGAGTTATGGAAGGGGTCCTCTAAGTAGCTATGATATGATACAATATTCAATAATTAAGGACTCTAATTCATTAGGGTAGGTGTCGTGCACTCTGGGAGTCATGGAAGGGGTTCTATAATTAGCTATGATATGATAGGATGTTCAATAATTAAGGAATCTAATTCATTTAGGTAGGTGTCGTATGCTGTGGGAGTCTTGGAAGGGCTACTATATTTAGCTGTGATATGATAGGATGTTCAATAATTAAGGAATCTAATTCATTTAGGTAGGTGTCGTATGCTGTGGGAGTCTTGGAAGGGCTATTATATTTAGCTGTGATATGATAGGATGTTCAATAATTAAGCACTCTAATTCATTTATGTTGGTGGCATGCGCTGTGGGAGTCATGTAAGGGGTTCTATAACTAGCTATGATATGATAGTATGTTTAATAATTAAGGACTCTAATTCATTTAGGTAGGTATCGTGCACTGTGGGAGTCATGGATTGGGTTCTATAATTAGCTATGGGGTTCCTATGAGTTCAACTAAGATGCATTATGTCTAATGCTTTTTTGTCGACACATGTAGAGCAAACAGGCATAACAGCAAAGCAGCTGTTCAGCGAAATCTTTCCCTGGGAAAAAAGTCGCTTGACCGCTTTGTTGTTTTGCCGTGTTCTGAAGTGTAGTGTGGTCCCTTGTCCGGTATAGCTCCCGAGAGTGATTGTGCAACAGTTACTGACCTTAGGGTTTGGGTGCAGGTTAAGATAGGTGCGTATTTATTTATTATTTTATTTATTTATATTTGTTGACCGGGAGTGTCCAAATGGACGTAGGTCCATTTTCAGTGGGGGCCCAGGGAGAAAAGCTCCACAGTTAAAATAAACAGACAGTAGTTACATTGGATTACATAGCGATGAACAATTTACATAGCAATTACTTACAACATATTTACAGATGAAGAACATAGTACATCAGTAGACAACTAGAATCTTTATCTGTGAAGTACATAACAGACATTAACAAATGTTACAATAAGAAGTTCCTGCTGTATAATAAGTACTAGGCTTATGAGCATTTGAGCTTACTATAATCAAGGTAGTTAGTGGAGTGGAAAGAAATGTAGTGGTTGGATGGGGTGGGTGATATTAGAGTGGGAGTTGCAAGGGCCTAGCCAGCATATTTTTAGGTGCGCTTTTAGTAAAGTTTTGAAGTAGGTGCATGATGGTATGGAGGTAATTGTGGGTGGGAGGGAGTTCCATAATTTGGCTATGGCGCAAGAGAATAGTGTTTCACCAGCAGAGTTACTGGCTTTAGTGATCTGCAAGTGATTTTTGTTGCTGGATCTTAGTGGTCTGGTGGTGCGATAGGGTTGTAGTAGATTCTGGAGGGATGGGACATTTAGTGGATGGTTTACTAGTTTGTGGGCGAGTGAGAGTTGATACCATTGAAGGAGGTGAGGGAGTTCAAGCCAGCCCAGTTTAGCAAGTGAGAGACAGTGGTGACTACGGTAGGATGCCCCTGTGGCGAATTTGGCAATTTTGTTGTAGCAGGTCTCTAGCTTGTTTAGATCACATTGCCTTAGGTTGGTATATATTGGAGAGGCATAAAGTAGGGTGGAGATAAGGTGGGAATTTGCTATTGAAATCTTTGCTGCTTTGGTGAGAAGTTGCTTATTTCTGTATAACGCTCCTAGTTTTTTGTGGACTTTTTATGGTCATGGATATGTGAATGTCAAATTTTAGTTTATTGTCTATTTCCACTCCTAGCAATTTGGTGTGTTCAGTTGGGTATATAGTGGTGTTGTCTTTTGCTGTGATGTTAAAGTGAGAGTTGTTTTGAGTATGTTTGGTGGGTTGGAAGATGAGTAGTTTAGTTTTGTTTGGGTTGAGTATTAATTGGGCATCGGATAACCAAGTTTCAACAGAGGAAAAGGCTTCCTGTGTGACTTTTTGCAGTTTGGGTAGGGACTGGGCTGAGCAGATGATGGTTGAGTCATCTGCGTATTGTATGAGTGTGCCATGTTTGGTGGCAGAGGCTAGATTATTGGTGAAAACAGAGAAGAGTAGGGGTCCAAGGATGAATCCTTGGGGAACCCCTATGGAGACAGGTAGTTGGGGAGATATGTCATTCTGCCATACAACGTATTGTTGGCAGTCAGACAGGTAACTCTGAAACCAGTTGGTGACTGACTGTGAGAAGGATAGTTTATTGAGGACAGAGATAAGTTGTTTGTGTGGGACCATGTCAAATGCTTTAGATAGGTCTAGGAAAGTAGCAGAGGAGAGATAGCCATTGTTTTTATGCTTTATGTTTTTTTTTCATTAAATGTATGTTTGGGTTATGTGCATATGTGTATTTAGTTGTTTACTGGTTTTTGGGGGGTATAATTAGGATTGGGTATGTGGTTATGTGTTTGGAAGTGTGTAATGTGTTTTTTTTTCATATGTATGAAAGTGTTTACTGTTGTATATTTTATGTTAAATGTATGGTTGAGTTCCCTGTATATGTGTTTTCAAGTTGTTTACTTTTGTTTTGGGGGAGTAGAGTTAAGGTTAAGGTAAGTGTGTATGTGTTTGGAGCTGTTTATGTGAATGTGCGAGAGTTACTGACCTTAGGGTTAGGGTGTGGGTTAAGGTAAGTGCATATGGTTTAAAATGTTTATTGTTTTTTTTTTGTTAAATGTATGTTTGGGTTATGTGCGTATGTGTATTTAGTTGTTAACTGTTTTTTTGGGGGGTATAATTAGGATTGGGTATGTGGTTATGTGTTTGGAAGTCTGTAATGTGGTTTTTTTTTGCAGGGGTTGGAACAGCGATTTCTTTCCCTAGGAAAGAAATCGCTGTTCTTCGGATTCGACATTTTCAGCTTTCGCTGAAAATGTGTCGATGTAACATCATTCGTTGTTTTAAGCGTTCAATGTTGCAATATAGACCCTTAGCTATGATATGATAGGATATTCAATAATTAAGGACTCTAATTCATTTAGTTAGGTGGGCGCTGTGGGAGTCATGGAACGGGTTCTATAATTAGCTAAGATATGATAGGATGATCAAAAATTAATGACTGTAATTCATTTAGGTAGGTGTTGCATGCTTTGGGAGTCATGGAAGGGGTCCTATAATTAGCTATGATAGAATGTTCAATAATTAAGGACTCTAATTCATTTAAGTAGGTTTCGTGCACTGTGAGAGTCAAGGAAGAGTTTCTATATTTAGCTATGATATAGCTTCTCTGCTTCCTTTTCTCTCTCCCTTATTTCTTCTCTTCTGTCCCTTCCTACTTTTTCTTTCCTCCTTCCACTCCACTCTGTAAATTTTCTTCCATTACCCTGCTTCTACTTCTTCCTGCACTCTCCTTCTTCCTTTTTTCCCATTACACCCTATTTTAACTTATTTTTCTCACTTTCCTTTTTCAGTTGCTCCCAAGAGTGCTTTCCCCCTTCTTCACTGAACAGACAGGAGTTCCCTCCCAAAGAGAAGAAGACAGTGAACAATCCAACTTGTGCTATAATAATTTTTGGGACCCTTTCTCCCTTGCTAAGGAGACTCAGTGTATGTAATATCTTCCATTTGTTTTACTTTTTCTAACCACTACCTAACCTTGAGCAACATTCTACCTCGGTGCGTGTGAAAGCAGCCTGCCACTGGTCACTCCACTTCCCCCCCTCATCCTTGGTCTTTCAGTCCTCTCCCCTAATTGACTCTATCTAATCTCTATAAACCTACCTTCTCTGTGGAATATCTTTTCCTCGGAGTGTACCTCCCTCCTTTCTCCACTAGATGGCAGCTTACTCCAGGCAAATAGAACAGTAACTCATTCCTCTCCCTGCTTCACCTACTTTCCCTACCTAAAAGTGTCACTACCCTACTTTAAAGATACCATAATACTACCTGCACTCACTCATATACTTACATTTAGTGCTTTCTTCAGGAACCAAAAAAAATCCTAGTTATACACTAATCAAACCACTTTAAAAGAAGTTTTCAACCATATACCTGCACCCCAGCTATATTTTTCCTTCTCCAGCCTCAGAGTCACTGATTGTTTTTCGGGCCTGCCTCCTTGGATCTACCCGCTTCATTCTCCCTGCGGGCTCACTCCGCTCCCCTACCCTGCCCCCAATTCCTACCCGCCCCCAGTGGTCCTACATTTATTTCCCTCCTACCAGCCACTCCCTCTCTAGCAACCAATCCTGATACACCTGCCCCTCCCCTCCCTCCTCCCCTTCATTTTTCTTCTCTTAACCACTCCCCGCACACTTCTTACAACTGATCACCATTCTTTTCTATCACCTCCTACCAAATCTACCTATCATGCTCACCGTTTCATCCAAACTCCTTGTACTCTCATCCTTCCCCTTTCTTCTATTATTCCTATACCAAATATCCAACTATACTAATTTCAATATACTCTCTCCTCCTCCTACCCCCCAGAACCTCCTTACTTCCCACTACAATAATATCTCTGCATCCTTATTTCCTTCCCACCCTATCCTTCTATCAAAATTAAAACATTTCCCAACCATAAATTATAACTGCAACCTTAAACCGAATCCTTACCACCCGCCTCCAACAAAATACAAATCAAAAAAAAAACTACCCCCATCTCCCTTACCTTTATTTATCAGGTGACATTCACCCAAACCCAGGCCCCAATATCTCTCCCACTAATCTCCCACACACCAACAACAAACCCTCTAACAAAAACCTCAAATTCATCACTATTAACACCCAAAGCTTAAAAAATAAAGTAACGCTCTTCCATGCCTAGCTTAGTCACAACTCTCCTGATATTGCTGCTATCACTGAAACATGGCTAAAACCTCATATTACTGACTCAGAATTCCTTCCTCCAGGATTTCATTGTCTCCAGTCTGACTGGCCAAATAAAAGAGGTGGTGACGTAGCTCTACTTTATTCCAACCTCCTGTCCATTACTCCCTACCCTAACCCCCATACCCTCTTTCAACAACTCTGAAATTGTTATTGGTTTACTAAAAATTAATAATCATAAAAGCATCTGCATCATCTGCCTTTATATTCCCCCTGGTAACAATACCAATACTCTAGAAGACCTCCTCTCCTGGACCTCCTCCAATATTAACCTAGAAACCATCATTCTGGGTGATGTAAATATTGACTGGGGAAAAATCAATAACACCAATCCCACAATAGCCATCAACCTATTCAAATACACTCAACTTACTAATTCCATTACTCGACCCAACAAAACAAAACCCCCTGGCACAATACTCAACTGGATCCTAGTATCTCATCCAAACAAAGTTACAAAATCAGGAGTCTCTCCTGACTCACTAGGAGACCATTTCCCTGCCTTCGCCATTGGAGCTACTCCCCATCCCCCCACTCTCACCACTACATTCATACTCGCAACCTATCTAACTTTAACCCTACTTCCTTCTCTTACTCTCTTAAGCTAACAAACTGGAACACCCTAAAATACTACCATTAGACAAAGTCGTTGACTACTTCAGTTGCACATTCTTAACTATCCTCAACTCTCAAGCCCCTATTAGAACTAAAAGAGTCAAAACAAAGAACTCCTCCTGGCTCACTAACGAAACTAAAAAGATAATGCTTCAAAGAGATAAAACCTGGAAAGCTCACCTTAAACATAAGGATCCACAAATTTTCCTTAAATATAAACAGTTAAGAAACCTAGTCAAAAAGCAAGTCATTAAAGATAAAAAGTCTTACTATATCAAACTTCAAGAGAACCATACAAGAAATCCTAAACAATTCTGGAACTCTATTAATTCCCTCCTTAGACCAGGTACTAAAAACATCCCCTCTCCTGATACCAGCAAATCTGACCTTGAAATAGCCTCCCTTTTCAATTCATTTTTCACCTCTTCTATCGCTGATCTAACCAAGACTTTCACCAACAATAACTCTCCCCCCTCCCTGCTCAAGCTTCAGTCCCTGTATCCCTTGCCCCCTCTTTCGAACTCAAATCTGTATCCACTAACCTAATAAAGAAACTTCTCCAGAAACTAAAGCCTTGTTCCAATGCCCCTGACAGCATTCCATCCTCCTTCCTTAAAACTCCTTCTGATGCTATTGCCATTCCCATCAGCATCCTAATTAATAGGTCTTTACTCGAAGGCTACGTACCCAAACTATGGTGCTCTGCCTTCATTCTGCCTCTCCACAAGGGTGGCATAAATTGCTCTGTCTCCAACTTCCGTCCCATAGCCATCCTCTCTCCTTTATCCAAAATTCTTGAAAAATGTATCCACCTGCAGCTCTTGCCATTCCTTACCAAACACCAACTTCTCTCTCCTACTCAACACGGCTTCTGCCCTGGACATAGTACAACCACAGCCCTTCTTTCCTTCTTGCACTCTGTCAACTCAGCATGTGACTCTGGTAACATAGTCTCCTCTCTTCTTCTTGACTTATCCAAAGCCTTTGACACCATCTCTCATTCCCACCTTCTAAACCACCTATCTAATCTCAACCTCTGCCAAACAACTCTTTCTTGGTTCTCCAGTTACCTTTCAAACAGGTCCCAAGCTGTGAAATGGGGCCAAGCTACCTCTTCCTTCCTTCCTACACCTACTGGAGTACCCCAAGGCTCCATTCTCGACCCATTACTATTCAACATCTTTATTAATGACTTCCACAAAGCCATTCCCAACACCAAAATTGTGCAGTATGCAGATGATTCCACTTTAATCTGTTGTGCCCCTAATCTAGCAGAACTAAAAGCCATAACACAGACTGCCTTCTCAACCACTGAAAACTGGATGCTCCAAAATCATCTCGCCCTAAATGCAAACAAAACAAAGATCCTCCTTTTCACCCCATCTAAATTATCCTCTCTAAATAAGGACTCATTTTTAATCACCAGCCACAACACCTCCACCATTGAGATTGTCTCCTCCACCAAGCTTCTCGGCATTATAATTGATGACCAACTAAAATTTAATGACCATATCCAGCTAAACATAAAAAAAAACACATAAAACTTGGCTTACTATATAGAAACAACCACTTCCTCTCTCCTCGCACTAGACTTACCCTTGCCTCTACCTTCCTTCTTCCCTCCCTTCTGTATTTTGCTCCCCTCCTCACTAATTTATCTTCCACACTTACCTCCAAACTGGAACAATGCTACAACAAAATCTCAAGATTTGCCACAAATGCCAAATCCTCCTCTCATCACTGCACCTCCCTCCGCTCCCTAAACTGTCTTGAACTACCCAATCACCTTGACTTTCTCCAAATCACAACACCCCACAAATTATTCTTCCACCCCACAAACTGCCCTGCTCTTTCAAACATTCTATAGCCTTATACCCCCCCCCCCTTAGATCACTTAGATCTTCTCACCAAAACCTAATCACCATACAAAAACCTAAGCGCCCAGCAGGTCAACTGCTCCTATCCTTTACCCTATCCAAAAAATGGAATGCTCTGCCCTACATACTTAGGTCCTACACCAACCTTAACATCTTCAAAAACCATCTTCATTCTTACCTCCATCAAAACTGGAAATGCAATTGCACTCTCAAGCCCATACCTCTCAAGTTATCCTCCCATTTCTCTCCTGGCTAACCTAATTTTCCTACCTAACCTCCTTAAATTTCTCTACTTAGATTCCTAATTAGTACATCCTGATTTCAAACCATAAGCCAATATTTCCTCTTGAACTATTGAAATTGTTACTTGTTATTCTTTTATTGATAACTGTTATTTGAAACACAATTGCCTCTGAATTTTTTTTATGTAATTTTCTATGTAATTTCTTTTTCTAATTTTTTATTGTAATTAAACTTCTGGAGCTTTTCTCCCCGGGACTCCAATGAAAACGGGCCCACAAGCCCAGTGGACCTCCCCGGTAATCAAACTGAAATAAATAAAATAAATAAATAGGACGTTCAATAATTAAGGACTCTAATTCTTTTAGGTAGGTGTCATGCGCTGTGACAGTCATGGAAGGGATTCTATAATTAGCTATGATATGATAGGATGTTCAATAATTAAGGACTCTCATTTAGTTAGGTTTAGTGCTCTGTGGGAGTCATGGAATGGTCTCTATAATTTGCTATGATATGATAGGATGTTCAATAATTAAGGACTCTCATTTAGTTAGGTTTAGTGCTCTGTGGGAGTCATGGAATGGCCTCTATAATTTTCTATGATATGATAGGATGTTCAACAATTAAGTACTCTAATTCATTTAGGTAGGTGTCGTGCACTGTGGGAGTCATGGAAGGGGTTCTATACTTAGCTATGATATGATAGGATGTTCAATATTTAAGGACTCTAATTAATTTAGGTAGCTGTCATGCACTGTGGGAGTCATGGAAGTGGTTCTATAATTAGCTATGATATGTTACGATGTTCAATAATTAAGGACTCTAATTTATTTATGTAGGTGTCATGCACTGTGGGAGTCATGGAAGTGGTTCTATAATTAGCTATGATATGTTACGATGTTCAATAATTAAGGACTCTAATTCTTTTAGGTAGGTGTCATGCGCTGTGACAGTCATGGAAGGGGTTCTATAATTAGCTAAGATATGATAGGATGTTCAGTAATTAATTACTCTAATTCATTTAGGTAGGTGTCGTATGCTTTGGGAGTCATGGAAGGGGTTCTATAATTTGCTATGATATGATAGGCTGTACAATAATTAAGGACTCTAATACATTTAGGTAGGTGGTTTCTGCCGTGGGAGTCATGCAAGTGGTTCTATAATTAGCTGTGATATGATAACATGTTCAATACGTAAGGACTCTAATTTATTTAGGTAGGTGTCGTGCGCTGTTAGAATCATGGAAGGGGTTCTATAATTAGCTATGATATGATAGGATGTTTAATAATTAAAGACTCTAATTCATTTAGGTAGGTGTGCGCTATGGGAGTTATGGAAGGGGTCCTATAATTAGCTATGATATGATAGGATGTTCTATAATTAAATACACTAATTCATTTAGGTAGGTGTCATGCGCTGTGGGAGTAATGGAAGGGATGCTATAATTAGCTATGATATGATAGGATGTTCAATAATTAAGGATTCTAATTCATTTAGGTAAGTTTCTTGCACTGTGGGAATCATGGAAGGAGTTCTATAATTCGCTATGATATGATAGGATGTTCAATAATTAAGGACTCTAATTCATTTAGATAGCTGTGCACTGTGGCATTTATGGAAGGGGTTCTATAATTAGCTATGATATGATGGGATGTTCAATAATTAAGGACTCTAATTCATTTGGGTAGGTGTCATGCATTTTGGGAGCCATGGAAGGGGTTCTATAAATAGCTATGATATCATAGGATGTTCAAAAATTAAGGACTCGAATTCATTTAGGTAGCTGTCGTGTGCTGTGGGAGTCATGGAAAGGATCTATAATTAGCTATGATATCATAGGATGTTCAATAGTTAAGGACTCTAATTCATTTAGGCAGGTGTTGTGCGCTGTGGGAGTTATTCGAAGGGGTTCTATAATTTACTATGATATGATTGGATATTCAATAATTAAGCAGTCTGCTTCATTTAAGTAGGTGTCGTGTGCTGAGGGAGTCATGGAAGGGGTCATATAATTAGCTTTGTTATGATAGAATGTTCAATAATTAAGGACTCTAATTAATTTGGGTAGCTGTTGTGCACTGTGGGAGTCATGGAAGTGGTTCTATAATTAGCTATGTTATAATAGGATTTTCAATAATTAAGAACTCTAATTCATTTAGGTAGGTGTCGTGCACTGTGGGAGTCATGGATGCGGTTCTATATTTAGCTATGATATGATAGGGTGTTCAATAACTATGGACTCTATTTCATTTAGGTAGGTGTTGTGTGCTGTGAGAGTCATGGAAAAGGTTCCACAATTAGCTATGATATGATAGGATGTTCAATAATTAAGGACTCTATTTCATTTAGGTAGGTGCTGTGTGCTGTGAGAGTCATGGAAAAGGTTCCACAATTAGCTATGATATGATAGGATGTTCAATAATTAAGGACTGTAATTCATTTAAGTAGATGTCATGCATTGCGGGAGTCATGGAAGAGGTTCTATAATTAGCTATGATATGTTAGGATATTCAATAATTAAGGAATCTAATTCATTTAGGTAGATGTGCGCTGTGGGAGTCATGGATGACTTTCTATAATTAGCTATCATATGATAGGAAGCTCCATAATTAAGGACTCTAATTCATTTAAGTAGGTGGGTGCTGTGGGAGTAATGGAAAAGGTTCTATAATTAGCTATGATAAGACAGAATGTTCAATAATTAAGGACTCTAATTTATTTAGGTAAGTATCGTGCACTGTGGGAGTAATGGAAATGGATCTATAATTAGCTATGGTATAATATGATGTTCAATAATTAAGGACTCTAATTCATTTAGGTGGGTGTCGTGCGCTGAGGGAGTCATAGAAGGGTTCATATAATTAGCTATGATATGATAGGATGTTCAGTAATTAAGGACTCTAATTCATTTAGGTAGATTTGCGCTGTGGGAGTCATGAAAGGGGTTCTATAATTTGCTATGATATGATAGGCTGTACAATAATTAAGGACTCTAATACATGTAGGTAGGTGGTTTCTGCCGTGGGAGTCATGCAAGTGGTTCTATAATTAGCTGTGATATGATAACATGTTCAATACGTAAGGACTCTAATTTATTTAGGTAGGTGTCGTGCGCTGTTGGAATCATGGAAGGGGTTCTATAATTAGCTATGATATGATAGGATGTTTAATAATTAAAGACTCTAATTCATTTAGGTAGGTGTGCGCTATGAGAGTTATGGAAGGGGTCCTATAATTAGCTATGATATGATAGGATGTTCTATAATTAAATACACTAATTCATTTAGGTAGGTGTCATGCGCTGTGGGAGTAATGGAAGGGATGCTATAATTAGCTATGATATGATAGGATGTTCAATAATTAAGGATTCTAATTCATTTAGGTATGTTTCTTGCACTGTGGGAATCATGGAAGGAGTTCTATAATTCGCTATGATATGATAGGATGTTCAATAATTAAGGACTCTAATTCATTTAGATAGCTGTGCACTGTGGCATTTATGGAAGGGGTTCTATAATTAGCTATGATATGATGGGATGTTCAATAATTAAGGACTCTAATTCATTTGGGTAGGTGTCATGCATTTTGGGAGCCATGGAAGGGGTTCTATAAATAGCTATGATATCATAGGATGTTCAAAAATTAAGGACTCGAATTCATTTAGGTAGCTGTCGTGCGCTGTGGGAGTCATGGAAAGGATCTATAATTAGCTATGATATCATAGGATGTTCAATAGTTAAGGACTCTAATTCATTTAGGCAGGTGTTGCGCGCTGTGGGAGTTATTCGAAGGGGTTCTATAATTTACTATGATATGATTGGATATTCAATAATTAAGCAGTCTGCTTCATTTAGGTAGGTGTCGTGTGCTGAGGGAGTCATGGAAGGGGTCATATAATTAGCTTTGTTATGATAGAATGTTCAATAATTAAGGACTCTAATTAATTTGGGTAGCTGTTGTGCACTGTGGGAGTCATGGAAGTGGTTCTATAATTAGCTATGTTATAATAGGATTTTCAATAATTAAGAACTCTAATTCATTTAGGTAGGTGTCGTGCACTGTGGGAGTCATGGATGCGGTTCTATATTTAGCTATGATATGATAGGATGTTCAATAACTAAGGACTCTATTTCATTTAGGTAGGTGTTGTGTGCTGTGAGAGTCATGGAAAAGGTTCCACAATTAGCTATGATATGATAGGATGTTCAATAATTAAGGACTCTATTTCATTTAGGTAGGTGTTGTGTGCTGTGAGAGTCATGGAAAAGGTTCCACAATTAGCTATGATATGATAGGATGTTCAATAATTAAGGACTGTAATTCATTTAGGTAGTTGTGCGCTGTGGGAGTCATGGAAGGGTTTCTTATAATTAACTATGATATGATAGGATGTTCAATAATTAAGGACTGTAATTCATTTAGGTAGGTGTGTGCACTGTAGGAGTCATGGAAGAGTTTCAATAATTAGCTATGATATGACAGAATGTTCAATAAGAAAGAACTCTAATTCATTTATGTAGGTGTTGTGCTCTGTGGGAGTCATGGATGGGGTTATATAATTAGCTATGATTTGATAGGATTTTCAATAATTAATGACTCTAATTCATTTAAGTAGGTGTCATGCACTGTGGGAGTCATGTATGGGGTTCTATATTTAGCTTTGATATGATAGGATGTTCAATAATGAAGGACTTTAATTAATTTAGGTAGGTGAATTGCACTGTGGGAGGTTTGGAAGAGGTTCTATAATTAGTTATGATATGATAGGATGTTCAATAGTTAAGGACTCTAATTCATTTAGGTAGGGTTGCGCTGTGGGAGTCATGGAAGGGGTTCTATACTTAGCTATGATATCAGAGGATGTTCAATAATTAACGACTCTAATTCACTTAGGTAGGTGTGTGCTGTCAGACTTAGGGAAGGGTTCTATAGCTAGCTATGGTATGATCGGATGTTCAAACATTAATCACTCTAATTCATTTAGGTATGTGCCGTGCGCTGTGGGAGTCATGGAAGGGGTTTTATAATTAGCTATGATGTGATAGGATGTTCAATAATTAAGGACTCTAATTCATTTAAGTAGGTGTCATGCGCTGTGGGAGTCATGGAAGGGGTTCTATAATTAGCTATGATATGTTAGGATATTCAGTAATTAAGGAATCTAATTCATTTAGGTAGATGTGCACTGTGGGAGTCATGGACGACTTTCTATAATTAGCTATCATATGATAGGAAGTTCCATAATTAAGGACTAATTTATTTAGGTAAGTATCGTGCGCTGTGGGAGTAATGGAAATGGATCTATAATTAGCTATGGTATAATATGATGTTCAATAATTAAGGACTCTAATTCATTTAGGTAGGTGTCGTGTGCTGTGGGAGTCATGGAAGGGGTTATATAATTAGCTATGATATGATAGGATATTCAATAATTAAGTACTCTAATTCATTTATGTAGGTGTTGTGTGCTGTGGGAGTCATGGAAGGGGTTCTATAATTAGCTATGATATGATTGGATGTTCAATAATTAAGCACTCTGCTTCATTTAGGTGAGTGTCGTGCGCTGAGTGAGTCATGGAAGGGGTCATATAATTAGCTATGATATGATAGGATGTTCAATAATTAAGGACTCTAATTCATTTAGGTAGATTTGCGCTGTGGGAGTCATGAAAGGGGTTCTATAATTTGCTATGATATGATAGGCTGTACAATAATTAAGGACTCTAATTCATTTAGGTAGGTGTCGTGCGCTGTTGGAATCATGGAAGGGGTTCTATAATTAGCTATGATATGATAGGATGTTTAATAATTAAAGACTCTAATTCATTTATGTAGGTGCCATGCGCTTTGGGAATCATGGAAGGGGTTCTATAATTAGCTATGATATGATAGGAAGTTCAATAATTAAAGAATTTAACTCATTTAGGTAGGTCTGCACTGTGGGAGTCATGGAAGGGGTTTTATAATTACCTATGATATCATAGGATGTTCAATAATTAAGGACTCTAATTCATTTAGGTAGGTGTTGTGCACTGTGAGAGTCATGGAAAAGGATCTATAATTAGATATGATATGATAGGATGTTCAATAATTAAAGACTCTATTTCATTTAGGTAGGTGTTGTGCACTGTGGGAGTTATGCTAGTGGTTCTATAATTAACTATGATAAGATTGGATGTTCAATAATTAAGCAGTCTGCTTCATTTAGGTAGGTGTTGTGTGTTGAGGGAGTCATGGCAGGAGTCATATAATTAGGTTTGAGATAATAGCATGTTCAATAGTTAAGGACTCTAATGGATAGGTGTGTGCTCTGGGAGTCATGGAAGGGGTTTTATAATTAGCTATGATATGATAGGATGTTCAAGAATTAAGGACTCTATTTCATTTATTTAGGTGTCGTGCACTGAGGGAGTCATGGAAGGGGTCTATAATTAGCTGTGATATGATAGGATGTTCAATAATTTAGGACTCAAAATCATTTAGGTAGTTGTCACGTGCATTGGGAGTCATGGAAGGGGTTCTATAATTCACGATGATATGATAGGATGTTCAATAATTAAGGACTCTGCTTCATTTAGGTAGGTGTCATACGCTGTGGGAGTCATGCAGGGGGTTCTAAAATTGCCTATGATATGATAGGATGTTCAATAATTAAGGACTCTAATTAATTTAGGTAGGTGTCATGCACTGTGTGCATCATAGAAGGGGTTCTTTAATTAGCTAAGATAGGATAGGAAGTTCAATAATTAAAGAATTTAACTCATTTAGGTAGGTCTGCACTGTGGGAGTCATGGAAACAATTCTATAATTAGCTATGATATGATAGGATGTTCAATTTTTAAGGACTCTAATTCATTTATATGTTTGTCGTGTGCTGTGGGGGTCATGGAAGGGGTTCTACAATAAGTTATGATATGATAGAATGTTCAATAATTAAGGACTCTAATTCATTTAGGTAGGTGTCACTGTCAGAGTTAGGGAAGGGGGTTCTGTAATTAGCTGTGATATGATAGGATGTTCAAACATTAAGCACTCTAATTCATTTAAGTAGGTGTTGTGCGCTGTGGGAGTCATGGAAGGGGTTCTATAATTAGCTATGATATGATAGGATGTTTAATAATTAAGGGCTAATTCATTTAGGTAGGTGTCGTGCGCTGTGGGAGTCATGGAAAAGATTCTACAATTAGCTAGGATATAATAGGATGTTCAATAATTAAGAACTCTAATTTATTTAGGTAGGTATCGTGCGCTGTGGGAGTCATGGAAGGGGTTCTATAATTAGCTATGATATGATAGGATGTTCAATAATTAAGGACTCTAATTCATTTGGGTAGGTGTCGTGCACTGTGGGAGTCATGGAAGGGGTTCTATAAATAGCTATGATATGATAGGATGTTCAATAATTTAGGACTCTAATTAATTTGGGTAGGTGTCGTGCATTGTGGGAGTCATGGAAGGGGTTCTATAAACAGCTATGATATGGGATGTTCAATTATTAAGAACTCTAATTCATTTAGGTAGATGTCGTGCACTGTGTGAGTCATGGAAGGGGTCCTATAATTACCTATGATATGATAGGATGTTCAATTATTAAGGACTCTAATTCATTTAGGTAGGTGTCGTCTGCTGTGAGAGTCATGGAAGGGGCTCTATAATTAGCTGTGATAGGATAGGATGTTCAAAAGTTAAGGACTCTAATTCATTTATGTAGGTGTCGTGTTTTGTGAGAGTCATTGAAGGGGTTCCCTAATTAGCTATAATATGATAGGATGTTCACTAATTAAGGACTCTAATTCATTTAGGTAGGTGTCATGCGCTGTGGTAGTCATTGAAGGGATTCTATAATTAGCTATGATATGACAGGATGTTCAAACATTAAGGACTCTAATTCATTTAGGTAGGTGTCGTGTGCTGTGGGAGTCATGGAAGGGGTTCTATAATTCGCTATGATATGATAGGATATTCAATAATTAAGGACTAATTCATTTGGGTAGGTGTCGTGCGCTGTGGGTGTCATGATGGGGTTCTATAATTAGCTATGATATGATAGGATATTCAATAATTTAGGACTCTAATTCATTTAGGTAGGTGTGCGCTGTGGGAGTCATGGAAGGGGTTTTATAATTAGCTATGATATCATAGGATGTTCAGTAATTAAGGACTTTAATTCATTTAGTTAGATGTGCGCTGTGGGAGTCATGGAAAATCTTCTATAATTAGCTATGATATGATAGGATGTTCAATAATTAAGAACTCTAATTTACTTAGGTAGGTATCGTGCGCTGTGGGAGTCATGGTAGGGGTTCTATAATTAGCTGTCATATGATAGGATGTTCAATAATTAAGGACTCTAATTCATTTAGGTAGGTGTGTGCTGTGGCGTCATGGAATGGGTTCTATAATTAGCTGTGATGTGGCAGGATGTTCAATAATCTAGCACTCTAATTCATTTAGGTAGGTGTCGTGCGCTGTGGGAGTCATGAAAGGGGTTCTGTAATTAGCTATGATATGATAGGATGTTCATTAATTATGGCCTCAAATTCATTAAGGTAGGTGTCATGCACTGCAGGAGTCAAGGAAGGGGTTCTATAATTAGCTATGATCTGATAGGATGTTCAGTAATTAAGGAATCTAATTTATGATAAGAGATACTAAGGTCTCACAAAAACCTAAGAAAGAAAAACACTAGAGATCAATAGGTAGAGTATAGAAGAACAGCATACAAGGATGGATTTCTAGTGTTATTTAACACATAGGTTGTGATACTATATGAAGGTGTTTGATCATTCCACAGTATATACTTATTTACATTAGAAAAAATCCTAAGGAAGGTTAAGCTCACAAAAAATTAGTGAGACAACACAAGATCATGATCATGGGAGGCTAGGAATTGTGGGAGTCTAGTTAATAGTTAGGTACTTAGTCTGGGTTAACACAGGGGCATAGCCAGTGTGATTTGAGGTAGGGTTTAAGCTTGCTTTTAAATAAGCTGACAGAGAATATTGAGGTTAGCTGGCTTGGGAGGATGTTGTTCAATAATTAAGGACTCTAATTCATTTAGGTAGGTGTCATGCGTTGTGGGAGTCATTGAAGGGGTTCTATAATTAGCTATGATATGATAGGATGTTCAAAAGTTAAGGACTCTCATTTAGGTAGATGTTGTGCGCTGTAGGAGTAATGGAAGTGGTTCTATAATTAGCTATGATATCATAGGATCTTCAAGAATTAAGGACTTTAATTCATTTAGGTGTGCGCTGTGGGAGTCATGGAAAAGCTTCTATAATTAGCAATGATATGATAGGATGTTCAATAATTAAGGATTCTAATTCATTTCAGTAGGTGTGGCTGTTGGAGTTAATGAAGGGGTTCTATAATTAGCTATGATATGAACGGATGGTCAAACATTAAGGACTCTAATTCATTTAGGTAGGTGTTGTGTGCTGTGGGAGTCATGGAAAGGGTTCTATAATTCGCTATGATATGATAGGATGTCCAATAATTAAGGACTAATTCATTTAGGTAGGTGACGTGCACTGTGGAACTCATGGAAGGAGTTCTATAATTAGCTATGATATGATAGGATGTTTAATAATTAAGGACACTAATTCATTTAGGTAGGTGTCGTGCACTGTGGAACTCATGGAAGTAGTTCTATAATTAGCTATGATATGATAGGATGTTTAATAATTAAGGACTAATTCATTTAGTTACGTGTCTTGAGCTGTGGGATTCATGAAGGGGTTCTATAATTAGCTATGATATGATAGGATGTTCAGTAAATAAGGACTCTAATTCATTTATGTAGGAGTCATGCGCTGTGGGAGTCATGGAACGGGTTCTATAATTAGCGATGATATGATAAGATTTTCAAAAATGAAGGACTCTAATTAATTTAGGTAGGTGTTGTGCACTGTGGGAGTTATGGAAGGGGTTCTATAATTAACTATGATAAGATTGGATGTTCAATAATTAAGCACTCTGCTTCATTTAGGTAGGTGTCATACACTGTGGGAGTCATGCAAGGGGTTCTAAACTTAGCTATGATATGATAGGATGTTCAATAATTAAGGGCTCAAATTCATTTAGGTAGGTGTCGTGCACTGTGGGAGTCATGGAAGGGGTTTTATAATTAGCTATGATATCATAGGATGTCCAATAATTAAGGACTCTAATTCATTTAGATAGGTGTCGTGCGCTGTGAGAGTCATGGAAAGGGATCTATAATTAGCTATGATATGATAGGATGTTCAATAATTAAGGACTCAAATTCATTTAGGTAGGTGTTGTGCGCTGTGGGAGTCATGGAAGGGGTTTTATAATTAGTTATGATATCATAGGATGTTCAATAATTAAGGACTCTAATTAATTTAGGTACGTGTGGTGTGCACTGTGAGAGTCATGGAAAGGGCTCTATAATTAGCTATGGTATTATAGGATGTTCAATAATTAAGGACTCTAATTCATTTAGGAAGGTATTGTGCACTGGGGGAGTTATGGAAGGGGTTCTATAATTAACTATGATAAGATTGGATGTTCAATAATAAAGGACTCTGTTTCATTTAGGTAGGTGTGGTGCACTGAGGGAGTCATGGAAGGGGTCATATAATTCGCTTTGATATGATAGAATGTTCAATAATTAGGGACTCTAATTCATTTAGGTAGGTGTCGTGCACTGTGGGACTTATGGAAGGTGTTCTATAATTAGCTATGATATGATAGGATGTTTAGTAATTAAGGAGTAATTCATTTAGGTAGGTGTGCGCTGTGGGAGTCATGAAGGGGCTCTATAATTAGCTATGATATGATAGGATGTTCGATAATTAAAGGCTCAAATTCATTTATGTAGGTGTCATGCACTGTGGGAGTCATGGAAGGGGTTTTATATTTAGCTATGATATCATAGGATGTTCAATAATTAAGGACTCTAATTCATTTAGGTAGGTGTCGTGCGCTGTGAGAGTCATGGAAAGGGATCTATAATTTGCTATGATATGATAGGATGTTCAATAATTAAGGACTCTAATTCATTTAGGTAGGTGTTGTGCACTGTGGGAGTTATGGAAGGGGTTCTATAATTAACTATGATAAGATTGGTTGTTCAATAATTAAGCACTCTGCTTCATTGAGGTAGGTTAAGGGAGTCATGGAAGGGGTCATATAATTAGGTCTGAGATGACAGAATGTTCAATAATCAAGGACTCTAATTTATTTGGGTAGGTGTGTCTTCTGGGAGTCCTGGAAGAGGTTTTATAATTAGCTGTGATATGATAGGATGTTCAATAATTAAGGACTCAAATTCATTTAGGTAGGTGCCGTGTGCATTGGGAGTGATGGAAGAGGTTCTATAATTCGCTATGATATGATAGGATGTTCAATAATTAAGGACTCTGCTTCATTTAGGTAGGTGTCATACGCTGTGGGAGTCATGCAAGGGGTTCTAAAATTAGTTATGATATGATAGGATGTTCAATAATTAAGGAATCTAATTAATTGAGGTTGGTGTCATGCACTGTGGGCGTCATGGAAGGGGTTCTTTAATTAGCTATGATAGGATAGGATGTTCAATAATTAAGGAATCTAACACATTTAGGTAGGTGTGCACTGTGGGACTCATAGAAACGATTCTATAATTAGCTATGATATGATAGGATGTTCTATTTTTAAGGACTTTAATTCATTTAGGTGTTTGTCGTGTGCTGTGGGAGTCATGGAAGGGGTTCTATAATTAGCTGTGATATGATAGGATGTCCAAATATTAAAGACTCTAATTCATTTATGTAGGTGTCATGCGCTGTGGGAGTCACGGAAGTTGTTCTACAATTAGCTATGATATGATAGGATGTTGAATAATCAAGGACGCTAATTTATTTAGGAAGGTATCATGCGCTGTGGGAGTCATGGAAGGGGTTTTATAATTAGCTATGATATGATAGGATGTTCACTAAATAAGGACTCTAATTCATTTATGTAGGAGTCGTGCACTATGGGAGTCATGGAACGGGTTCTATAATTAGCTATGATATGATAGCATGTTAAAAAATTAAGGACTCTAATTCATTTAGGTAGGTGTCGCTGTCGGAATTAGGGAATGGGGTTCTATAATTAGCTGTGATATGATAGGATGTTCAAACATTAAGCACTCAAATTCATTTAGGTAGGTGTCATGCACTGTGGGAGTCATGGAAGGGGTTTTATAATTAGCTATGATATGATCGAATGTTCAATAATTAAGGCCTGTAATTCATTTAGGTAGGTGTGCACTGTGGGAGTCATGGAAAAGTTTCTATAATTAGCTATGATATGATAGGATGTTCAATAATTAAGGACTCTAATTAATTTGGGTAGGTGTCGTGCATTGTGGGGGTCATGGAAGGGGTTCTATAAATAGCTATGATATGGGATGTTTAATTATTAAGAACTCTAATTCATTTAGGTAGATGTCATGTACTGTGTGAGTCATGGAAGTGGTCCTATAATTACCTATGATATGATAGGATGTTCAATTATTAAGGACTCTAATTCATTTAGGTAGGTGTCGTCTGCTGTGATAGTCATGGAAGGGGTTCTATAATTAGCTGTGATAGAAAAGGATGTTCAAAAGTTAAGAACTCTAATTCATTTAGGTAGGTGTTGTGCACTGTGGGAATCATGAAACGGGTTCTATAATTAGCTATGTTATGATAGAATGTTCAATAATTAAGGACTCTCATTTAGGTAGGTGTCGCTGTCGGAGTTCGGGAAGGGGGTTCTATAATTAGCTATGATATAATAGGATGTTCAAACATCAAGCACTCAAATTCATTTAGGTAGGTGCCGTGCACTGTGGGAGTCATGGAAGGGGTTTTATAATTAGCTATGATATGATAGGATTTTCAATATTATGGGCCTGTAATTCATTTAGGTAGGTGTGCACTGTGGGAGTCATGGAAATACTTCCATAATTAGCTATGATATGATAGGACGTTCAATAATTAAGGACTCTAATTCATTTGGGTAGGTGTCGTGCATTGTGGGACTCATGGAGGGAGTTCTATAAATAGCTATGATATCATAGGATGTTCAGTTATTAAGAACTCTAATTCATTTAGGTAGGTGTCATGCACTGTGGGAGTCATGGAAGGGGTTCTATAATTAGCTATGATATGATAGGATGTTCAAAAATGAAGGACTCTAATTCATTTAGGTAGGTGTTGTGCGGTACTCATGAAAGGGGTTCTATAATTAGCTATGATATGATAGAATGTTCAATAATTAAGGACTCTAATTCATTTAGGTAGGTGTCGCTGTCGGAGTTAGGGAAGGGGGTTCTATAATTAGCTATGATATGATAGGATGTTCAAACATTAAGCACTCTGATTCATTTAGGTAGGTATCGTGCGCTGTGACAGTCATGGAAGGGGTTCTATAATTAGCTATTATATGATAGGATGTTCAATAATTAAAGACTCTAATTCATTTCGGTAGGTGTCATGCATTGTGGGACCCATGGAAGGAGTTCTATAAATAGCTATGATATCATAGGATGTTCAGTTATTAAGAACTCTAATTCATTTAGGTAGGTGTCGTGCACTGTGGGAGTCATGGAAGGGGTTCTATAATTAGCTATGATATGATAGGATGTTCAGTTATTAAGGACTCTAATTCATTTAGGTAGAGGTCGTCTGCTGTGAGTCATGGAAGGGGTTCTATAATTAGCTATAATATGATAGGATGTTCACTAATTAAGGACTCTAATTCATTTACGTAGGTGTCGTGAGTTGTGGGAGTCATGGAAGGGGTTCTATAATTAGCTATGATATGATAGGATGTTCAAAAGTTAAGGACTCTAATTCATTTAGGTAGATGTGAGCTGCGGGAGTCATGGAAGTGGTTCTATAATTAGCTATGATATGATAGGATGTTCAATAATTAAGGACACTAATTCAGTTAAGTAGGTGTGGCTGTCGGAGTTAGGGAAGGGGTTCTATAATTAGCTATGATATGACAGGATGTTCAAACATTAAGGACTCTAATTCATTTAGGTAGGTGTCATGCGCTATGGGAGTCATGGAAGGGGTTCTATAATTCACTATGATATGATAGGATGTTCAATAATTAAGGACTCTAATTCATTTAGGTAGCTGTTGTGCGCTATGGGAGTCATGGAAGGGTTTTTTTAATTAGCTATGATATCATAGGATGTTCAAAAATTAAGGACTTTAATTCATTTAGGTAGGTGTGTGCTGTGGGAGTCATGGAGAAGCTTCTATAATTAGCTATGATATGATAGGATGTTCAATAATTAAGGACTCTAATGTATTGAGGTAGGTATCGTGCACTGTTGGAGTCATGGTAGGGGTTCTATAGATAGCTATCATATGATAGGATGTTCAATAATTAAGGACTCTAATTCATTTAGGTAGGTGTCGTGCACTGTGGGAGTCATGGAAGGGGGTTCTATAATTTGCTATGATATGATAGGATGTTTAATAATTAAGGACTAATTCATTTTGGCAGGTGTTGTGCACTGTGGGAGTCATGAAGGGGTCTATAATTAGCTATGATATGATAGGATGTTCAATAATTAAGGACTCAAATTCATTTAGGTAGGTGTTGTGCGCTGTGGGAGTCATGGAAGGGGTTTTATAATTAGCAATGATATCATAGGATGTTCAATAATTAAGGACTTTAATTCATTTAGGTAGGTGTCGTGCACTGTGAGAGTCATGGAAAGGGCTCTGTAATTAGCTATGGTATGATAGGATGTTCAATAATTAAGGACTCTAATTCATTTAGGAAGGTGTTGTGCACTGTGGGAGTTATGGAAGGGGTTCTATAATTAACTATGATATGATTGGATGTTCAATAATTAAGTACTCTGCTTCATTTAGGTAGGTGTGGTGCACTGAGGGAGTCATGGAAGGGGTCATATAATTAGCTTTGATATGATAGAATGTTGAGTAATTAGGGACTCTAATTCATTTGGGTAGGTGTGTGCTCTAGGAGTCATGGAAGGGATTCTATAATTAGCTATGATATGAAAGGATGTTCAGGAATTAAGGACTCTAATTCATTTAGGTTGGTGACATACACTGAGGGAGTCATGGAAGGGGGTCTATAATTAGCTGTGATATGATAGGATGTTCAGTTATTAAGGACTCTAATTCATTTAGGTAGGGTTCGTCTGCTGTGAGTCATGTAAGGGGTTCTATAATTAGCTATAATATGATAGGATGTTCACTAATTAAGGACTCTAATTCATTTAGGTAGGTGTCGTGCGCTGCGGTTGTCATGGAAGTGGTTCTATAATTAGCTATGATATGATAGGATGTTCAATAATTAAGGACACTAATTCATTTAAGTAGGTGTGGCTGTCGGAGTTAGGGAAGGGGTTCTATAATTAGCTATGATATGACAGGATGTTCAATAATTAAGAACTCTAATTCATTTAGGTAGGTGTCGTGCACTGTGGGCGTCATGGAAGGGGTTCTATAATTAGCTATGATATGATAGAATTTTCAATATTTAAGGACTCTAATTCATTTAGGTAGGTGTCGTGCGCTGTGGGAGTCATGAAAGGGTTCTATACTTAGCTATGATATGATAGGCTGTTCAAAAATTATGAACTCTAATTCATTTACGTAGGTGTCTGCTGTGAGAGTCATGGAAACGATTCTATAATTGGCTATGATATGATAGGATGTTCAATTTTTAAGGACTCTAATTCATTTAGGTGGGTGTCATGTGCTGTGGGAGTCATGGAAGGGGTTCTATAATTACCTGTGATATGATAGGCTGTTCAAATATGAAGGAGTCTAATTAATTTAGGTAGGTGCCATGCACTGTGGGAGTCATGGAAGTTGTTCTATAATTAGCTATGATATGACAGGATGTTCAATAATTAAGGACGCTAATTTATTTAGGTAGGTATCATGCTCTGTGGGAGTCATGGAAGGGGTTATATGATTAGCTATGATATGATAGTATGTTCAATAATTAAGGACTCTATATTTAGGTAGGTGTCATGCACTGTGGGAGTCATGGAAGGGGTTCTATAATTAGCTATGATATGATACGATGTTCAATAATTAAGGACTCAAATTCATTTAGGTAGGTGTCATGCGCTGAGGGAGTCATGGAAGGGGGACTATAATTAGCTATGATATGATAGGATGTTCAATAATTAAGGGCTCAAATTCATTTAGGTAGGTGTCGTGCACTGTGGGAGTCATGGAAGGGGTTTTATAATTAGCTATGATATCATAGGATGTTCAATAATTAAGGACTCTAATTCATTTGGGTAGGTGTGTGCTCTGGGAGTCATGGAAGGGGTTCTATAATTAGCTATGATATGATAGGATGTTCAAGAATTAAGGACTCTAATTCATTTAGGTGGGTGTCGTGCACTGAGGGAGTCATGGAAGGGGGTCTATAATTAGCTGTGATATGATAGGATGTTCAATAATTAAGGACTCAAATTCATTTAGGTAGGTGTTGTGTGCATTGGGAGTCATGGAAGGGGTTCTATAATTCGCTATGATATGATAGGATTTTCAATAATTAAGGATTCCAATTCATTTAGGTAGGTGTCATATGCTGTGGGAGTCATGCAAGGGCTTCTAATATTAGCTATGATATGATAGGATGTTCAAATATTAAGGACTCTAATTCATTTAGGTAGGTGTCATGCGCTGTGGGAGTCATGGAAGGTGTTCTATAATTACCTATGAAATGATAGGATGTTCAATAATTAAGGACGCTAATTTATTTAGGTAGGTGTCATGCACTGTGGGAGTCATGGAAGTGGTTCTATAAATAGCTATGATATCATAGGATGTTCAATAACTAAGGACTCTAATTCATTTGGGTAGGTGTCATGCGCTCTGCGAGTCATTTAAGGGGTTCTATAATTAGCTATGATATGACAGGATTTTCAATATTTAAGGACTGTAATTAATTTAGGTAGGTGTCGTGCGCTGTGGGAGTCATGGAAGTGTTCTATACTTAGCTATGATATGATAGGCTGTTCAAAAATTAAGGACTCTATTTCATTTAGGTAGGTCTCGTGTGCATTGAGAGTCATGGAAGGGGTTCTATAATTCGCTATGATATCATAGGATGTTCAGTAATTGTTGTTGTTGTTGTGTCTTTCGGCTTTTCCCGGTTAGGGGTCACCACAGCGGAACTCCGGTCCACTAATGATTGGCAGTAGATTTTTACATGCCGAGTTGCTAGCTCTGACGCACAACCTTCAACGAAGGTACGCCCATTCACGCATGTCTTCACACAGAAGACGCTCTAACTGAGAATCGAACAGGACAATGTCTTTCTGTGAGGCGACAACGCTATCGCAGCACCACCACTGCAGTAGAATGTTCAGTAATTAAGGACTCTAAATAATTTAGGTAGGTGTACGCTGTGGGAGTCATGGAAGGGTTTCTATAATTAACTAAGATAGGATATTCAGTTATTCAGAACTCTAGTTCATTTAGGTAGGTGTCGTGCACTGTGGGAGTCTTGCAAGGGGTTTTAAAATTAGCTATGATATGATAGGATTTTCTATAATTAAGGACTCTAATTCATTTAGATAGATGTCATGCACTGTGGGAGTCATGGAAACGATTCTATAATTAGCTATTATATGATAGAATGTTCAATTATTAAGGACTGTAATTCATTTAGGTAGGTGTTGTGCGCTGTGGGAGTCATGGAAGTGGATGTATAATTAGCTATGATATGATAAGATGTTCAATAATTCAGGACTCTAGTTCATTTAGGTAGGTGTCGTGCACTGTGGGAGTCATGCAAGGGGTTTTAAAATTAGCTATGATATGATAGGATGTTCAATAATTAAGGACTCTAATTCATTTAGGTAGGTGTCGCTGTCGGAGTTAGGAAAGGGGGTTCTATAATTAGCTGTGATATGGTAGGATGTTTAAACATTAAGCACTCTAATTCATTTAGGTAGGTGTCGTGCGCTGTGGGAGTCATGGAAGGGGTTGCATAATTAGCTATGATATGATAGGATGTTCAATAATTAAGGCCTGTAATTTATTTAGGTAAGTGTGCACTGTGAGAGTCATGGAAAAGCTTCTATAATAAGCTCTGATATGATTGGATGTTCAATAATTAAGGACTCTAATTTGGGTAGGTGTCGTGCATTGTTGGAGTCATGGAAGGGGTTCTATAAATAGCTATGATATGGGATGTTCAATTACTAAGAACTCTAATTCATTTAGGTAGGTGTCATCTGCTGTGAGAGTCATGGAAAGGTTTCTATAATTAGCTGTCATAGGATAGGATGTTCAAAAGTTAAGAACTCTAATTCATTTATGTAGGTGTCGTGTGCTGTGAGAATCATTGATGGGGTTCTCTAATTAGCTATGATATGATAGGATGTTCACTAATTAAGGACTCTAATTCATTTCAGTAGGTGTGGCTGTCGGAGTTAGGGAAGGGGTTCTATAATCAGCTATGATATGACAGGATGTTCAAACATTAAGGATTCTAATTCATTTAGGTAGCTGTGTGCTGTGGGAGCCATGATGGGGTTCTATAATTAGCTATGATATGATAGGATGTTCAATAATTTAGGACTCTAATTCATTTAGGTAGGTGTTGTGCGCTGTAGGAGTCATGGAATGGGTTTATAATTAATTATGATATCATAGGATGTTCAATAATTAAGGACTTTAATTCATTTAGGTAGGTGTGCGCTGTGGGAGTCATGGAAAAGCTTCTATAATTAGCTATGATATGATAGGATGTTCAATAACTAAGGACTCTATTTAGGTAGGTATCGTGCACAGTGGGAGTCATGGTATGGGGTTCTATAACTAGCTATCATATGATAGGATGTTCAGTAATTAAGGACTTTAATTCATTTCAGTAGGTGTGGCTGTTGGAGTTTGGGAAGGGGTTCTCTAATTAGCTATGATATGACAGGATGTTCAAACATTAAGGACTCTAATTCATTTAGGTAGGTGTCGTGTGCTGTAGGAGTCATGGAAGGGGTTCTATAATTCACTATGATATGATAGGATGTTCAATAATTAAGGACTAATTCATTTAGGTAGGTGTCGCGCGCTGTGGGAATCATGATGGGGTTCTATAATTAGCTATGATATGATAGGATGTTCAATAATTTAGGACTCTAATTCATTTAGGTAGGTATGCACTGTGGGAGTCATGGAATGGGTTTTATAATTAGCTATGATATCATAGGATGTTCAATAATTAAGAACTTTAATTCATTTAGGTAGGTGTGCGCTGTGGGAGTCATGGAAAAGCTTCTATAATTAGCTATGATATGATAGGATGTTTAATAATTAAGGACTAATTCATTTAGGTAGGTGTGCGCTGTGGGAGTCATGAAGGGGCTCTATAATTAGCTATGATATGATAAGATGTTCAATAATTAAGGGCTCAAATTCATTTAGGTAGGTGTCGTGCACTGTGGGAGTCATCGAAGGGGTTTTATATTTAGCTATGATATGATAGGATGTTCAATAATTAAGGACTCTAATTCATTTAGGTAGGTGTCATGCACTGTGGTCGTCATGGAAGGGGTTCTTTAATTAGCTATGATAGGACAGGATGTTCAATAATTAAGGAATCTAACTCATTTAGGTAGATGTGCGCTGTGGGAGTCATGGAAACAATTCTATAATTAGCTATGATATGATAGGATGTTCAATTTTTAAGGACTCTAATTCATTTAGGTGTTTGTTGTGTGCTGTGGGAGTCATGTAAGGGGTTCTATAATTAGCTGTGATATGATAGGATGTTCAAATATTAAGGACTCTAATTCATTTAGGTAGGTGTCATGCACTGTGGGAGTCATGGAAGTTGTTCTACAATTATCATGATATGATAGGATGTTGAATAATTAAGGACGCTAATTTATTTAGGCAGGTATCATGCGCTGTGGGAGTCATGGAAGGGGGTTTCTAATTAGCTATGATATGACAGGATGTTTACTAAATAAGGACTCTAATTCATTTATGTAGGAGTCGTGCGCTATGGGAGTCATGGAACGGGTTCTATATTTAGCTATGATATGATAGGATGTTCAGAAATTAAGGACTCTCATTTAGGTAGATGTTGTGAGCTGTGGGAGTCATGGAAGGGGTTCTATAATTAGCTATGATATGATAGTATGTTTAATAATTAAGGACTCTAATTAATTTGGGTAGGTGTCGTGCATTGTGGGAGTCATGGAAGGGGGTCTATAATAAGCTATGATATGATAGAATGTTCAATAATTATGGACTCTAATTCATTTAGGTAGGTGTCACTGTCGGAGTTAGGGAAGGGGGTTCTATAATTAGCTGTGATATGATAGGATGTTCAAACATTAAGCACTCTAATTCATTTAGGTAGGTGTCGTACGCTGTGGGAGTCATGGAAGGGGTTTTTATAATTAGCTATGATACGATAGAATGTTCAATAATTAAGGCCTGTAATTCATTTAGGTAGGTGTGCACTGTGGGAGTCATGGAAAAGCTTCTATAATTAGCTATGATATGATAGGATGTTCAATAATTAAGAACTCTAATTTATTTAGGTAGGTATCATGCGCTGTGGGAGTCATGGAAGGGGTTCTAAAATTAGCTATGATATGATAGTATGTTTAATAATTAAGGACTCTAATTAATTTGGGTAGGTGTCGTGCATTGTGGGAGTCATGGAAGGGGGTCTATAATTAGCTGTGATATGATAGGATGTTGAATAATTAAGGACTCAAATTCATTTAGGTAGGTGTCGTGTGCGTTGGGAGTCATGGAAGGGGTTCTATAATTCGCTATGATATGATAGGATTTTCAATAATTAAGTATTCCAATTCATTTAGGTAGGTGTCATATGCTGTGGGAGTCATGCAAGGGCTTCTAATATTAGCTATGATATGATAGGATGTTCAAATATTAAGGACTGTAATTCATTTAGGTAGGTGTCATGCGCTGTGGGAGTCATGGAATATGTTCTATAATTACCTATGAAATGATAGGATGTTCAATAATTAAGGACGCTAATTTATTTAGGTAGGTATCATGTGGTGTGGGAGTCATGGGAGGGGTTATATAATTAGCTATGATATGATAGGATGTTCAATAATTAAGGACTCTATATTTAGTTAAGTGTTGTGCACTGTGGGAGTCATGGAAGGGGTTCTATAAATAGCTATGATATGATAGGATGTTCAATAATTAAAGACTTGTACTCATTTGTGTAGATGTCATGCATTGTGGGAGTCAGGGGAGGGGTTCTATAAATAGCTATGATATCATATTATGTTCAATAACTAAGGACTCTAATTCATTTGGGTAGGTGTCATGCGCTCTGGGAATCTTGGAAGTGTTCTATACTTAGCTATGATATGATAGGCTGTTCAAAAATTAAGGACTCTATTTCATTTAGGTAGGTCTCGTGTGCATTGAGAGTCATGGAAGGGGTTCTATAATTCGCTATGATATCATAGGATGTTCAGTAATTGTTGTTGTTGTTGTGTCTTTCGGCTTTTCCCGGTTAGGGGTCGCCACAGCGGAACTCCGGTCCACTAATGATTGGCAGTAGATTTTTACGTGCCGAGTTGACAGCTCTGAAGCACAACCTTCAACGAAGGTACGCCCATTCACGCATGTCTTCACACAGAAGACGCTCTAACTGAGAATCGAACAGGACAACGTCTTACTGTGAGGCGACAACGCTACCGCAGCACCACTACCACAGTAGAATGTTCAGTAATTAAGGACTCTAAATAATTTAGGTAGGTGTACTCTGTGGGAGTCATGGAAGGGTTTCTATAATTAACTAAGATAGGATATTCAGTTATTCAGAACTCTAGTTCATTTAGGTGGGTGTCGTGCACTGTGGGAGTCATGCAAGGGGTTTTAAAATTAGCTATGATATGATAGGATTTTCAATAATTAAGGACTCTAATTCATTTAGGTAGGTGTCATGCGCTGTGGGAGTCATGGAAGGGGTTCTTTAATTAGCTATGATAGGATAGGATGTTCAATAATTAAGGACTCTAATTCATTTACATAGATGTCATGCACTGTGGAAGTCATGGAAACGATTCTATAATTAGCTATTATATGATAGAATGTTCAATTATTAAGGACTCTAATTCATTTAGGTAGGTGTTGTGTGCTGTGGGAGTCATGGAAGAGGATGTATAATTAGCTATGATATGATAAGATGTTCAATAATTCAGGACTCTAGTTCATTTAGGTAGGTGTCGTGCACTGTGGGAGTCATGTAAGGGGTTTTAAAATTAGCTATGATATGATAGGATGTTCAGTAATTAAGGACTCTAATTCATTTAGGTAGGTGTCGTGCGCTGTGGGAGTCATAGAAGGGGTTTTATAATTAGCTATGATATGATAGGATGTTCAATAATTAAGGCATTTAATTCATTTATGTAGGTGTGCACTGTTGGAGTCATGGAAAAGATTCTATAATTAGTTATGATATGATAGGATGTTCAATAATTAAGGACTCTAATTCATTTAGGTAGGTGTTGTGCACTGTGGGAGTTATGGAAGGGGTTCTATAATTAACTATGATAAGATTGGTTGTTCAATAATTAAGCACTCTGCTTCATTTAGGTAGGTGTGGTGCACTGAGGGAGTCATGGAAGGGGTTCTATAATAAGCTATGATATGATAGGATGTTTAATAATTAAGGACTCTAATTAATTTGGGTAGGTGTCGTGCATTGTGGAAGTCATGGAAGGGGTTCTATAAATAGCTATGATATGGGATGTTCAATTATTAAGAACTCTAATTCATTTAGGTAGATGTCGTGCACTGTGTGAGTCATGGAAGGGGTTCTATAATTACCTATGATATGATAGGATGTTCAATTATTAAGGACTCTAATTCATTTAGGTAGGTGTCGTCTGCTGTGACAGTCATGGAAGGGGTTCTATAATTAGCTGTGATAGAATAGGATGTTCAATAGTTAAGAACTCTAATTCATTTATGTAGGTGTCGTGTGCTGTGAGAGTCATTGAAAGGGTTCTCTAATTAGCTATGATATGATAGGATGTTCATTAATTAAGGACTCTAATTAATTTAGGTAGGTGTCATGCACTGTGGGAGTCATGGAAGGGGTTCTATAATTAGCTATGATATGATAGGATGTTCAATTATTAAGGACTCTAATTCATTTAGGTAGTTGTCGTCTGCTGTGATAGTCATGGAAGGGGTTCTATAATTAGCTGTGATAGAATAGGATGTTCAAAAGTTAAGAACTCTAATTCATTTAGGTAGATGTTGTGCACTGTGGGAGTCATGGAAGTGGTTCTATAATTAGCTATGATATGATAGCATGTCTAATAATTAAGGACTCTAATTCATTTAGGTAGGTGTTGTGCACTGTGGGAATTATGGAAGGGGTTCTATAATTAACTATGATAAGATTGGATGTTCAATAATTAAGCACTCTGCTTCATTTAGGTAGGTGTCGTGCGCTGAGGGAGTCATGGAAGAGGTCATATAATTAGGTTTGAGATTATAGATTGTTCAATAATTAAGGACTCTTATTTATTTGGGTAGGTGTGTGCTCTGAGAGTCATGGAAGGGGTTTTATAATTAGCTATGATATGATAGGATGTTCAAGAATTAAGGACTCTGCTTCATTTAGGTAGGTGTCATATGCTGTGGAAGTCATGCAAGGGGTTCCAAAATTAGTTATGATATGATAGGATGTTCAATAATTAAGGACTCTAATTCATTTAGGTAGGTGTCATGCACTGTGGGCGTAATGGAAGGGGTTCTTTAATTAGCTATGATAGGACAGGATGTTCAATAATTAAGGAATCTAACTCATTTAGGTAGATGTGCGCTGTGGAAACGATTCTATAATTAGCTATGATATGATAGGATGTTCAATTTTTAAGGACTTTAATTCATTTAGGTGTTTGTCGTGTGCTTTGGGAGTCATGGAAGCGGTTCTATAATTATCTGTGATATGATAGGAAGTTCAAATATTAAGGACTCTAGTTCATTTAGGTAGGTGTGCGCTGTGGGAGTCATGGAAGGGGTTATATAATTAGCTATGAAATGATAGGATGTTCAGTAATTAAGGACTCTATATTTAGGTAGGTATCGTGCACTGTGGGAGTCACGGAAGGGGTTCTATAATTAGCTATGATATGATAGGATGTTAAATAATTAAGGACTCAAATTCATTTAGGTAGGTGTCGTGCACTGTGGGAGTCATGGAAGGGGTTTTATAATTAGCTATGATATCATAGGATGTCCAATAATTAAGGACTCTTATTTATTTAGGTAGGTGTCGTGCACTGTGAGAGTCATGGAAAGGGATCTATAATTAGTTATGATATGATGGGATGTTCAATAATTAAGGACTCTAATTCATTTAGGTAGGTGTTGTGCACTGTGGGAGTTATGGAAGGGATTCTATAATTAACTGTGATAAGATTGGATGTTCAATAATTAAGCACTCTGCTTCATTTAGGCAGGTGTTGTGCGCTGAGGGAGTCATGGAAGGGGTCATATAATTAGCTTTCATATGATAGAATGTTCAATAATTAAAGACTCTAATTCATTTGGGTAGGTGTGTGGTCTGGGAGTCATGGAAGGGGTTCTATAATTAGCTATGATATGATAGGATGTTCAAGAATTAAGGACTCTAATTCATTTAGGTAGGTTTTGTGCACTGAGGGAGTCATGGAAGTAGGTCTATAATTAGCTGTGATATAATAGGATGTTTAATAATTAAGGACTCTCATTCATTAAGGTTGATGTGCGCTGTGGAAGTCATGGGAAGGGTTCTATAATTAGCTATGCTATGATAGGATGTTCAAAAATTAAGGACACTAATTCATTTAGGTAGGTGTCTTGTGTTGTGGGAGTCATTGAAAAGGTTCTATAATTAGCTATGATATAAAAGGATGTTCAATAATTATGGAGTCTAATTTATTTAGGTAGGTGTCATGTACTGTAGGAGTCATGGAAGGGGTTCTATAATTACCTATGAGATGATAGGCTGTTCAATTATTGAGGACTCTAATTCATTTAGGTAGGTGTCATCTGCTGTGATAGTCATGGAAAGGGTTCTATAATTAGCTGTGATAGAATAGGATGTTCAAAAGTTAAGAACTCCAATTCATTTATGTAGGTGTCGTGTGCTGTGAGAGTCATTGAAGGGGTTCTCTAATTAGCTATGATATGATAGGATGTTCACTAATTAAGGACTCCAATTAATTTAGGTAGGTGTCATGTACTGTGGGAGTCATGGAAGGGGTTCTATAATTAGCTATGATAAGATACGATGTTCAAAAGTTAAGGGCTCTAATTCATTTAGGTAGATGTTTACTGTGGGAGTCATGGAAGTGGTTCTATAATTAGCTATGATATGATAGCATGTTCAATAATTAAGGACTCTAATTCATTTAAGTAGGTGTGGCTGTCGGAGTTAGGGAAGGGGTTCTATAATTAGCTATGATATGACAGGATGTTCAAACATTAAGGACTCTAATTCATTTAGGTAGGTGTCATGCGCTATGGGAGTCATGGAAGGGGTTCTATAATTTGCTATGATATGATAGGATGTTCAATAATTAAGGACGAATTCATTTAGGTAGGTGTCGTGCACTGTGGGAGTTATGAAGGGGTTCTATAATTAGCAATGATATGATAGGATGTTCAATAATTAAGGACTCTAATTCATTTAGGTAGGTGTTGTGCACTGTGGGAGTCATGGAAGGGTTTTTTTAATTAGCTATGATATCATAGGATGTTCAAAAATTAAGGACTTTAATTTATTTAGGTAGGTGTGCACTGTGGGAATCATGGAGAAGCTTCTATAATTAGCTATGATTTGATAGGATGTTCAATAATTAAGGACTCTAATGTATTTAGGTAGGTATCGTGCACTGTTGAAGTCATGGTAGAGGTTCTATAATTAGCTATCATATGATAGGATGTTCAATAATTAAGAACTCTAATTAATTTAGGTAGGTGTTGTGCGCTGTGGGAGTCATGGAAGGGGTTTTATAATTAGCTATGATATCATAGGATGTTCAGTAATTAATACTCTAATTCATTTAGGTAGGTATCATGTGCTGTGGGAGTCATGGAAGGGGTTCTTTAATTAGCTATGAAAGGATAGGAAGTTCAATAATTAAGGACTCTAATTCATTTAGAATTATGTCATGCACTGTGGGAGTCATGGAGACGATTCTATAATTAGCTATTATATGATAGAATGTTCAATTATTAAGGACTCTAATTCATTTAGGTAGGTGTTGTGCGCTGTGGTAGTCATGGAAGGGGATGTATAATTAGCTATGATATGATAAGATATTCAATAATTCAGGACTCTAGTTCATTTAGGTAGGTGTTGTGCACTGTGGGAGTCATGTAAGGGGTTTCAAAATTAGCTATGATATGATAGGATGTTCAATAATTAAGGACTCTAATTCATTTAGGTAGGTGTCGCTGTCGGAGTTAGGGAAGGGGTTCTATAATTAGCTATGATATGACAGGATGTTCAAACATTAAGGACTCTAATTCATTTAGGTAGGTGTCATGCACTATGGGAGTCATGGAAGGGGTTCTATAATTTGCTATGATATGATAGGATGTTCAATAATTAAGGACTCTAATTCATTTAGGTAGGTGTCGTGCTCTGTGGGAGTCATGGAAGGGTTTTTTTTAATTAGCTATGATATCATAGGATGTTCAAAAATTAAGGACTTTAATTTATTTAGGTAGGTGTGCGCTGTGGGAGTCATGGAGAAGCTTCTATAATTAGCTATGATATGATAGGATGTTCAATAATTAAGGACTCTAATGTATTTAGGTAGGTATCGTGCACTGTTGAAGTCATGGTAGGGGTTCTATAATTAGCTATCATATGATAGGATGTTCAATAATTAAGAACTCTAATTCATTTAGGTAGGTGTTGTGCGCTGTGGGAGTCATGGAAGGGGTTTTATAATTAGCTATGATATCATAGGATGTTCAGTAATTAATACTCTAATTCATTTAGGTAGGTATCATGCGCTGTGGGAGTCATGGAAGGGGTTCTTTAATTAGCTATGAAAGGATAGGAAGTTCAATAATTAAGGACTCTAATTCATTTAGAATGATGTCATGCACTGTGGGAGTCATGGAAACGATTATATAATTAGCTAGTATATGATAGAATGTTCAATTATTAAGGACTCTAATTCATTTAGGTAGGTGTTGTGCGCTGTGGTAGTCATGGAAGGGGATGTATAATTAGCTATGATATGATAAGATATTCAATAATTCAGGACTCTAGTTCATTTAGGTAGGTGTTGTGCACTGTGGGAGTCATGTAAGGGGTTTCAAAATTAGCTATGATATGATAGGATGTTCAATAATTAAGGACTCTAATTCATTTAGGTAGGTGTCGCTGTCGGAGTTAGGAAAGGGGGTTCTATAATTAGCTGTGATATGATAGGATGTTCAAACATTAAGAACTCTAATTCATTTAGGTAGGTGTCGATGGCTGTGGGAGTCATGGAAGGGGTTTTATAATTAGATATGATATGATAGAATGTTCAATAATTTAGGCATGTAATTCATTTAGGTAGGTGTGCACTGTGGGAGTCATGGAAAAGATTCTATAATTAGCTATGATATGATAGGATGTTCAATAATTAAGAACTCTAATTTATTTAGGTAGGTATCGTGCGCTGTGGGAGTCATGGAAGGGGTTCTATAATAAGCTATGATATGATAGGATGTTTAATAATTAAGGACTCTAATTAATTTGGGTAGGTGTCATGCATTGTGGGAGTCATGGAAGGGGTTCTATAAATAGCTATAATATGGGATGTTCAATTATTAAGAACTCTAATTCATTTAGGTAGATGTCGTGCACTGTGTGAGTCATGGAAGGGGTTCTATAATTACCTATGATATGATAGGATGTTCAATTATTAAGGACTCTAATTCATTTAGGTAGGTGTCGTCTGCTGTGACAGTCATGGAAGGGGTTCTATAATTAGCTGTGATAGAATAGGATGTTCAAAAGTTAAGAACTCTAATTCATTTAGGTAGATGTTGTGCACTGTTGGAGTCATGGAAGTGGTTCTATAATTAGCTATGATATGATAGCATGTTTAATAATTAAGGACTCTAATTCATTTAGGTAGGTGTTGTGCACTGTGGGAGTTATGGAAGGGGTTCTATAATTAACTATGATAAGATTGGATGTTCAATAATTAAGCACTCTGCTTCATTTAGGTAGGTGTCGTGCGCTGAGGGAGTCATGGAAGGGGTCATATAATTAGGTTTGAGATTATAGATTGTTCAATAATTAAGGACTCTTATTTATTTGGGTAGGTGTGTGCTCTGAGAGTCATGGAAGGGGTTTTATAATTAGCTATGATATGATAGGATGTTCAAGAATTAAGGACTCTATTTTATTTAGGTAGGTGTCGTGCACTGAGGGAGTCATGGAAGGGGGTCTATAATTAGTTGTGATATGATAGGATGTTCAATAATTAAGGACTCAAAATCATTTAGGTAGTTGTCGCGTGCATTGGGAGTCATGGAAGGAGTTCGATAATTTGCTATGATATGATAGGATGTTCAATAATTAAGGACTCTGCTTCATTTAGGTAGGTGTCATATGCTGTGGAAGTCATGCAAGGGGTTCCAAAATTAGTTATGATATGATAGGATGTTCAATAATTAAGGACTCAAATTCATTTAGGTAGGTGTCGTGCACTGTGGGAGTCATGGAAGGGGTTTTATAATTAGCTATGATATCATAGGATGTCCAATAATTAAGGACTTTTATTCATTTAGGTAGGTGTTGTGCACTGTGGGAGTTATGGAAGGGATTCTATAATTAACTGTGATAAGATTGGATGTTCAATAATTAAGCACTCTGCTTCATTTAGGCAGGTGTTGTGCGCTGAGGGAGTCATGGAAGGGGTCATATAATTAGCTTTCATATGATAGAATGTTCAATAATTAAAGACTCTAATTCATTTGGGTAGGTGTGTGGTCTGGGAGTCATGGAAGGGGTTCTATAATTAGCTATGATATGATAGGATGTTCAAGAATTAAGGACTCTAATTCATTTAGGTAGGTTTTGTGCACTGAGGGAGTCATGGAAGTAGGTCTATAATTAGCTGTGATATAATAGGATGTTTAATAATTAAGGACTCTCATTCATTAAGGTTGATGTGCGCTGTGGAAGTCATGGGAAGGGTTCTATAATTAGCTATGCTATGATAGGATGTTCAAAAATTAAGGACACTAATTCATTTAGGTAGGTGTCTTGTGTTGTGGGAGTCATTGAAAAGGTTCTATAATTAGCTATGATATAAAAGGATGTTCAATAATTATGGACTCTAATTTATTTAGGTAGGTGTCGTGCACTGTAGGAGTCATGGAAGGGGTTCTATAATTACCTATGAGATGATAGGCTGTTCAATTATTGAGGACTCTAATTCATTTAGGTAGGTGTCATCTGCTGTGATAGTCATGGAAGGGGTTCTATAATTAGCTGTGATAGAATAGGATGTTCAAAAGTTAAGAACTCCAATTCATTTATGTAGGTGTCGTGTGCTGTGAGAGTCATTGAAGGGGTTCTCTAATTAGCTATGATATGATAGGATGTTCACTAATTAAGGACTCCAATTAATTTAGGTAGGTGTCATGTACTGTGGGAGTCATGGAAGGGGTTCTATAATTAGCTATGATAAGATACGATGTTCAAAAGTTAAGGGCTCTAATTCATTTAGGTAGATGTTTACTGTGGGAGTCATGGAAGTGGTTCTATAATTAGCTATGATATGATAGCATGTTCAATAATTAAGGACTCTAATTCATTTAAGTAGGTGTGGCTGTCGGAGTTAGGGAAGGGGTTCTATAATTAGCTATGATATGACAGGATGTTCAAACATTAAGGACTCTAATTCATTTAGGTAGGTGTCATGCGCTATGGGAGTCATGGAAGGGGTTCTATAATTTGTTATGATATGATAGGATGTTCAATAATTAAGGACGAATTCATTTAGGTAGGTGTCGTGCACTGTGGGAGTTATGAAGGGGTTCTATAATTAGCGATGATATGATAGGATGTTCAATAATTAAGGACTCTAATTCATTTAGGTAGGTGTTGTGCACTGTGGGAGTCATGGAAGGGTTTTTTTAATTAGCTATGATATCATAGGATGTTCAAAAATTAAGGACTTTAATTTATTTAGGTAGGTGTGCGCTGTGGGAATCATGGAGAAGCTTCTATAATTAGCTATGATTTGATAGGATGTTCAATAATTAAGGACTCTAATGTGTTTAGGTAGGGATCGTGCACTGTTGAAGTCATGGTAGAGGTTCTATAATTAGCTATCATATGATAGGATGTTCAATAATTAAGAACTCTAATTCATTTAGGTAGGTGTTGTGCGCTGTGGGAGTCATGGAAGGGGTTTTATAATTAGCTATGATATCATAGGATGTTCAGTAATTAATACTCTAATTCATTTAGGTAGGTATCATGTGCTGTGGGAGTCATGGAAGGGGTTCTTTAATTAGCTATGAAAGGATAGGAAGTTCAATAATTAAGGACTCTAATTCATTTAGAATTATGTCATGCACTGTGGGAGTCATGGAGACGATTCTATAATTAGCTATTATATGATAGAATGTTCAATTATTAAGGACTCTAATTCATTTAGGTAGGTGTTGTGCGCTGTGGTAGTCATGGAAGGGGATGTATAATTAGCTATGATATGATAAGATATTCAATAATTCAGGACTCTAGTTCATTTAGGTAGGTGTTGTGCACTGTGGGAGTCATGTAAGGGGTTTCAAAATTAGCTATGATATGATAGGATGTTCAATAATTAAGGACTCTAATTCATTTAGGTAGGTGTCGCTGTCGGAGTTAGGAAAGGGGGTTCTATAATTAGCTGTGATATGATAGGATGTTCAAACATTAAGCACTCTAATTCATTTAGGTAGGTGTCGTGCGCTGTGGGAGTCATGGAAGGGGTTTTATAATTAGATATGATATGATAGAATGTTCAATAATTTAGGCATGTAATTCATTTAGGTAGGTGTGCACTGTGGGAGTCATGGAAAAGATTCTATAATTAGCTATGATATGATAGGATGTTCAATAATTAAGAACTCTAATTTATTTAGGTAGGTATCGTGCGCTGTGGGAGTCATGGAAGGGGTTCTATAATAAGCTATGATATGATAGGATGTTTAATAATTAAGGACTCTAATTAATTTGGGTAGGTGTCATGCATTGTGGGAGTCATGGAAGGGGTTCTATAAATAGCTATAATATGGGATGTTCAATTATTAAGAACTCTAATTCATTTAGGTAGATGTCGTGCACTGTGTGAGTCATGGAAGGGGTTCTATAATTACCTATGATATGATAGGATGTTCAATTATTAAGGACTCTAATTCATTTAGGTAGGTGTCATCTGCTGTGACAGTCATGGAAGGGGTTCTATAATTAGCTGTGATAGAATAGGATGTTCAAAAGTTAAGAACTCTAATTCATTTAGGTAGATGTTGTGCACTGTTGGAGTCATGGAAGTGGTTCTATAATTAGCTATGATATGATAGCATGTTTAATAATTAAGGACTCTAATTCATTTAGGTAGGTGTTGTGCACTGTGGGAGTTATGGAAGGGTTGTATAATTAACAATGATAAGATTGGATGTTCAATAATTAAGCACTTTGCTTCATTTAGGTAGGTGTCGTGCGCTGAGGAGTCATGGAAGGGGTCATATAATTAGGTTTGAGATTATAGATTGTTCAATAATTAAGGACTCTTATTTATTTGGGTAGGTGTGTGCTCTGAGAGTCATGGAAGGGGTTTTATAATTAGCTATGATATGATAGGATGTTCAAGAATTAAGGACTCTATTTTATTTAGGTAGGTGTCGTGCACTGAGGGAGTCATGGAAGGGGGTCTATAATTAGTTGTGATATGATAGGATGTTCAATAATTAAGGACTCAAAATCATTTAGGTAGTTGTCGCGTGCATTGGGAGTCATGGAAGGAGTTCTATAATTTGCTATGATATGATAGGATGTTCAATAATTAAGGACTCTGCTTCATTTAGGTAGGTGTCATATGCTGTGGAAGTCATGCAAGGGGTTCCAAAATTAGTTATGATATGATAGGATGTTCAATAATTAAGGACTCTAATTCATTTAGGTAGGTGTCATGCACTGTGGGCGTAATGGAAGGGGTTCTTTAATTAGCTATGATAGGATAGGATGTTCAATAATTAAGGAATCTAACTCATTTAGGTAGATGTGCGCTGTGGGAGTCATGGAAACGATTCTATAATTAGCTATGATATGATAGGATGTTCAATTTTTAAGGACTTTAATTCATTTAGGTGTTTGTCGTGTGCTTTGAGAGTCATGGAAGCGGTTCTATAATTATCTGTGATATGATAGGAAGTCCAAATATTAAGGACTCTAGTTCATTTAGGTAGGTGTCATGCACTGTGGGAGTTATGGAAGTTGTTCTATAATTAGCTATGATATGATAGGATGCTCAATAATTAAGGACGCTAATTTATTTAGGTAGGTATCATGCGCTGTGGGAGTCATGGAAGGGGTTATATAATTAGCTATGAAATGATAGGATGTTCAGTAATTAAGGACTCTATATTTAGGTAGGTATCGTGCACTGTGGGAGTCATGGAAGGGGTTCTGTAATTAGCTATGATATGATAGGATGTTCAATAATTAAGGACTCAAATTCATTTAGGTAGGTGTCGTGCACTGTGGGAGTCATGGAAGGGGTTTTATAATTAGCTATGATATCATAGGATGTCCAATAATTAAGGACTCTTATTCATTTAGGTAGGTGTCGTGCACTGTGAGAGTCATGGAAAGGGATCTATAATTAGTTATGATATGATGGGATGTTCAATAATTAAGGACTCTAATTCATTTAGGTAGGTGTTGTGCACTGTGGGAGTTATGGAAGGGATTCTATAATTAACTGTGATAAGATTGGATGTTCAATAATTAAGCACTCTGCTTCATTTAGGCAGGTGTTGTGCGCTGAGGGAGTCATGGAAGGGGTCATATAATTAGCTTTCATATGATAGAATGTTCAATAATTAAAGACTCTAATTCATTTGGGTAGGTGTGTGGTCTGGGAGTCATGGAAGGGGTTCTATAATTAGCTATGATATGATAGGATGTTCAAGAATTAAGGACTCTAATTCATTTAGGTAGGTTTTGTGCACTGAGGGAGTCATGGAAGTAGGTCTATAATTAGCTGTGATATAATAGGATGTTTAATAATAAAGGACTCTCATTCATTAAGGTTGATGTGCGCTGTGGAAGTCATGGGAAGGGTTCTATAATTAGCTATGCTATGATAGGATGTTCAATAATTAAGGACACTAATTCATTTAGGTAGGTGTCTTGTGTTGTGGGAGTCATTGAAAAGGTTCTATAATTAGCTATGATATAAAAGGATGTTCAATAATTATGGACTCTAATTTATTTAGGTAGGTGTCGTGCACTGTAGGAATCATGGAAGGGGTTCTATAATTACCTATGAGATGATAGGCTGTTCAATTATTGAGGACTCTAATTCATTTAGGTAGGTGTCATCTGCTGTGATAGTCATGGAAGGGGTTCTATAATTAGCTGTGATAGAATAGGATGTTCAAAAGTTAAGAACTCCAATTCATTTATGTAGGTGTCGTGTGCTGTGAGAGTCATTGAAGGGGGTTCTCTAATTAGCTATGATATGATAGGATGTTCACTAATTAAGGACTCCAATTAATTTAGGTAGGTGTCATGTACTGTGGGAGTCATGGAAGGGGTTCTATAATTAGCTATGATAAGATACGATGTTCAAAAGTTAAGGGCTCTAATTCATTTAGGTAGATGTGTACTGTGGGAGTCATGGAAGTGGTTCTATAATTAGCTATGATATGATAGCATGTTCAATAATTAAGGACTCTAATTCATTTAAGTAGGTGTGGCTGTCGGAGTTAGAGAAGGGGTTCTATAATTAGCTATGATATGACAGGATGTTCAAACATTAAGGACTCTAATTCATTTAGGTAGCTGTCATGCGCTATGGGAGTCATGAAAGGGGTTCTATAATTTGCTATGATATGATAGGATGTTCAATAATTAAGGACGAATTCATTTAGGTAGGTGTCGTGCACTGTAGGAGTTATGAAGGGGTTCTATAATTAGCGATGATATGATAGGATGTTCAATAATTAAGGACTCTAATTCATTTAGGTAGGTGTCGCTGTCGGAGTTAGGGAAGGGGGTTCTATAATTAGCTATGATATGATAGGATGTTCAATAATTAAGGACTCTAATTCATTTAGGTAGGTGTTGTGCACTGTGGGAGACATGGAAGGGTTTTTTTAATTAGCTATGATATCATAGGATGTTCAAAAATTAAGGACTTTAATTTATTTAGGTAGGTGTGCGCTGTGGGAGTCATGGAGAAGCTTCTATAATTAGCTATGATATGATAGGATGTTCAATAATTAAGGACTCTAATGTATTTAGGTAGGTATCGTGCACTGTTGAAGTCATGGTAGGGGTTCTATAATTAGCTATCATATGATAGGATGTTCAATAATTAAGAACTCTAATTCATTTAGGTAGGTGTTGTGTGCTGTGGGAGTCATGGAAAGGGCTCTATAATTAGCTATGGTATGATAGGATGTTCAATAATTAAGGACTCTAATTCATTTAGGAAGGTGTTGTGCACTGTGGGAGTTATGGAAGGGGTTCTATAATTAACTATGATAAGATTGAATGTTCAATAATTAAGCACTTTGCTTCATTTAGGTAGGTGTGTTGCACTGAGGGAGTCATGGAAGGGGTCATATAATTAGCTTTGATATGATAGAATGATCAACAATTAGGGACTCTAATTCATTTGGGTAGGTGTGTGCTCTAGTAGTCATGGAAGGGGTTCTATAATTAGCTATGATATGATAGGATGTTCAGGAATTAAGGACTCTAATTCATTTAGGTTGGTCTCGTACACTGAAGGAGTCATGGAAGGGGGTCTATAATTAGCTGTAATATGATAGGATGTTCAATAATTAAGGACTCAAATTAATTTAAGTAGGTGTTGTGTGCATTGGGAGTCATGGAAGGTGTTCTATAATTCGCTATGATATGATAGGATGTTCAATAATTAAGACCTCTAATTCATTTAGGTAGGTGTCGTACACTGTGGGAGTCATGCAAGGGGTTCTAAAATTAGTTATGATATGATAGGATGTTCAATAATCTAGGACTCTAATTCATTTAGGTAGGTGTCGTGCCCTGTGGGCGTTATGGATGGGGTTCTATAATTAGCTATGATATGATAGGATTTTCAATATTTAAGGACTCTAATTCATTTAGGTAGGTGTCATGCGCTGTGGGAGTCAAGAAAGGGTTCTATACTTAGCTATGATATGATAGGCTGTTCAGAAATTAAGGACTCTAATTCATTTAGGCAGGTGTCGTGCACTGTGGGCGTCATGGAAGGGGTTCTTTAGCTATGATAGGATAGGATGTTCAATAATTAAGGAATATAATCATTTAGGTAGGTGTGCACTGTGGGAGTCATGGAAACAATTCTATAATTGGCTATAATATGATAGTATGTTCAATAATTAAGGACTCTATATTTAGGTAGGTGTCGCGCAATGTGGGAGTCATGGAAGGAGTTCTATAATTAGCTATGATATGATAGGATGTTCAATAATTAAGGACTCTAATTCATTTAGGTAGGTGTTGTGCACTGTGAGAGTCATGGAAAGGGATCTATAATTAGCTGTGATATGATAGGATGTTCAATAATTAAGGACTCAAATTCATTTAGGTAGGTGTCATGTGCATTGGGAGTCATGGTAGGGGGTCTATAATTCGCTATGATATGATATGATAGGATTTTCAATAATTAAGGACTCTAATTCATTTAGGTAGGTGTCGTACGCTGTGGGAGTCATGCAAGGGCTTCTCATGCATGTCTCCACACAGAAGACGCTCTAACTGAGGATCGAACAGGAGAACGTCTTACTGTGCGGCGACAATGCTACCATAGCACCACCACCGCAGTAGGATGTTCAGTAATTAAGGACTCTAAATAATTTAGGTAGGTGTATTCTGTGGGAGTCATGGAAGGTTTTCTATAATTAACTAAGATATGATAGGATGTTCAGTAATTCAGGACTCTAGTTCATTTAGGTAGGTGTCGTGCCTGTGGGAGTCATGCAAGGGGTTTTAAAATTAGCTATGATACAATAGGATTTTCAATAATTAAGGACTCTAATTCATTTAGGTAGGTGTCATGCGCTGGGGGGGTCATGGAAGGGGTTCTTTAATTAGCTATGATAGGATAGGATGTTCAATAATTAAGGACTCTAATTCATTTAGATAGATGTGCGCTGTGGGAGTAATGGAAACGATTCTATAATTAGCTATTATATGACAGAATGTTCAATTGTTAAGGACTCTAATTCATTTAGGTAGGTGTTGTGCGCTGTGGTAGTCATGGAAGGGGATGTATAATTAGCTATGATATGATAAGATATTCAATAATTCAGGACTCTAGTTCATTTAGGTAGGTGTTGTGCACTGTGGGAGTCATGAAGGGGTTTTAAAATTAGCTATGATAGGATGTTCAATAATTAAGGACTCTAATTCATTTAGGTAGGCATCGTGTGCTGTAGGAGTCGTGGAAGGGGTTCTTTAATTAGCTATGATAGGATAGGATGTTCAATAATTAAGGACTCTCATTCATTTAGGTGGATGTCATGCGCAGTGGAAGTCATGGGAAGGGTTCTATAATTAGCTATGATTTGATAGAATATTCAATAATTAAGAACTCTAATTCATTTAGTTAGGTGTCGTGCACTGTAGGAATCATGGAAGGGGTTCTATAATTAGTTATGATATGATAGGATGTTCAATAATTAATTACTTTAATTCATTTGGGTAGGTGTGGTACGCTGTGGGAGTCATGGTAGGGGTTCTATAATTATCTATGATATGGTAGGATGTTCAATGCTTAAGGACTATAATTCATTTAGGTAGGTGTCATATGCTGTAGGAGTCATGGAAGGGGTTCTATAATTAGCTGTGATATGATAGGATATTCAATAATTAAGGACTCTAATTCATTTAGGTACGTTTCGTGCACTGTGAGAGTCATGGAAGGGGTTCTATGTTTAGCTATGAAATGATAGGATGTTCGATAGTTAATAACTCTAATTCATTTAGGTAGGTGTCATGTGCTGTGGGAGTCATGGGAGCACTTCTATAATTAGCTATGATATGGCAGGATGTTCAATAATTAAGGACCCCGATTCATTTAGGTAGGTTTTGTGCACTGTGGGAGTCATGGAAGGGGTACTATAATTTGCTATGATATGATAGGATGTTCAATAATTAAGGACTCTAGTTCATTTAGGTAGGTGTCGTACGCTGTTGGAGTCATGGAATCGGTTCTATAATTAGCTATGGTATGATAGGATGTTCAATAATTAAGGACTCTAATTCATTTAGGTAGGTGTCGTACGCTGTTGGAGTCATGGAATCGGTTCTATAATTAGCTATGGTATGATAGGATGTTCAATAATTAAGGACTGTAATTCATTTAGGTAGGTGTCGTGCACTGCGGGAGTCATGGAAGGGGTTCTATAATTAGCTGTGATATGATAGGATATTCAATAATTAAGGACTCTAATTCATTTAGGTAGGTGTCGTGCACTGTGGGAGTCATGGAAGGGGTTCTATAATTAGCTGTGATATGATAGGATATTCAATAATTAAGGACTCTAGTTCATTTAGGTAGGTGTCGTGCACTGTGGGAGTCATGGAAGGGGTTCTATAATTAGCTGTGATTTGATAGGATGTTCAGTAATTAAGGACTCTAGTTCATTTAGGTAGGTGTCGTGCACTGTGGGAGTCATGGAAGGGGTTCTATAATTAGCTGTGATATGATATCATGTTCAATAATTAAGGACTCTAGTTCATTTAGGTAGGTGTCGTGCACTGTGGGAGTCATGGAAGCGGTTCTATAATTAGCTATGATATGATAGGATGTTCAATAATTAAGGACTCTAATTCATTTAGGTAGGTGTGCGCTGTGGTAGTCATGGAAGGGATTTTATAATTAGCTATGATATGATAGGGTGTTCAATAATTAAGGACTGTAATTCATTTAGGTAGGTGTCGTGCACTGTTGGAGTCATGGAATCGGTTCTATAATTAGCTATGGTATGATAGGATGTTCAATAATTAAGGACTCTAATGTATTTAGGTAGGTATCGTGCACTGTTGAAGTCATGGTAGGGGTTCTATAATTAGCTATCATATGATAGGATGTTCAATAATTAAGAACTCTAATTCATTTAGGTAGGTGTTGTGTGCTGTGGGAGTCATGGAAAGGGCTCTATAATTAGCTATGGTATGATAGGATGTTCAATAATTAAGGACTCTAATTCATTTAGGAAGGTGTTGTGCACTGTGGGAGTTATGGAAGGGGTTCTATAATTAACTATGATAAGATTGAATGTTCAATAATTAAGCACTTTGCTTCATTTAGGTAGGTGTGTTGCACTGAGGGAGTCATGGAAGGGGTCATATAATTAGCTTTGATATGATAGAATGATCAACAATTAGGGACTCTAATTCATTTGGGTAGGTGTGTGCTCTAGTAGTCATGGAAGGGGTTCTATAATTAGCTATGATATGATAGGATGTTCAGGAATTAAGGACTCTAATTCATTTAGGTTGGTCTCGTACACTGAAGGAGTCATGGAAGGGGGTCTATAATTAGCTGTAATATGATAGGATGTTCAATAATTAAGGACTCAAATTAATTTAGGTAGGTGTTGTGTGCATTGGGAGTCATGGAAGGTGTTCTATAATTCGCTATGATATGATAGGATGTTCAATAATTAAGACCTCTAATTCATTTAGGTAGGTGTCGTACACTGTGGGAGTCATGCAAGGGGTTCTAAAATTAGTTATGATATGATAGGATGTTCAATAATCTAGGACTCTAATTCATTTAGGTAGGTGTCGTGCCCTGTGGGCGTTATGGATGGGGTTCTATAATTAGCTATGATATGATAGGATTTTCAATATTTAAGGACTCTAATTCATTTAGGTAGGTGTCATGCGCTGTGGGAGTCAAGAAAGGGTTCTATACTTAGCTATGATATGATAGGCTGTTCAAAAATTAAGGACTCTAATTCATTTAGGCAGGTGTCGTGCACTGTGGGCGTCATGGAAGGGGTTCTTTAGCTATGATAGGATAGGATGTTCAATAATTAAGGAATATAATCATTTAGGTAGGTGTGCACTGTGGGAGTCATGGAAACAATTCTATAATTGGCTATAATATGATAGTATGTTCAATAATTAAGGACTCTATATTTAGGTAGGTGTCGCGCAATGTGGGAGTCATGGAAGGAGTTCTATAATTAGCTATGATATGATAGGATGTTCAATAATTAAGGACTCAAATTCATTTAGGTAGATGTCGTGCGCTGTGGGAGTCATGGAAGGGGTTTTATAATTAGCTATGATATCACAGGATGTTCAATAATTAAGGACTCTAATTCATTTAGGTAGGTGTTGTGCACTGTGAGAGTCATGGAAAGGGATCTATAATTAGCTGTGATATGATAGGATGTTCAATAATTAAGGACTCAAATTCATTTAGGTAGGTGTCATGTGCATTGGGAGTCATGGTAGGGGGTCTATAATTCGCTATGATATGATATGATAGGATTTTCAATAATTAAGGACTCTAATTCATTTAGGTAGGTGTCGTACGCTGTGGGAGTCATGAAGGGGTTTTAAAATTAGCTATGATAGGATGTTCAATAATTAAGGACTCTAATTCATTTAGGTAGGCATCGTGTGCTGTAGGAGTCGTGGAAGGGTTCTTTAATTAGCTATGATAGGATAGGATGTTCAATAATTAAGGACTCTCATTCATTTAGGTGGATGTCATGCAGTGGAAGTCATGGGAAGGGTTCTATAATTAGCTATGATTTGATAGAATATTCAATAATTAAGAACTCTAATTCATTTAGTTAGGTGTCGCACTGTAGGAATCATGGAAGGGTTCTATAATTAGTTATGATATGATAGGATGTTCAATAATTAATTACTTTAATTCATTTGGGTAGGTGTGGTACGCTGTGGGAGTCATGGTAGGGGTTCTATAATTATCTATGATATGGTAGGATGTTCAATGCTTAAGGACTATAATTCATTTAGGTAGGTGTCATATGCTGTAGGAGTCATGGAAGGGGTTCTATAATTAGCTGTGATATGATAGGATATTCAATAATTAAGGACTCTAATTCATTTAGGTACGTTTAGTGCACTGTGAGAGTCATGGAAGGGGTTCTATGTTTAGCTATGAAATGATAGGATGTTCGATAGTTAATAACTCTAATTCATTTAGGTAGGTGTCATGTGCTGTGGGAGTCATGGGAGCACTTCTATAATTAGCTATGATATGGCAGGATGTTCAATAATTAAGGACCCCGATTCATTTAGGTAGGTTTTGTGCACTGTGGGAGTCATGGAAGGGGTACTATAATTTGCTATGATATGATAGGATGTTCAATAATTAAGGACTCTAGTTCATTTAGGTAGGTGTCGTACGCTGTTGGAGTCATGGAATCGGTTCTATAATTAGCTATGGTATGATAGGATGTTCAATAATTAAGGACTCTAATTCATTTAGGTAGGTGTCGTACGCTGTTGGAGTCATGGAATCGGTTCTATAATTAGCTATGGTATGATAGGATGTTCAATAATTAAGGACTGTAATTCATTTAGGTAGGTGTCGTGCACTGCGGGAGTCATGGAAGGGGTTCTATAATTAGCTGTGATATGATAGGATATTCAATAATTAAGGACTCTAATTCATTTAGGTAGGTGTCGTGCACTGTGGGAGTCATGGAAGGGGTTCTATAATTAGCTGTGATATGATAGGATATTCAATAATTAAGGACTCTAGTTCATTTAGGTAGGTGTCGTGCACTGTGGGAGTCATGGAAGGGGTTCTATAATTAGCTGTGATTTGATAGGATGTTCAGTAATTAAGGACTGTAATTCATTTAGGTAGGTGTCGTGCACTGTGGGAGTCCTGGAAGGGGTTCTATAATTAGCTGTGATATGATAGGGTGTTCAATAATTAAGGACTGTAATTCATTTAGGTAGGTGTCGTGCACTGCGGGAGTCATGGAAGCGGTTCTATAATTAGCTGTGATATGATAGGGTGTTCAATAATTAAGGACTGTAATTCATTTAGGTAGGTGTCCTGCACTGTTGGAGTCATGGAATCGGTTCTATAATTCGCTATGGTATGATAGGATGTTCAATAATTAAGGACTGTAATTCATTTAGGTAGGTGTCGTGCACTGTGGGAGTCCTGGAAGGGGTTCTATAATTAGCTGTGATATGATAGGGTGTTCAATAATTAAGGACTGTAATTCATTTAGGTAGGTGTGCGCTGTGTGAGTTATGGAAGGGGTTCTATAATTAGCTGTGATATGATAGGATGTTCAATAATTAAGGACTGTAATTCATTTAGGTCAGTGTCGTGCACTGTGGGAGTCATGGAAGGGGTTCTATAATTAGCTGTGATATGATAGGATGTTCAATAATTAAGGACTCTATATTTAGGTAGGTGTCGTGCACTGTGGGAGTCATGGAAGGGGTTCTGTAATTAGCTGTGATATGATAGGATGTTCAGTAATTAAGGACTGTAATTCATTTAGGTAGGTGTCGTGCACTGCGGGAGTCATGGAAGGGGTTCTATAAGTAGCTGTGATATGATTGGTGGGTTTTGTTTATGGATACCAGGATATGCAGGAAGCCTGTGTCATTATCTAGCATGATTAGTTGCCAGGAAGTCAGATTGCAAATGAGTAGGGAAGCAATGTCACCCAAAACGCAGCCATTTTTTACCAGGGGGAATACATGACAAGCATTAACTCTGTGCAAAGAAGGAGCATTACCCTTTACAATGGAACCATGTTTCGGTAATTATTGAAGTATGTGTGTTTCCAAGGATCAGGAAAGTCAGAATTGTCTTGCTTAAATTTCAAACACTGAGCAGTGCCACATTAAGATTGGCCTGACTGTGATTTGTTAGGTTGGTACATGTCGAACATTAACTCTGACTAAATCAGGCACTAAGTAAGGAAGAAGGGACTGTCATAGCCAATATGCAAAAAGCCTCAGAGGACAGATGAACACCATCCTTCTTGAAGCATGTAAAACTGTCTGCCATCTCCCTCTGAGCTGACACACACAGTAGATCAACTTATAATGGGAACAGTTATTCAAGTCAGTTGTTAAAATCAATTATTTCTGTTTGGATCATGGCACCATTCATGGTAATTGCAGGGTACTACTCATGATTAGTTTCTTTACAGCCTCAGAACCATACACTGGAAGCTCAACCATGTCTCTCCTCATATCTTCCAAGGTGCAACGTCTAAGGACATTCACTCCCACTTGAACAATGACCAGATCATATGTATACTCAGGCATAAGGGATTTAAATGCCTTTGTAACATCATGAATTCTGACATCAAAGACAAGATATTGTCTCTTTGTATTTGCCTTGCCTAGTGAGTGGTGTGCATCAGTGTGTATGACAAGTGTCACCTACAACAAAGATATCATCATGTGTGGTAGCAATATCATCATGTGTGATAGACATATCATCATGTGTGGTAGCGATATCATCATATGTGGTAGCGATATCATCATGTTTGATAAAGATATTATCATGTGTGATAGCAATATCATCATGTGTGGTAGCGATATCATTATGTGTGGTAGTGATATCGTCATGTGTGGCAATGATATCATGTTTGGTAACAATATAATGTGGGGTCTATTTTAGAAGACCAAATGTTTAGGTGATCGAACACCTAAACATCGATCTTCTAATATCGAACCGCACAATGTTGAACGTCCCAGGGAAACACATCCCTCGGCCACAACACAAAAAAACATTACTTTATATCTAAATTAAGTGGGGGGCTTCACCCCCACACCAACCTAACTAAATATATCAACTCCAAGATTACTCAACAGTAGAGAAATAGCAAACTCCAGCGAACGGCCAAGGGAAATCTTTCCCGTGCGTTAAATCGGCCATTTGCCATTTTTTTATTTTGATATTAGAAAAACGATGTTTAGGTGTTCAATCACCTAAACATTTGGTCTTCTAATATAGACCCCATCATGTGTGGTAGCAATATCATCATCTGTGACAGTGATATCATGTTTGATAGCGATATGATCATGTGTGGTAGCGATATCATATGTGAGAGTGATATGATCATGTGTGGTAGCGATATCATCATGTTTGATATCATGTGTGATAGTGATATGTGTGATAGCGATATCATCATGTGTGGCAGTGATATCATCATGTGTGGTTGCGATATCATCATGTTTGATAATGATATCATCATGGGTGGTACGATATCATCAGGTGTGGCAGTGATATCATCATGTGTGGTAGCGATATCATGTATGGCAGTGATATCATCATGTTTGATACCGATATTATCCTGTGTGGCAGCGATATCATCATGTGTGGTAGCATGGTCAGACAGCCGTAAGGACTTAGGAATATAGTTAATCAGGGGCAGCTCATGCTATTGGACTGCAGGACTGCACCCCCCCAGCTGTAAAAGAAAGAAAATTAAAAATAAGAACAACAATTGCGGGCCTTTGTGCATGCGCACTCGCTGCATTTCCAACATCCAGACTGCTGCTGAACCAGTCCGGTGCATGCACAGAGCTCCAGACTGATTCAGCAAAAGTCCGGATTAGAAACACAGCAGTCAAGAGCATCCCAGAATCCCAGAAGTCTATGCAGTTAGTTACAACTTCATAGACTGTAAAGGGATTGGACTGCAATGTCTGCAGGCTGGCCTGTTCTCGCAGGAAGGAAGGACTTCACCATGGGATTGGTGACATCTCACAGGACTTAGCTTAGTGAGTGGAGTGATATATGGAGCTATACAGCAAAAGAAGGCTCTGAACCCAAGTAAGTGTATTACAAGCAACAGAATACTGGTGTGTGTGTGTGTGTGTGTGTGTGTGTGTGTGTGTGTGTGTGTGTGTGTGTGTGTGTGTGTGTGTGTGTGTGTGTGTGTAATGCCCCGGTTGCTATATACTGGTGGCTAGAGAGAACACATGGTGGTGGTCAGAGAATACCTCAGGTGTAAACCGTGTAGCTTGGGTGCAGGTGGCAAAGGCCTGAATTCCCTACCCACAACCATTTGTAAAAAATTTGCAGATTTTTGCCTCATATTTGTTCTGTTCTGTTCCTCATAAAATCTGTGATTTCTGTATTTTTGTTTCTTTACACAGTCAGTAGTGCAGTAGTAGCACTGTTGCCTGACAGTTACAGGTTCTCTGGTTTGATTCTTGGCTGGGGTGCCTTCTGTGTGGAGTCTGCATGTTCGCTCATCTTACAAAGACATGCGTCTAGAGTGCTTTTCCCTGTGCCTCTGCTGAATATTGGCTTTTGTTCCAAGTCAGACTTTCCTGGTTAACAAATGTTAAATAAATAAAAACAGGCATTTGAATTTCAGACTTCATATTCTTCAGAAAGTACATGGTAACACAAAACCTTTTATTCTAGCAATTTTGTAACATATTTATAACACGGATATTTGAAATTTGCCCCTATTTTTGGGACTGTATTCCCCCATTATTGGCTTTGTCCAGGTTTTTTGTGCTAAGGTTGAGTGCTATGGTGAGAACTGAATTCACTGACTATGTTTGGGGGCTGTATTCCCCCATTACTGGCTTTGTCCAGGTGTTTTTTGCTAAGAGGTTGAGAGCTATGGTGAGAACTGAATTCACTGAATCTGTTTGGGGGCTGTATCTCCCATTATTCGCTTTGTTCAGGTGTTTTGTGCTAAGAGGTTGACAGCTATGGTGAGAACTGAGTTCACTAAATGGTAGCCATTTAAGTTTCAGTCTTCCTTTCTTTCACAAAACAAATGATATGGCATAGTGGTATGTTGCTCTGACTTTTTTGCACAAGGTCCTGGGTTCAATACTTGACAGTGAAATGTATGGTGGTAACACAGTATTTTATTCTAGCAACTTTGCAACATTATACAAGCAATGTTTAAAATGTGTCCCTGTTTTTTAAGCTTTTGTCCCCCCCCCCCTCCAATAAATTTTGGCTTTTTCCAGATTTCTTGTACTGCAAAGTTCAGAGATAAAGCTGAGTGTCTGGTAGGTTTTGTAAGAAGCTGAGAGCTGAAGGGGAACAAAAGTTTATTGCTGCTTATGCTGAGTCTGCTTGCAGTGTTAATAGCACAACAGATAGTATACTTGCATTTGATGCAGAAGGCTGTGGGTTCTACTTCCACAGTAGGTAGATGCATTGCTGGTACTGTATTGCGTTGCAAAGAGGATGGATGCTACAGTCCTTTTTGGTGAAGATACATAGTAACTATGAACCTGTTATCAGTTTGCCATCCATTCCCTATTGCAGTATTACTAGCTTATCATTTTTTCAATGCAATGCAACATAGGCAATTTATTCCTCAAGGGCAACAGGCACTTTATTTGTAGATGAAACAATGACATATAAAGTTGTTTGCTAGCAGCAACCTCTTTATTAGTTGCAGATTTCTTTAATGTGGAATTATTTAGATGACTTTTTACTTTTTCAGTGATTGTGCATATTTACTGATACTGGTGGAATGTAGAAGTTTGAGTAGATTTTATGATGGAAATGTTCTGAATCGGGAAGTTTTGTCATTATTAATGCATGCATTTTGTTTCATTGTTTACTGGAAAAATGTTCTGAATTGGGCAGTTTTGTCATTATTGGTGCATGCATTTTGTTTCATTGTTTACTGGAAAAATGTTTTGAAATGGTTAGTTTTGTCATTATTGGTACATGCATTTTGTTTCATTGTTTACTGGAAAAATGTTCAAAATAATAAATTTAAAATGCCATCTAACAACTGTACTGTATTGCACAAGGAATATAATTTAATACAATCAGGAAGGTGTATCAAAGAGCATGTGTATATTTCGTGTGCAAGGGGCCTATGATTTGAAAACAACTCAAAATCAATCTTTATCTGCCATTGGCAAAATGTATTTTCTTTGAATGTGGGTTTCAATGCAGTTTCGATGAATGTGAGTTTCAAGGGCAGAGAAGTTTTAATGCTAAGTCTTTTTTCATTGTGAGACTGCATTCCTTTGTTTAGCAGATGTCTTAGTGTTTGAGCTGTAAAATGGAAAATAAAACTTTCAAATCCAAACCATCGCAGAAGTAAAGCAGTATGTACATTACAGTGTTTATGGTAAATGGGGCGAAATAAATAAGGAATGGGACATTGAAATGGCTGCAGGGGGGAGGCTCCATTCGACCATGATTTTGTGAGGGGGGAGAGGGCAGCAAACTCAAAGATAGCCCCGGCTGAACTATACCTCTCAACTGTCCAGATTTTTGCAGAATGAATAGATTTTTGCTTCTTATTTTTGGTTTGTTCTTCATAAAATTTGTGGTTTTCTGGAAATCATTTAGGAATAAAGTCACTAAATAATTACAGACATTGAGTTTCAGACGTCATAACCTTCAGAGAAATGTCTGCTAAAGCAAGACCTGCTATTCTATCAACTGTCTTAAGTTTATACAAGAGCAATTTTTAGTACTGTTTGTATGTTCCCCCAATATGTTTGGCCTTGTCCAGATTTCCTGCATTAAGAGGTTGAGAGGTACATGCAAATAAATCACTTTATAGAATTAGGAATATCCAAACCTATCAACTGTCCCCAATTTTGGCTCAAAATGTTGCTCTCCACCTAATAATCCCTCCACAAAATGGCAATTTTTGAAGAAAACATGGATGGTTTACAATTATAAATAACTGTAATGATCAGAGTTATAGATTACTTTTATTTCAGAAATGCATGTAAATTCTTTTATTTTGTCAGCTGCTCAAGTTAATAGTACTAGTATTAAAAAGGTGTCCCATCTCTGACAGGTTCCCAGCTGTATTGTGTTGTAATTTTGTATTTTTGCATCACATTTTTCATCCGTGTTTCATTAAATTGTGGTTTTCTGGCAAATTAGTGGCAAAGCATTAAAGACTGAAGTTAGAAAATAATGGCAGACATTTGCGTTTCAGATTTCATACCCTTCAGAAAATTCATACTAATGCAAAACCTACTACTATTCTATTATCTTTCTAAGTTTATAATAGGAATATTTAAAAAATTGTCCTTATTTTTGGGCCTGTGTCCCACTTCTATGTATGGCTTTGTCCAGATTTCTTGCTCTGAGGTTGAGAGGTATGAGTGTCAAAGCCATAACCATCAGCCAGAGACATTTCAAATTGTGACATTCTTGTTGCACCCCACTCCCCCATGTAGTGACTCTGGATGTGTCCAAGCAAGGCAATGAGCAGTTATGCAGTGTAAGAGTGCAGAGTAATCCCCCATACAAGGCAGACACAGGTACAACAGTGGCTTTTCATCTGTCCTTCATTTTGCAGAATGTTCTGGTTTTCTGTCCTATTTTTATACTATTGATTTATGCTTCTTATTATTCATAAAATGCATGCTGTTGCAGTGCCCTGTTGCTCTGTGTTTAAGTAGCAATGCTATAATGACCATCAGGTAAGCTTGTTGGAAATTGTAAGATGCAAGTAAACTTTAATAGGCATACTGTTAAAGAATTACCAACATTGAAAGCCTTTCTGTTGTTGCCATGCAGAAAATACTTACATAACTAGATAACATATAAGCCTTAGGTATTGAAATACATATGACAGTATTTGTAATAAAGGACAGGATTACAGTATTTTCAGAAGCTCGTTACATTTGTTGGAGACTTGCAGTCCTCTTTGCAGGCTTTACCCGTAAACTAAACATAATGCCAGTCTATCATGTGTGGTCCATAACCTGTGCAGTAATCCTTTAAGCAATTTTTCTTGAGCTTGTTTCTTGTTTACTGTTCATTTTTTACTTTGAACATGTCTTCCCCATGAAACAAGTAGATAGTTGTTGTCAGGTAGTAGGTCTTTTTTGGATAAGAAACATTTTTACAAGTGGGGATATCACAGAGATTGCTACTTTCAGCATGTTACATGGTAATTTTATAAAGCTGAATATAAATTATAATTAGAACTGCAGTGCAAGGAGAAGTGGTTTGAGCTTTGTGCCGCTTGTTTTTTTTTTTATATATACTTGATTTTGACTGGCATTCCAGTAATGTATTTAAAAAGTAATTTATTTTTTCATGCCTCATAACCTTTGCGTTTCCATCTAGATATTAAGCAAGCTGTTATGTAGCCAATGTATTGAAATATTTTTTTTCTTCTACACTTCATTTTGTCTTGACTGGACTCTCATAATGATGGTTTGGCACCCAGGGTAGCATATTTCCATTTGTTGTGGTTTTGAGCATAGCCCCACCCCATCTATGTGGCCACACCCCTTCCCAGTGGCCCCACCCATTCAGCTGTCTCCTGCAGCCCCCCTGTAATTTAATGTCACCAGCCACCACTGCAGTTAAGGTGACCCTTTGTTTGTGATGGCAACTGGAGTGGTTGTCATAAGTGCTGTAACAGCTAGAGGTGTTGTTGTGAGCATTGTGGGTAAGGTATTAGTGTGTTTTTGGGGTTTAATTGCCTTGATACATTGCCTTGGCAGCCTAAAAGGCTTAGGAAGGGATTTAGTAAGTACCACACCATAGGTGGGCTTAGTGTCAGTGTTTTGCTGAGGTAGTGTGGAAGCATAAAGAGCTCTGGTAAGAGGCTAAAACGAGATGTCTACTCCAGTTTAAATAGGTATCTACACCCCTCACCAGCAGATGTAGCATTGAGTAGCAGCAATGAGCTATCAATGAATATGAAACTGTTACATCACTACCTCATGGTACCGAATGATAGAAAGCTGACAAAAGATGAGTTATGGCACACTGTGGTCTCACGGCATCAGGAAGTTTGGTGAAGGAGGTGTTAAGTACAAATGGGTACTACTCCAGCTGTGGTAACCAATGTGTTGGGGGAGGGGTTCAATAATATTGTTTGGGTACAACTCCAGCTGAGATACAATAATAATGATATAACGTGTTCTGCACGCAGAAACGAGATGTTAGATTACGGTATAGTGGTGTATGCCATGGTACTACAAATGTGTCTGTAAATGAATGCCATTAATGAGGTAGAGAACCCAATACAATAAGTATTGTATAAGTATAAGTACAGTGCAATAAGGCAGAATCCTTATACAAAATATATAAATAAATATAAATAAATATAAATATAAAGTATGATAAGGTACAATACACAGCGTGCAATAAGGCAGAATCCTGTGTTATACAAAAGTATGAGAAGGTACAATACACAGCGTGCAATAAGGCAGAATCCTGTGTTATACAAAAGTATGATAAGGTACAATACACAGCGTGCAATAAGGCAGAATCCTGTGTTATACAAAAGTATTAGAAGGTACAATACACAGCATGCAATAAGGCAGAATCCTGTGTTATACAAAAGTATTAGAAGGTACAATACACAGCGTGCAATAAGGCAGAATCCTGTGTTATACAAAAGTATTATAAGGTACAATACACAGCATGCAATAAGGCAGAATCCTGTGTTATACAAAAGTATGAGAAGGTACAATACACAGCATGCAATAAGGCAGAATCCTGTGTTATACAAAAGTATGATAAGGTACAAAACACAGCGTGCAATAAGGCAGAATCCTGTGTTATACAAAAGTATGATAAGGTACAATACACAGCATGCAATAAGGCAGAATCCTGTGTTATACAAAAGTATGAGAAGGTACAATACACAGCGTGCAATAAGGCAGAATCCTGTGTTATACAAAAGTATGAGGAGGTACAATACACAGCGTGCAATAAGGCAGAATCCTGTGTTATACAAAAGTATGATAAGGTACAATACACAGCGTGCAATAAGGCAGAATCCTGTGTTATACAAAAGTATGAGGAGGTACAATACACAGCGTGCAATAAGGCAGAATCCTGTGTTATACAAAAGTATGATAAGGTACAATACACAGCGTGCAATAAGGCAGAATCCTGTGTTATACAAAAGTATTATAAGGTACAATACACAGCGTGCAATAAGGCAGAATCCTGTGTTATACAAAAGTATGATAAGGTACAATACACAGCATGCAATAAGGCAGAATCCTGTGTTATACAGAAGTATTATAAGGTACAATACACAGCGTGCAATAAGGCAGAATCCTGTGTTATACAAAAGTATGAGGAGGTACAATACACAGCATGCAATAAGGCAGAATCCTGTGTTATACAAAAGTATGAGGAGGTACAATACACAGCGTGCAATAAGGCAGAATCCTGTGTTATACAAAAGTATGAGGAGGTACAATACACAGCGTGCAATAAAGCAGAATCCTGTGTTATACAAAAGTATGAGGAGGTACAAAACACAGCGTGCAATAAGGCAGAATCCTGTGTTATACAAAAGTATGAGGAGGTACAATACACAGCGTGCAATAAGGCAGAATCCTGTGTTATACAAAAGTATGAGGAGGTACAATACACAGCGTGCAATAAGGCAGAATCCTGTGTTATACAAAAGTATGAGGAGGTACAATACACAGCGTGCAATAAGGCAGAATCCTGTGTTATACAAAAGTATGAGGAGGTACAATACACAGCATGCAATAAGGCAGAATCCTGTGTTATACAAAAGTATGAGGAGGTACAATACACAGCGTGCAATAAGGCAGAATCCTGTGCTATACAAAAGTATGAGGAGGTACAATACACAGCATGCAATAAGGCAGAATCCTGTGCTATACAAAAGTATGAGGAGGTACAATACACAGCATGCAATAAGGCAGAATCCTGTGTTATACAAAAGTATGAGGAGGTACAATACACAGCGTGCAATAAGGCAGAATCCTGTGTTATACAAAAGTATGAGAAGGTAGAAAGATGTAGGATCTAGGCATGACTACATCAAGACTAGTGAGTACGTTACAATAATTGTGAAGTTGTACAATGTGCAGAGGCAAAAATGACACAGGATACAGGCACCGGTACCACAAAAGTAGCAAATCTGAAAGTGAAGAGACAAGGCAGAAACAATGCAGGATAAATGCATGGTGCCACAGGACTTGAAAGCAAGGTACAATTTAACAATTCAAAATTTGTACGAACACAGACAAAAAAAGACACAGAATACCAGATCAGGGGCCACAACACTAATAAGCACAGAACAACAATTCTAAAGTGATACAAGGAACCAGCACAGGCAGAGCTGTGACAAAACTTTACAAGCACACTACAGCAACATAAAAGTGATACAGATGTCACATAACTTTGCAAACAAAGTACAGTTCAAAGGTGTTACACAGGTCCGAAAAGATTTTGCACATACAATTCAAAAGTAATGCAAGCACTAGCAATGATGCCACAATAAGTAATTGGCACAATAAATCAATAAAGATCCAGTACAATAATTACCAAGTACAGGTGTCACTGCAAGTTTAGCTAACCTGTAAGGTGCTATGCATATCGCAGTTATTTAATGAGCTCGATTGCATGTGTTCAGCAGTAGAATGACAAACACAGGTACCCGGTGGCTACTATACTACTTTGGTTAGCACCACCATTCGTCGTGCACAGTGTGCTGCAGCTCAACACAATCAGTCACAAAGCCACACAATGCAGTCAACACAATCAGTCACAAAGCCACACAATGCAGTCAACACAATCAGTCACAAAGTCACACAATGCAGTCAACACAATCAGTCACAAAGCCACACAATGCAGTCAACACAATCAGTCACAAAGCCACACATTGCAGTCAACACAATCAGTCACAAAGCCACACAATGCAGTCAACACAATCAGTCACAAAGCCACACAATGCAGTCAACACAATCAGTCACAAAGCCACACAATGCAGTCAACACAATCAGTCACAAAGCCACACAATGCAGTCAACACAATCAGTCACAAAGCCACACAATGCAGTCAACACAATCAATCACAAAGCCACACAATGCAGTCAACATAATCAGTCACAAAGCCACACAATGCAGTCAACACAATCAGTCACAAAGCCACACAATGCAGTCAACACAATCAGTCACAAAGCCACACAATGCAGTCAACACAATCAATCACAAAGCCACACAATGCAGTCAACACAATCAGTCACAAAGTCACACAATGCAGTCAACACAATCAGTCACAAAGCCACACAATGCAGTCAACACAATCAGTCACAAAGCCACACAATGCAGTCAACACAATCAGTCACAAAGCCACACAATGCAGTCAACACAATCAATCACAAAGCCACACAATGCAGTCAACATAATCAGTCACAAAGCCACACAATGCAGTCAACACAATCAGTCACAAAGCCAAACAATGCAGTCAACACAATCAGTCACAAAGCCAAACAATGCAGACCAATTAAAGCAATACACTGACAATGGAGACTGACTTTGCTAATAAGCTAACTGCAAATAAATGCTCAGAACCTTGTAGTCCTCCCTTTTGTCACATGACTTCTTCATAACCAGAAAACAAAACACTCCTGGGATGCTTAGGGATTGTAAATGATGTTGCAGACAAGGAGTTTTCATGAACAGATTGTTCCAAGCCATAGTGTCCAGGAGTTCTGTGCTTTGCTGATGCTGCCCCCATAAAATTACAAATAGTTGTCAGTTCTCTTTCCTCATGGTAACAAAAAAAATTGTGGACTCTTAGGGGCACCTGCTATGAATTGCTAAGAATGCTGGAGTTGAGGCCATGACCTTGGTCAACATGATTCATGCATAATCATGAAAGGGGTGAAAGTGGAAAGAATAAAATGTTCTGCTTCATGGGACTCAGTGATTGATGACCAGATGGCATGTGATTAGCAAGGATTATGCATGCAACTGTGATATCAGGAATGAAAGCAGGTAAAAAGACACGTCAGAGAAACTTCTGATGCATCTTGCTGGCAGACCTCAGATGCCTCTGTGATGCTTTGGAATTCTGTAGCTCATGACTCTGAAGAATATATTGAACCACATATCAACACTCTCAAGATGTTGTCAGTAGTATTCAGATGATGCCTGTCTACAACTTCTTTGTTTTGTGTCTGTCATATATAAAGCAATCGCTTTTACAGTCTCTTCACTTGCATTGTGACATAAATGGTTTGTCTGTAAGATGAAAATAGGCAAAATGAACCCAGGAATTCTACTTTCTCATTTGTACAAGCAAAATGTTCCCTGATTAATTTTTGACCTGTCACCATAATAAAGTGTGAAAGCTGTACACTGATTCAAGTTATACCTTCACTTCTAGAAAAAAAATATGTTCTATTGAACCAGAAAAAAAAAACATTCCAGAGATGCTCTGGGTTGTAAATGATATTGGAGAGCAACCAAATTAGTTAGCATACCAAGGGATTCAGCAAACTTCCGTGCAAGAATAGCTTATTCAACCTCAGAAGAAATCTGAAATATTGCTCTCACAAACTTCTAAAGTTGATAGAATGACAGGCTACATATTAGCACAAATTTTCCAAAGGGTATGAAATGTAAAACTCAAATGTCTGTCATTATTTCCTAACTTTAATGCTTTGCCACTAATCTGCCAGAAAGCCACAATTGTATGAAAAATGGACCAAAAATATAAGGCAAAAATCTGGACATTCTGTAAAAATCTGCACAGTTAAGAGGTATGGCGGACACTGTTACTGTCCGTGGAGCATACCTCTCAAATGCAAAGTCTGTCATGTCATCACCGTATGAAAAGCACAGCCCCCCCACAAATAATGTTGCAGAAAGCAATGTGCATACCCCTACATTAAAAAATCAAACACATCTGTTTAATTTTTTTTTCAGTCTGCAATAAAGTTTAAGCATAGCAGAGCGGGTGTGCGCATCTCAGCACTGCTCAGAATAGCTTACACATCACAAGGAGCTAAATAGGAATATAATTCAAAAAGTAGCAATGTGTAAATAGCGAAGTGGTTAGGTTCATACATTCATAGGTAGGTACTAGGCTATCTGCCCAAAGGCATTTATAAGCCTAGCCAGAATGTGTTGGCTTATGCCATCCCCTTAGTGCCTCTGTTCAGCAGAGCCATTGAAGTGATCCTCGGGGTAAACTTTCTGTTTCTCATCCACTCATCAAGATTTCTCTTGAAGAGTGTTAGTGAGGAGCTCTGCCTAATGTAGATTTGAATCTTGTTGCAAAGCACGGGAAGTCTCTGGGACAGGAATCTATCCCTCCAGCACTTCCTATTTATAGTTCTGATGAGGTTTAGATCCCTAAAGCGTGTGGCTCGAGGGGATATTGTTTTCTTTAGGTGGAGCATTTCCATCAATTCTGGGTTGGACATGGCCTTTTTATGTTAGGCAGAGATCACCTCTGAGCAGTTGGTAGGCAACCGAGTGCAGCTGGAGTTTCTTCAGTCGAGTTGCATAGGGCATCTGTTTGAGACCAGTGATCCTCTTGGTGAGGTACTTCTGTGGTCTTTCCAGCTGTTGCAGGTGTCTTGTAAGGAAAATCCCAAATGGGGCATTGTATTCTATGATGGGTCTGATGAGTGATGAGTAGAGGGGCACAATGACCTCTTTTGCTCTGGATGCAAACCCTTTTGTGATTAGATGGGCCACATAGAAGGATTTTCTAACCACTTTAGCAATGTGATTATCAAAGGAGAGATTAATATATACTTGGGTCCCCAGATCCCTTATTACGTCTTCCGCATTTAGGGGACTACCACCTATCTGGTAGTTTGTGGTTACTTTGATTTTTCCAAAGGGGATGACTATGCAATTTTTGGCATTTAGCTTGAGGCCATGGTTTTGACACCAGGTATCTGTCTCAGTGAGACCCTTTTGGAAGATGTCTGTGTCAGCCGGAGAGTCAATTACAGCCCCCAGTTTGCATTCAACTGTGAACTTGGTCAGCCATAGTCGTCCTGTGCTTGCCTGTACCTCTGAGAAGAATATGCTGAACAGGAGGGGTCCTAGGACTGAGGACTGTAGAACGCCACTTGTAACGAGTTTCGAGTCAGACCAAGCTCCCACAACTCTTACCATGTGGGTTCTGTCCGTGAGCCAGTTGGCAACCCATCTCATGATTTAGGGGTTTATGTTCAGCCTGGTGAGCTTGTCTATAATACCAGAATGGGGAATGGTGTCGAAGCCCTTTGTGAGGTCCAGGTAGGCTGTGTGGATGACCTTTCCCTCATCTATAGCCTTGGTAACTGTCTCAAAGAAGTCCACCAGATTTAGGAGGCATGATCCGCCCTTAACAAAGCCAAACCAGGTAGTGTTCAGTGTTTGGAGGCTCCCAATAACTCTGTTAATGAGACCCATGATGGCGCACTCCATAGCCTTGCAGACCAAGCTAGTCAGGCTTATAGGGTGATAGTTCCCAGGTTCTGTCGTGGCTCCACCTTTGGGGAGCGGAATAACTGTTGCTGTGCACCACTCTATGGGCATGTAGCCTGTGGAGAGGCTGAGTTTGAATAGTGTGTTTAGGTGAGGGGTTAGTTCATCTTGGAGCTCATGTAGGACACAGCCTGGGACACAGTCTGGTCCCATTGATGCTCTGTTTTTAGTTTTGGAGAGGGCTGTTTTAACCTGAGTGTCTGTGATTGCAAGGGCACTACATTCTTCTGGTATTTATAGGCCCTTTTGGGGGTGATAGGGGGGTGAAGTTTGCACAGAACCTGTCTGCCAGGATGTTGGTGATATCGGTTGATTCAGTGTATTCTATGCCATTCTGCACTAACTCCAAGCAGATCTGAGAATTGCCACTTAGATTCTTGACATAGCTAAAGAATGCCTTGTGGTTATTTTTGGAGTCCTTGGCAATTTTTCTTTCAAAGCTAGCTTTGGATGATTTTATGAGGGATCATAGTTTCTTGCTGATACTAATCAGGGATGTCTTCCCTTCTTGGGATTTTACCCTTTTCTGTACTAGTTTCCACCTTCTATTGTATAGCTTGTTTATGGCATGGGTTCACCAGACTGGTTTCCTTTTCTTAAAGGAGTGAGTCTTGGTTTTGCTTGGGATAGCACAATCCATGCATTCTTGTAGGTGCCCGTAGAATGCATTAGTAAAGGATTTTGCAGCTTGGACAGCGTTATCCTTTAGCATGGGGGCTTTGAAACTTTCCACCTCTGTCTTAAGTAACGTGAAGTTTGCTTTTGAAAAGTTTTTCATGGTGGTTTCCTTGTCCAGGAATGGGGGCAGAATGTGGATATCCAAAGTGATTTGTTTATGGTCAGATCTAACCAGTGAGGGGTTGACCTCCAGTGTGGAACACTGGTCGCCCATGTTGGTGATGACCAGGTTCAATATGTTGTCACCTCTGGTGGGAGTGGTGACCAGTTGTTCCAGGGTGTTTGAGTTTATAAATTCTAGGAAATGTTGGGCAAGGGAGTTAGTACTTGAGTAGTTCTCCCAATTAATGTTAATTAATGGGTAATTGAAATCACCTAATATCAGGGTGTTTGGTAGGACCTTTATGTTTCCCAGTGTTTCCAGAAATGTGGAATGAGGGTCCTAGGACATGGTGGGTAATCTGTAGAAAGCTACAATTTGAATTTCAGTTTTGCCCATTGTTAGTTGCACATGGATGATCTCTGAAGTATTGTGCTGTGCCACTAACCTGGAGGTGTGGATATCCTTGATGAATATGGATACACCCCCGCATTTTGTACTTTGGCCCGGGTTTTGTGGCAGAAATGTATGGTATGAGTTGTAGCCTGGTAGTGCTGGGGTGCTCTCTGGAGCCTTAAACCAGGTTTCTGTTACTGCACATATATCAATTTTCTCCATACTGAGGAGTGCCTCAAGTGCATGCATGTTGAGGTTTAGACTTCTGGCATTGAGTAACATTACCCTCAGTTTTTTGTTACTTGTGCTATTTAAAGCGGTGGGTTTGTCTTTTGAGCCTTGCCTAAAAAAAGGCACTATAGGAGTGGCAAGAACCTTGGCCAGTATTCGAAAGCCTAAGGGTGACAGCTTCAAGCCATCTCTAGTGAAACAGCATGGCTTGTTGAGCATGTCATCCCAGGCAGACAGACACTGGATCCCCTTTGAATGACACCAGAAGCTTAGCCAATTGTTGAAATTGATAATTTTTTTCTTTATACCGTGGTATCATTCTTGCTGAAGGCTGGATGCTACTCAGGGTCAGGGTCATACCGGCCTGGGCTACGTGATCAGAGAGCTCTTCCATGTCTCTTTTCATGTAGTCCAGGGAGGTATGGCTCAGGTAATTCACACCAACATGGACAATGACAGAGTCATATTGTACCTGTTCTGGAGTGATCTGAGTGCTTGTGTTATTTGGCAGATCCTGGCACCCGAAAGGCAGCTAACAGTAACCTTCTCCTTGTTCAGCCTAGTGAATGGGATGTCAGTGTGCCTGACTATAGAGTCACCTATTACGAGTGCTTGCTTTGCAAGTAGCCATTCCTGGTTTGATTCCCACTGAAGCCAATTTGAATTTTATATTTGAAAGCAGTACATAATTCATTTTTATTTTGTTATAATTAGGTAGTAAATAACATATATTTGCTAAACAGAGTAGTGTAGTAAGTACAGATGTGAGGTGTCAGTGTAATAAAGTTGTGAAATCCCCATATAAACACAAGTGCCCCATACAGTACAGTCACACAAGACTAAATGTAATGAAAGCACATAGGGGGATGTCAGGGAAGGTAAACAAAATTATAATATGTCAGGAATAATGACTCAATCCCATACAGCTGATAGTCTATACAATAAAACTTAAGCAATACTAAGCATTGCACAGCTATGCTTACCGGGTGTAAGCATTGCTTAAATATGAATACTAAGCAATGAGTAGCCCAGCTAAGTGGATTTGCCCATTGGTAAGCAGTGCTGAACCTGCCCCTTTAAGCACTGCCAACCTTAGCTAAGCAGGTTTGCCTGTAGCTTAGCTTAGCTCAGCACATTCAAAACTGTCCAATCATGGCAAAGTGTGGGAAATCAGGCATAGTTAAACCGCGCATGGCAGACTATAGCCCATAACCAGTTGTAGCTACCCACTGTAGGCAGTATGGCTGGTCTTGGAGAGGGTATGCATTTTCGGGCACAGCGCTGGGACATACAGGAGTCTAAGATCATGGTAGGAATCCTTGTTAAAAACCATGACATGAGACTGCTGCAGGACCAGTACCAGGGCTCCCAATACAAAGTGAAGGCCTGGGAAAGTCTTGCTCATGATCTCACAAGTGCCACTGGCATCCCTCGGACTGGTGAGCAGGTCCGGCAACACTATGCTGACTTGAAGTGGAGGAAGAGGGAGCTCTTGGACCAGTGGGTCCAAGAAGCATGGTAGAGGGGTGATATCCCAGGCATGTGTAAATATTCATATCAATAACTGTTTACCAAAGCCCAGCCTGTGTATATGATGGATATGTATGCATAAATGTTTTTTTATCTTCTGTACAGCTCCAGCTGAGTGGGCTGCGAACTAGGAAGCCTATGCAAGCAGGTTGCAAAGGCTGTTTCATGAGGCTGGTGAGTAACAATCTAGCTTGTAGTATTCATACCAAATAAATATAAAGGAGTAGAATGTCACCTGGCAGTATTAAAATGAGTATGAGTTGTACTGAATAAACCATACAATGTTACAGTAATAATCTCATTAAGGTTATATATAAATAAAACTGTAACTGCCTGTCCATAAAATTCAAAACCCTGGACTGGTTGTGTTTACTCTGGTATTGTATGAATTGAAATGTGTACAGGTTATGCACACAAACTATAGCTCTAAAAACATTAAACAATCAAGTCTCATCTGACAAAATTAGTGCCTCTGTAAGACATGAGATTAACTGATATGAAATGTTTCATGCACCAAGATCTGATATCTGAATAGTAATGTTGTGTTAACCACTGTTTTCCACACTGTGCTATGTCAAGAGGTACGTATAGGAATGTATGTATAAGAATGTTGTACTTACAAGGTCAGGTTGTACAACCAAGAAAGAATGAGAAAGAAAACATTCAAAGAAAAGACAGTAGTTTCTCAATAGCTTGTTCTGATGAAACACAAACTTGTATTTTAGCAGAAACAGCCACAGTTCGAATCCTGGGAGTGGTAGTAAGCTGTATGCATAATTTCAACTAGGATTTTGTGAATATGTGTAGAAACAGTCAGGTAGTGTTAACATAAATTTCCTTCAAAGGTCTTCCAGGTAAGAGAAGGTATAAAGTAGCTATAAGAAGGCTGTAGTTATACTGTGTCCAACACCCATGATCCAACTGTAAGGCTGCAAATGACAGCAAGATAAGTACATACACCAAGTGGTCTCCCCCAAGAAATGTTCAAAAGTGTCATGCTGTCACAGCTACTGGTCCCTGCTGCCAACAAGCAGGGTGACTGATAGAAATCAAGGCAGAGTATGGCAGTAGTGCACACACACACACACACACACACACACACACACACACACACACACACACACACACACACACACACACACACACACACACTCACACAGTATGAGTGCACATATATAACCCTGACTATGTGAATATGGGTAGAAGCAGTCAGACAGTGTTAACAAAAATTCCCTCCAAAGATCTTCCAGGTAAGAGAAGGTATAAAGTAGCTATAAGAAGTCTGTAATTATACACTGTGTACAAACATACCACTGCCCAACCCAAGACCATAGGTTGTTGTAATAATATCTGTAGAGTAATGATTAGAGCAATGGTCATTAAAGCTGTGACCACAGCAAGAATCTACATTTGTCAATTGACATCTCTCTCTCTCCCCCAGCTTATCTTCAACAATAATCTAAACACATAAATAAATGGGTATGTCTTCCACCAAACCTACCATTGGGACATGTGTCCTATTGCTCTACAAATGTTGAAATGTATTGTGATTAATGTTCCCTGTTCAAATATTAGCATTGGTGGCATATTGCTATCAATATAACATGCATGCCGGTGTAATGCCCACTGTGATTCCATATATGCATGTGTTCTGTTTGCTATACAAATGTTCCAAATCTGTTGTTCTCGGTTAATGGGAATACTCATGTATGCTGTTATAACTAATCCTGGAATGTGTTAACCATTACTAACCAACATATGTTCTAAAACTGCAACACCATAGCATGTCTGGGAAGGCTGATCCCAGTGGATCTGCCTCTTCCTCCTCATCTGGCCATGGCACTGGGCCCCACCATGTTTGGGACCCACCCTGGGATCTCTTCGTCTTCTGGTCCTGTACCACCTTTGGGTGGAACTGCCTCAGGGGATGGGGCTCATCCCCTACTGGATGTGGGCGCAGACAGGATCCTGTCACCCAAAGCCAGGTCTCGGATCTGCTGCATAGCAAGCTCCGCAGAGAACTGGGAGATCTGCTACACCAGCTTGAGGACCGCGTGGCATGTGTCATATACCACTCAGTATGCTGTCTTGTCTGTCTTCCTACCCAGCCTACCTCCCCAAATATACCTACTATCATTCCCCAACATCCCACTCTCACCTTTAAAAAAAGGGCAATTTGTTCCGAAAAAAAAATTGTTTCCCCATACATAGCTGCCCATTTCACACACATGTCCACTGGACACATCTAGTCTGGTTTAATTGGCTTCACAACACATTATCGTTGTCCTCACTCCTCTCTCAGGGGTTAGAGTGTCCAAATACACCTCCAAATGTAGTACATACGCACAGCTGTTGCTGTAGAAGAAATGGACAGCTATGGACCTTCCCTACACCCATCCTGCACATCCCTAGTTATCTTTCATATTGTTTTGCCCTCTTCATGCCCCCTTTTCACCACTTTCCTATCAACCCTTTTTCTTTTCTTTTAAAGAAATTAGCAGTAGTAAGTAGGACTAAGTCTGTTTGCATAGTGCTAAGAGATGCCTACACAGATTAAGCACTTTTAAGGCTGTCTGTCAGCATAGTTAACCAGAAGTTAGCATTGCTTACCGCCGCGCAAACCCACTTACAATTGCTTAAAAGTGCTTTAATCACTCCGTATCCAACAGCCCTTGTTCTTTCCAGCAACAAAACAAGCAGCCCTTACACGTCTTTAACCCAGGACCCTGCACACAATAGCCACAGCCATTTACCACTAAGCCATCTGAGATGTATGGTTTTAGGATGTTTTCTCAAACATACCCTACTTTACAGCCAGTTTACAATAGGGAAGAGACACTGTGCAATTAAGAAGGATTGGTATCTATCTATCTATATATATATATATATATATATATATATATATATATATATATATATATATATATATCTGAAAAGAAACATATACATAGAGAGAGAGAGAGAGAGAGAGAGAGATGTATGGAGATACATATCAGTGTATAACAATATATAGATATAGTATCAAAAAATACTGAGGTGTGTGTGTGCCTGTATGGGTGTGTGTGTGTGTGCCTGTATGGGTGTGTGTGTGTGTGCCTGTATGGGTGTGTGTGTGTGTGTGTGTGTGTGTATATATATATATATATATATATATATATATATATATATATATACACACACACACACACACACACACACACACACACACACACACACACATATATATATATATATATATACATATACTTTATATATATATATATACGTACATATATTCACCACCTCTACTCCCTGCATCCTCACCATTCCTCTATCCTCCCTCTCATTCACACACATATATTCTGTCTTAGTCCTGCTGACCTTCATTCCTCTTCTCTCTAGAGCATATCTCCACCTCTCCAGGGTCTCCTTCACCTGTTCCCTACTCTCACTACAGACCACAACTCCTCTCTAGGCACCCTGTCATATGCTTTCTCTAAATCCACAAAGACGCAATGCAACTCCTTCTGACCTTCTCTGTACTTCTCCATCAACACTCTCAGAGCAAACATTGCATCTGTAGTGTACTTTCCTGGCATGAAACCGTACTGCTGATCACTAATCATCACCTCCCTTCTTAACCTAGCTTCCACTACTCTTTCCCATAACTTCATGCTGTGACTGATCAGTTTAATCCCTCTGTAGTTACTACAGCTGTGAACATCACCCTTATTCTTAAAAATTGGTACCAAAACACTTTTTCTCCACCAATGTGTATATATATATATATATATATATATATATATATATATATATATATATATATATATATATATATATGGGATCCATTTACTACATTGAATTTACATTTCAACGAAACGTAAATTCACGAGTGCACTTCCACAAAAGTGCATTTTGTCAAAAATGCACTTTCATGTGAAGATAAGAATAAAAGAGAAAAAAAAGAAGAAATAAAAACATACAGTTTGCATGTAATCTTAGTTGTACATCAACATTTAGTGTTGCTGTACAACTAAGCAAACTAGTGCTGAGATCGTGGCACAGTGGGGATAAGGGAACATTCCCTTTTCCCCACTGTAGCGTGATCTCAGAGTGAGAATATTAAAGTACGGGGGTGGGGGGCTTGCCCTCCTGCAAAAGGGTTTTTTTGTGTGTTTTTTGGGGTTAGCCGATCCAGCGACTATACTTCAGTGGAAGTGCAGTTTTGTTGAAGTACACTTTCGCTGAAGTAGGGATCTACTTTTCTTTTTTGTATATATGGTTTCACTTCAGAATCCTGAAATATAACAAATCCTGAACTTCATAATAGGGAATCCAAAATCCTGAAAACTCAAAATCCTGAATCACAAAATACTGAAAATATACAGCACACAAAGAATGACAATATTCCAGTACAAGGACACAGAGAAACACATACAAGACAAAGGATAGCACTTTTCACCAAGTATGGGCAGGGGGGCAAGCCTCCCTGCACCCCCACACCCTCTGCTAATTAAATATATAAACTCCAAGATTGCACTCCACAGAAAAAAATGGCAAACATACCATCACATGTGTTCATGACTGCCTGTTGTAACCTTAGTAACATTCCCTTTTAACTTACTATACTACAACATAACTCTTGATAGTGTAGTGAAGTGCAGTCTTGGAGTTGTTATATTTAAGTAGCAGGGGTGTGGGGGTGCAAGGGGACTTGCCCCTCCTGCTTATATTTGGTGGAGGAATGTAACTGATTTGTGTTTTCTATAATCAGTATATGTATCCTGTGTGTTTTCAGTCTTTTGGGATTCAGGATTTTGAGTTTTCAGGATTTTGGGCTTCAGGATTCTGAAGTGAAACTATATATATATATATATATATATATATATAGAGAGAGAGAGAGAGAGAGAGATAGATATAGATATGCCTACATGTCCCAAAATGCCCAAACATATGCTCCTGATAGACCACCCATAACTGGGCAGCATGCACAGTTGGATACGAAAGGACCCATGGCACTCACATCTGCCCCCCCCAGTCCAAATGAATAAGTGAACAGTACACTGCTACAAAATCATGATAGGCCATACACAATTGCCAGACATACAACAATCTCTTAGCAGAACAACTAAAATGACTGAACATAGCAAAGAGAAATACAACCAGCCAGTAATTTGCATGTTTATTACACTCTGATGTCTTGGCCAATGCCTTCAAGGAGTAAAACATTACAATAAATACTTGCCTTAATCGCAAGAAGCAATTAACACTTAATTACATAATTAAATACACAACCTCTAATTACACTCCTCATTTAACCCCCTAAAGGATAAAGTATCATATGTAATATTAATACATTGAGTCTGCACATAACAATTGTCCTTGTATGAATGTTTCATCAAGCTGAGGAACAGAACTTTTCCAAAACAGTACCTTGGAACCCACTTCTGTCCGTGTGATAAGATTTTTACACATGTATGGCTACAGAACTGTCATCTTTCTTATCAGTAATATGTCTCACGTATTTTAACAGTCTAGTTTTAAAACATCTGTTACTGTTTCCCATATAAAATATGTTACAAGGGCATCTAAGAGCATTCTGTATACACCAACCTCTTGAATGTACAGACTTCAACATGTTTTCCAGCCTTTCCCTCAGCAGGAATGACAGCACTAAATAATGATAGACCATTATATCTATCAACCTGCTACTGTATGACATCTGGACAAAGCCTGACATAATTGGTGGACAGAGGCCGAAATACATGGCCATACTTGAAATATTGCTGTTATACACTGAGAAAGTTGCTGGTGTTACAGGGTTTGTTGTAACATATCTTTTCTGAGGGATATAAAGGCAGACAAACAAATGGATGTTAGTATTTACAGATTGCAATCACCAGAGTATGCTACTGATTTGCCAAGGACAACACCTGTCTGGGAAATAGACCAAACATAACAGACTAACCTGAGGCCATTGTGTGGATAACCCCACAGTTGAGAGCTATGCAAAGACAGAACTTTGTCAGACTTAAACCCATGCAGAAGTAGCATGTGCAGACAAACCCTGTTAAACTAGCAGTATTCCAAACATATAACAGCAATACTCACATTCTGCCTCTAAGTCTTGAACCTTCTCCACCATTTAGTTGGCTTGTCTCCACAAGTCTTGTAAGAGGTAGTAGCCCACACAACTCCAGGATGTCTTCCTCACAAGTAAGAGAAAGGGTCAATGCCCAAATGGAGTACTCAACTACAGGATTGTGTTGCCATGACACTGGCTATTGAAATAACTACACAGCTGCTCTGCATGCAATTAGCAAGTGGGGAACACCAATAGCTGCACAGGCCATCACCTGGTCATGGGCATCACCTACAAAAGCCATGCTGCCACCTATTCAAACCAGCTCTATCCCTGAAGTGCACAGAGAGAGAAATCAAATAAAAGATAAACTGGAAAACAGAAGATAAAAGAAGGCAAGTGGAACATGTAAGCATGTAAGTGAATGTAGTATTTGGTCTGTAATAATGGGAAATATGATTTGGAAGAATATATGTCCCAGCAAGACTGGCTGTACTAATGTCCTGCTGAACACCTACTATGGCCATAGCATCTGACCCTGTCTGCAGTGGGAGAGATCACAGCCATACCTCTCAGCTGTACAGATTTTCCCATCATAGTTTTTTGTCTGTTCCTCCTGAAATCTGTACTTTTCTGGCAAATAGCTGGAGATCAAAGTCATCAAGTAATGACAAACACTTGAGTTTAAGACTCCACATCCTTAAGAATATGCATGGTAATACAAAATGTATCAATCTACAAACTTCCTGTTTGTAACAGGAATATTTAAAGTCTGTCCCTATTTATCCCCCCAACATTTTAGGCTTTGTCTAGATGTGATGCTTTAAGAGGTTGCGAGGTAGGATCACAGCTCAGTAGCCTGACTCACCCTGGGAAAGGACAGTTCACATATGACAACCACTGGGGTGTCTGTCAAACAGTTGGGACTGTGCCACAGCTAGGCCATTTAATGGGATGTTGTCCATATCCATATGTTACCTGTGAATATGAGTATGATACATGTTTGTCTTGTAAATCTTAAAGACCTATATAGGGCATGTGCATAGTAAAGTACTGTTGCAGACGTGTGTTGAACTACATGTGATATATTGCATTAATAACATTCAGCTGTACAGTGCTCTGCTGGACAATAAGCACAATTGTGACTGATATCTGTAGTCACAAACACATATACCTGTGTTATGTCAGCCAAACCATTGGCAAGTCTGTGAGCAATGACAATGTAACATAATAGCCTACTTATGGCTGTTGGATATCGTCCAGGTTATCACAATGATGTCAAAGCCTACTATGCAATCAACTTACTAATGTATGGTGAAGCTATATTAATGCAGTATCAATACTGATGTCCCTTTTGTCACCCATTTATGTGTGTTATTGTCCAGACATACTGCATTAACAGGTTGAGAAGTATGACTGAGCAGCAAGTCTGTAACTACAGTGTGCCATACTAACATAGAACAGAAATGTATACCAGGTATTCCCTGAGCATATGTATGTATGTATGTGTATGTTCAGCTGGAAGGCACAATGCTAATCACATGAGTTTCAAGCAGTAAGGTACATAGGTTGTGCATGTTGCACATGTGTGTAATATCAGTGTCAGTGCATACAACAGACATAAATGTGTACAGCTACTGGTTATTGCATTGCCCTGACACTGATATGGGTACAACAGTAGGCATGATTATCAGGTAGTACTCGGAGAAGTGTCCAACTGTGTTATGAGCTTTGTCCATGCCTACCACTATCAGCTATATCAACATCTATATACAGTACATAACACAAGTGTACACACCCCTGTTGGAATGCCATATTTGTGTGCTGCATGATAATCAGACCACAGAAAATCATTTTATGTTTCTCATCTTGAATGTGACCCCTAACCTGTACAATTCCATTGAAAAACAATCAAAGGTGTTTCTAGGAAGGTGAGGAACTATTGCCAAGTGAAGATGTGCCATGATGTTAGAGTCCAAACCAAGATGAAGGAATGCTGTAACCATCTCAGGAGGTGCATACACAACATATCAGTTTAAGGGTGTGCTCACTCATTCAACTGGCTTATTGTACTGATTATTATTTTAATATGCTTTCACAGACCAGATTGTTATGTTTTCAATTGAATAGTACATGCTATAGGTCACATTAAAGGTGGGAATTTTTTGAAATGAGTTATTGTGTTGTCATGTTTCAATTGCACAAATACCAGGCATTATAGCAGGGGTGTGACCCTTTATATCCACTGTAGCTATATGGATTTGGCAGTAATTGACCTGTATAACCAGCATCCACCAAGTTAGAGTAATTCCCTTTGGTGGACAGCAGCAATACACAAACCACATAATAGGTTGCTATATTGGCTATACAGGGACACATAGGTGCAGGCAACAACTTGGAAGCAAGTCCACCTCTATCTGAGCAAGCATGTAAGTTCACAGGTGACTTCCTGTAAGGCTTACTATGACTACAAATCAGAAGTATCCACACCACCAAGGACAATTGCAACAGTGTCTCCACATATGCTGTCAGACTCGGAGGAAACAACACAATTCACCCTGTACTGGGGGTAAAGAACAACTCATACACACATACCATCGATATAGGCAACCTGCATCAGACAGGTTAGGTGGCAACATCACCACCCTGTCCACCCCAGTTGTATAGGGGGATATGCACATCAGCCACACTCCTCCCCTCAGCAATGGTGAGCATGTACATATTGTCTACTGATGGCAACAACAGCAAATCTCCATGGGGCATAATAACATCACTGTCTGGCTCCTACATGAACTCAGGCATGTGCTCACAGCTCCAGCACACACCTGCCACCATCCACACATCATCCACATGGAAGATGGCCAATGTCAACCCTCTACACAGAAATGAATGGAGAATAGAGGATTATGCAATTAAGCATCCAACATTGGGAGAAATAAGAAAGCTCAGGGCCAGGAGTGTAATGCAAGCTGCTATAGCCATGATAGATTGGAGAGTTATGGTGTAGTATGGATTATTTGCAAGTAATATCCACTGTTGATGTGCAATTTGACAATCGTATGAGGTCCTGTGACATTTTCCTGTTTATGTCTTCCAAGTAACATGCAGATGGTTTGCCTACCAGCATTCTCTGTTGGGAAAACTGACATCATCACCCAATATGTGATCTAACATTATGCCCTGTTATTTGAATGGAGAGCAGAAGATGTATGGGAGAGGACCGCCCTGTGGAACAACCTGGTCCACAGGGTAAATGGCTCTGACCTGCACAGCAGACCTTATGAGCAGGTGCAGCCACCGACCTCATCCGCCATGCCTGTCAATGGGCTGCTGCTGTAGCAAGGGACTGGCTAGCAACAGGTGGTGGCCCAGCCATCCAGCCCCCACTGACATCCACCTAGGAGCTCCTCACCAACCTTGGGGCACCTGCCCAATGCACAAGTCATGAAGCTGAGGAAAGCATTGTGGAGGTGGGTTGCACACACACACTGGACAAGGAGTGTGCAGGTAAGGGCCTAGTGGGGATTAGTACATTACACTAATGTAGCACACATACATGTATCTGTATAGTATTTACAACCATGTGTCAGGTCCAATTGCAGTTGTGGATGGGGTTTTCTAATGCACAGAGGTGCACATATATGGTGAGGACAGAACATTGTATATTACTGGGGTTAGTACTGTAAATGTGCATACATGATGTATCCATCCTGTACCAAGGCCATATGTGAGTCTGCTGATAATAACTCCCTCTCACAACTACCTAGGACCCTCTGGTCTGCATATGGGACAGCACCCTGAAGCTGGAGAGTATGACATTGTTCTGTTGTTGCCTGGCAATACCCCAGGCATGTGAAGGGCATGCAATTTACCATGCACACAACTATCAGAAATAGCAATATTGCTTTATGTAATAGCTATATTGCTTTATGTGCATATTCACATGTGGTGGGGTTAACTGCATTGCATCACAGTAGTCACCACTGGGGCCCATCTGACATGAATTCAACATTCCTGTAGCATACCTCACAACTTGTCAGTGCCAAGATGTCTGGACAGAAGCCAGCAAAATGGGCTGGGCAAATGGCCTAAGATAGGGACATGTGTGACACATGAGTGGTATACAGTGGATATAAATTATGTACACACCCCTGTTAAGATGCAAGGTGTTCCTGTTACATACAAATTAGGACCACAATGTGTCATCCACACCTCTTCCAGCCTTTAATGTGACCCCATAACATGAACAGTTCACTTGAAAAACCAAGCATCCAGACTCATGTATTGCACCTACAAGGTTGGCCACCTGTGAGGGTGGCAGACGTCGTATCAGCATGATGTTTCAGTCAGGTATGATAGCTCATGCTGCCATATGTGCCAATACACTCACTGTGGCCTGTTTGGCTACAATATCACATACATGGGCATTGTTAAGGCACACAGACCACATCTGACCAGGTATAGGTTGCAAACATCTGGATATTCCAGACATATCTGTACAGAGGACTGCACAATGGTTTAACTTGCTGCATGTGAGGCAGATGCTGTTACCACACCATATAAAGTAATGGCAGCAGTAGGTGGTCATCAGCCGTGTATGGTACACACATCAAAATGGTATACACCACTCAAGATATGATGCTCACACACACACACACACACACACACACACACACACACACACACACACACACGCACAGTTGCCAGCATTGGGATTAGAACTCCTGCCTATCTAGATATTTCTACTATAGTGCAACGCAGTTATCAGATGCGCCACAGAGCTTATACATTTTTACTTAGTCCAAAGGTACTTCTAAGGTGGATGACATCAACATGACTACTAAATTGGAGTCAGGGGAAGTACAAAGGTTAGTACACAGGTCAAAAATGGCGTAACCCACACACTACATGATTCTCACACAAACACACACACACACACACACACACACACACACATCCAAACAGTTGTCAGTAGGGAGATTGGAGCTCCTGCCTATCTAGTTATTGCTACTATAGTGCTATGCAGTTACCAGACATGCCACAGAGCTTATACATTTCACCTAGTCCTGCTAAGGTGGATGACATCAACAGGACTACTAGACTGTGGCGAAGGGTAGCACACAAGTAAAAAATGGTATAAGCCAGACAGTACATGATACACACACACACACACGCACACACACACACACACACACACACACACACACACACACACACACACACACACACACAGTACTGGGATTAGAACTTCTGTCTATCTAGTTATGACTACTGTAGTGTTACGCAGTTACCACATGCACTACATAGCTTACTGAGCTTTTACATGGCCAAAGCTGCTGATAACTGCACAGCTGAGGTAAAGTATTACAGGTGGCAGAAAGTCTGCCTTCAATTCCACCCTTATATCATGCTAGTTCTTTCTGTCTTGTACCTCAAATAACATTATGGCTTGGCATTTCACCAGGTTATTGTATCAAGAAATGTGGCACACCTGGGAGCCATCAACAGTACTTGTTCATTACAGAAGTAGCCCCAGTACTTACTAGTTATGTCCACCCCTCCTGGCATGATTGAAAGGTAGTTTATTGTGCTTTCACCCATTAACCTGGTGCACTTGTCCATTCTGAGGCACTGTTGCAACTGCCTCAGGTACACGGACAACCCTAACCTCTAAACGCCAAACACTCAGACCTGTGAGAGTTACCCATATATCACCCAGTGTGGACATATGCACTCTCCAGCAAAGACTGGGCTAGCGGCACAAGAGGATAAGATCAACACCTGCACCAAACCATGTGGAACACATAGTTCACCATGACACCCACTTTGGCAGCCATGACATACAGTGAAAAGCCACACACCCACCTTCACAGGGGCACTCAATGGACATTTACCCAAACAGATCAGACCAGCAAGACAGACACCCACTCAGACACCACTACAAGGCACATGCCAAGGGACACATATTAAACCTACACAGTGTGTCCCTCAATCTAAGCTCCTAAGGCTAACCACCTTGCACAATACAGTGATCGTGAGTAACTCAGTACTGAGGCACACACATATCCCACTCACTAAGTTGAATATGGAGCAGGTAACAGCCAAATATCTATCACATGCCAGCATCCAACACATGACACAGCCAGGCATGGCACTCCACAGCAACTACAAGTATCACTCTGTATCCATGTGGGTGTGAGTGACCTGGGACACACCTCCCTGTATCACTATGTATCCATGTGGGTGTGAATGACCTGGGACACACCTCCCTGGACTACAGTGACATGGCTGAACTCTCTGATTATGTGGTCCAGGCAGGTGTGACAGTATCCCTGAGCAGTGTACCGCCATCACCCCGAATGATGTGGTGGTACTATCAACAGATGATTGGCTGCAACATTGGCTTACATGTTTTGTGTCATTCTCAGGGAATCCAGTACCTCTCTGCTTGGGATGACATGACTGACAGAACCCAATGATCTGCTACAGGTATCCTACATCTGTCAGCACTGGGTTTCCAGGTACTAGCTAAGTGTCTTGCCACCCCCATAATGCCTTATTAGACAGTGTTCCTAATGTAATTACCACCATAACAGCTAGACATGTATGCAATCTGAAGGTCATGCTGCTCAACAGTAGAATCTAACTGTCAGGATGCAGTCACTCAAAGCACTCGGAGTGGAGGACATTAACATGTCTGCTGTAATGTAGAGGTGGCTCACAGCAGCAGACAGCTGCCCTGCAGTATCAGGCTATAACGCATTCCACAGCTGTCAACCCTCAAACATGGACCATACCACACCTACACAGGTGGTGTTGTCTCCATATTCATTATGGATAGGAACACCTCAAGACTAGTATCCTGGCATAATGCATTGGGAATACTTCTGGTACAACTGCCTTGGGGTAATAGTGCAATCCAGACCATAGCCTGCTATCGGTCCACATCTATGTCCCTAGACTCTCAATGCACATTTCTCAACACCCTGCTATCTATGATGGTCCAATGCAACACTGACACAGTATGAGACTTTAGCTACCCCTCCATCACCTGGGGAAAGTAGCCAAGTGCCAGTACAGTGGCCCAATACTTCCTGGGATTCATCATTTACACTGCCATAGACCAACTAATACTGACTCCCAGTAGAGAATGCAACAACCTTGACCTGTGTTGACTACTTAAATATGGGACTGTTGCTCATCCACAGATGTCAATCCCTGCATGGTGAGATTCACACAGGCAATAATCAATATGGAACTCCATATGTCAGCCACACCCCCCACAAAGGTAACCACTTTGCAAAACCCCTCCAAAGCTGACTTTGCAGCCCTGAAAACAGGGATGAATGACTTCACTGCACCCATGGCAATGGGAAATAGCTGCATGACTGTAGAATCATACACATATGCACTGTACAAACAGGTACATGGATGCATGGTACTAGCTAGAGCCAACAGAACCCAGACACTGTCCTCCAAACACTGGGAGACAATGTGATGGTCCCTTGACATTATTAAAGTGTACAACAGAAGGAGGACACTGTTGCAGATAAAGGTGGTTTCCCATGACTCAAACACAACTTGGGATCCCTCATGGAATCCCCTACAGGACTCTATGAAGGCAGATATTGCAGCCAACAGTGACAATCACAACAGCTTTTGATAGTTACATCAACAACTTCCACAGCATTAAACACAAATGTTGTGAGGTACTGCACAATTCTAATACCTATCATGAGACAACAGATATTGGCCACAGTCTTGGCAACACATTCAGTGCCAGCTTTACCCCTCCCTCCCTCCACAAGTGAAGTGTTGAGTGAATGTGTTCTCACATGCTGTATCCTGTTTCTGTTCTAGGCATCTGTGTGTCACAGGTATGTGGCCCTGCAGCAAGACCAAGGGGTATGTCATTGTGGTAACACATCCGCCATATCTTAGGCAGGGTACAGCTGTATCTCCATGGACTTTCCAGGTCTGTAACACAGTGATTGCATATGCCTCACAGATTATAGGCTGAGAGTTGTACATAAGTATATGTTGATTTGCATCTGTTGTAGAGTGGAGAATGGTACGTGTTGTGGTTAGGACACACTTCCATTTGCTAATCACCGCAGCCACAGGAGATATTCATCAACCAAACACAATGAGATTACTATTCACACACACACACACACACACACACACACACACACACACACACACACACACTTGCCAGTACTGAGATCCATAGGTTCATTGCTTCATAGGTGTGTAGTAGGTGAATGGGCCTAAAGGCTCTACAAGGCTAGCCCAAGGGATTACCCTGGCATCAGGCCACATGACAATAGTCCCCAGTGTGGCTCAGTAGTATAGTCACTGGAGTGGTCCTCAGGGGTGGGTATTGTATTCTCCATCCACTCATCCAGATTTCTGTTGTGGGTGGCCAGTGATGTGCACTGCTTCACATGTATGTGATTTATATTCCATAACATGGACAGTGTCTGGGTTGTGCACTGTCCGACAAGCATGTCATTTTAAGTGTGGAAGTGTACTTTAGGTCTTTGGGGTATGTTTTGTGGATAGATTGGTATCTTCAGATGTAGCATTCCTGACCTAGTTTGGTGAGACATGGCTGTGTAACTGAGGTAGCGAATGCACCTACATAGACAGTATGATACAGGTACTCATTGGAGTTATTGGTGTCTGTCCATACAAGGCATGTGTATAAGGCATGGTATTTCCTTTGTGGGGTACATTTACAGACTCTACAGTTGTTGAAGGTGTCCAGTGGGGAACATGGCAAAAGGGCCACTGTGCATATTGTCTGGGCTACTGAGGGGATGGTACACGGTGACCATGCCCTTTTACTTGCTGGATAACACACGCTTAGTCAGGTGATGTAACACATCAAAGTGCTTTCTGATGTCAGTGGCATTATTGTGGCAGCTGACTGTCAACCTGTGTTCCCCATTCTGTTATAACAACATCACTGTTCAGTGGACTACCACCAGTGCATTACTTCATGTGAGCCATAGTGTTCCCAAAGGTAATGGCAGCACATCTCTTGGCATTTATTTATGCTGAATAATATACTAACAGTCTTAAAAATATAATACTAGGGCATTCCCAAATGTTTTTTTAGAAATGTATACTTAGAATCTCTTGTGTGAATTTATGTTACATTGTGATTCCTGAATTTTATTATCTGTATACATATTATTCCTTGTGCGTATTATCTCTTAAACTGGAGCTTTTCTCCCCAGGCCTCCACTGAAAAAGGACAGGTGTCCAGTCAGACTTTCCCGGTAAGCAAATGTAAAATAAATAAATAAATAAATAATTGAGGTAATCGCCAGGGTTCTGACAACAGTCATAGATGTCAAGTGGCCTTTGTTTATGATGTCAACATCACATGGATTGGGAATGCTACCACATACCTTACTGTGGTATGCAAACATTTTCAGCCAGGGTGCCTTTGTGTTCCCCTGCACCTCAGAAGGGTAGATCCCAAACATGAGAGGACATGGGTCCATACCCTGTGTGACACCAGTCATGTCTGGGCATTGGTTTGACATGGAGTCCACTGCAATCACACTGTGGGTACTATCTATGAGGCAGTTTGCAGGAGAACTACTGATATTGTGGTTGATGCCTAGCCAAGTGTGTCTGTGTATGATTCTGGGTGAAGAGTGGTCTCTGAGTATTAAAAGGGTTGCCTATATTGTTAACTATTCCATACTGTCACATAGTCATTGCACATGGCACTACACATTTAGGGCTGTGGTTGTCTACACCGACCTCTGTGGTGTTTGACAACTGTTGGCCTTGTAATGTTGACATTGGGACATATA